>NC_054748.1:35030984-35397614 GCF_018143015.1 Lytechinus variegatus
TATATTCATGCATTCATTGTTGTCTTGAATATTCAGTGTGCTTCTCTTTGTTTACTAAGGACATTGTGCACATTTGCAGTAGAAAAAATTATGACACTGATGTATTGCCATAGAGTTATGATTGAATGGATCAATCGTAACTCTTTGTAAGACGGGGCCCTGATCATTGTGAGCTATATTCCATTCTTTTTTACTGATATTCAGGAAGAATATCATGAAAATTTGTCCACTGCAAAAGATAGCTCTTCAAATGCACCAATATTACAATGTCAAATGGCAGCTGTAACTCTCAGGCCAACAGTATGGGTGAAGTCCCATAAATGCTCATCTGTGTTCAGTGCATACCTGTGACTTTTGGATGAATTGAGAACATTAACTCAATTTCTCATCAATTTGGGGATTTTGTTGTTTTTACAAGAGCAAACACCAATTCTCAGTAAGCAAATAAGGAATTTAAAGTTTTCAAGTGCAATGAATACTTCAAGAGGTGAAAGATGAAATTATCCATTCAATGAGGTGTAGCAGAGTTGAATGGATCATTCATTTCATCTGTCACTGAATAAAATACTTTGTCCATTGCATGAATCAAGAGAACATTCATCATTTGTTTTATATGACAACTGAAATAGACATTGTCATTTGACATTTATATATTTGAATAAAGTGCATTAAGGGAAAACGTGGTCTGTTGATTGCTTCGTACATACAACACACGCACTACAAACACAATAGTTACCTGTAGCACTGGTAGTCTCTGAGCCCAGGCAATTGAAATAATCCTATAGATCCAAAATTGCACGACGAATGGATCCCAAATTGCACGGATGATGACATCATCGTAAAATGGGCCGAATGGTCGCTCTCAAACAATCAATCAAACGACAAGGATCTAACTAGGTGTCATATAAACGCATTATAAAGAGCCTGTCGCAATCAAATTTTGAAACAGTTTCTTCCATTATTCTTATTCACTACCAGGGCCCTGTTTCACAAAGAATTCTTATAATAACAAATGCCCAAATTCTATACCAAATGTACTATCGACCAATCAGATTGAAGGGTTTCAGTAGCTTTAAAGGGGAAAAAAATAATAAAAAATATTGCCGAAGGTTTGAGAAAAATTGAAAAATAATTAACAAATTATTAGAATTTCAATTATTTGATTTGTGACGTCATATGCGAGCAGCATTCCTACATAGCGAATGGTAAAAAATCAATGAAATGTAATTTTCTCAGAAAATTGAAAATGGTTTTCACTGTAACTTTTGTATATCAATAGACCATTTCACACCCAATCATGAAAAGAAAACAAAATTAAGTCATCAGGAACCATACAAAATTTGAAATTCATACATTTTATATTATATAACATATGGGGCAGCTGCTCGTTTATGACGTTACAAATCCAAAATTTTGAACTCTAATAACTTTCTTACTCTTTAACGGATTTTCCTCAAACCTTCACCAATATTTTTTACTATTTTTTCTGCTATTTTTACAACAAAGTTTTCTTCAGGGTGAACTTCCCCTTTAAACTGTTATTGCAAAAATGTTAATGTAACAAGTTTTATGAACCCTGACCCCTGAACTAACTTTTCTCTTTAAGAAGAGGCAAATGTAGATGAAAGGATACGAGTGTCACAGGACTTGAATCCTGTACCTTGTGATGTATGCATATAACCACTAGACCACAGCACCACCACAAATCAGTTCAAATGTAAAAAAACAGAAACAACTAAAGACAAATTAATGACAGAGAAAGACAAGATACTGACTTAATGCAGAGCTGCCAACCTGAACAAGAACATTTCAGTATTTTCAAGGCTGAAAAACAGTATTTTGGTGAGGAAATCAGTATTTTCACAGAAATACCATAGGACAACACATAAACTGAAACTTAAGAAATCAGTATTTTGCATGAAACAATCAGTATTCTTCTCTATTTTCAGTACTAAATACGGAAAATCGGTACTACTTGGCAGCTCTGTATGACATACAAAGTTCAACTGTATAGAATTAAGGGTATATCGTTTTAAGCACTTGCAAAGGGGGGGGGGCTATTTTATTGTGAAATTTGACATGGAGATATAATGTATATTGCACATGAGATTGGAGAGAAGGCGAGGGAGTATTCTAATCTCAGTATTTTTTTAATCAGATGGATTTAGGACACATTGTAGTGGTAAATGCATTTGGCGTTCAGAATTCTATCAAAACCCATTCAAAATACATTCATAATGCACCCTGAAAAGATAGAGAGTAAATCAAGGATGCATTCATGGTCATTCAGAATACATTTATATTGCAGTTAGATGCATTTAGAAAGTAATGATATAGACAGAATCCAATCAAATTCAACTAGAATACATCCAAAATTCATTCAGATGCATTCACAATGCACCAAGAATGCATCAAGAATAAATTAAGAATGCATTCATATTCATTCAGAATACATTCAAAATGCATTCAGATGCATTGAGAGAGCACTCAGAAGGCATTAATAACAAATTCAGATTCATTTGGAATACATTCAAAAACGCTTTCAGAAACAATGAGCAGTATTCAATTCATTTATAATACATTCAAAATGCATTCAGTCACAATAAGAACAAGTGGAATGCCTCTGGCCGTCTCACCTGCATCACGCGGTTCAATATAGCAGCAGTGCTGACTTTGAATACTAGTACTCTAACTCGCACAAGATGTTCAGTGATAAATGGTTACTCTTATGTCCACTTTTTATGAACTAGACCAATAAACTTACAGAGATATGATGGTTATTCAACAAAAAACCCCAACATGGCCAAAGTTCATTGACCTTACATGACCTTTGACCTTGATCATGTGACCTGAAACTCGCACAGGATGTTCAGTGATACTTGATTACTCTTATGTAAAAGTTTCATGAATCAGATCCATAAACATTCAAGGTTATGATAGTAATTCAACAGATACACCCAATTCAGCCTAACTTCATTGACCTTTGACCTTGGTCATGTGACCTGAAACGCGCACAGGATGTTCAGTGATACTTGATTACTCTAATGTCCAAGTTTAATGAACTAGAGCAATAAACTTTCAAAGTTATGATGGTAATTCAACAGATACCCCCGATTTGGCCAAAGTTCATTGACCCTAAATGACCTTTGACCTTAATCATGAGACCTGAAACTTGCACAAAATGTTCAGTGATGCTTGATTACTATTATGTCCAAGTTTCATGAATCAGATCCATAAACTTTCAAAGTTATGATGGGAATTCAACAGATATCCCCAATTCGGCCAAAGTTCATTGACCCTAAATGACCTTTGACCTTGGTCATGTGACGTGAAACTCATGCAGGATGTTCAGTGATACTTGATTAACCTTATGTCCAAGTTTCATGAACTAGGTCCATACATTTTCTAAGTTATGATGACATTTCAAAAACTTAACCTTAGGTTAAGATTTTGATGTTGGTTCCCCCAACATGGTCTAAGTTCATTGACCCTAAATGACCTTTGACTTTAAGCATGTGACATAAAACTCAGGCAGGATGTTCAGTAATACTTGATTGACCTTATGGCCAAGTTTCATGAACTAGGTCCATATACTTTCTAAGTTATACTGTCATTTCAAAAACTTAACCTTAGGTTAAGATTTGATGTTGACGCCGCCGCCGTCGGAAAAGCGGCGCCTATAGCCTCACTCTGCTATGCAGGTGAGACAAAAACCTCAAACCCTCCACCGAGAGTAAATTTAGATTTATTTAGAATACATTCAAAATTCATTCAGCCACATTAAAGGAAAACCTCAAACCCTCCACCGAGAGTAAATTTAGATTTATTTAGAATACTTTCAAAATGCATTCAGATTCATGTGCAGTGCACTTACCTGTGATTTTGCCTTAAGTAAAATATATTGGAACTACAACAACTCTATTTGACTTTTAATAGAAGAGATATACATACATGTTTTGCATAACCTAGTCTCAAATACTGCTTTGACCTAAGGAAGAACGACTTGTGCAAGTTTACCTCTTGATTCATATCCATTCAGAATACATTTAAAATGCATTCAAATGCACCTAGATTGCACTCAGAATTCATTCACAATGCAAGGCGTGAAGTTTGAGATGTATTGATTGCAGTTCAGAATTAATACTGAGGTATGTTACTGAATCAATACTTTCATCACAACTTGCTATTCATGACCCTTAGGATGCCAAACCTAGCAAAGCAACCTGTGTCCATCGAGGAAATCAATCTTCGGAAGCCATATCATAATGAATGATGCCTGAACAGACTGGTCTCATGGCATACAAATCATACACATCAGTCGGGACAACAGTGCAAATATTAAACCCCAAAGGAACATGTACCCTATAAGAACAATCCGAACTCGCCATAGGTGATAGCCAAGGGTGAATGGCCTTTTTCCAAATGAAATATATCAAGTGGAGGTATATACTTATGCCTGATTTTTTTATACATATATTCCTTTGTTTCATAAATAATCATGTGGACACTTGTTTTTAGATGAATCATACTTATCTACAAACCATGGTTAATCATAGTATACTTATAACAAGGCCATCGCGAGTCTACATGTGTAATCTCTGCTTTCATTCATAAACATAGGCAATCCGTTTGATGCACCAAGGCTACAAATATTGTATGCAAAGCACCAACGGCCTATATCATCTCACTTTGTTTAAGTCGCTGTTTTCTTACCATTAGTTCACAGAATGCCCAGAGGCAATGTTTCATACAAATAAATCCCACACTGAATTATAGTTCATAAAAAGAAAACAATGACAAAAGCAAAATGCGGCAGTACAGGCATTGTTTATTTTCACCTTCTGTTTGTATGTAGTCTCAACATATCAGTCATTTCAAATTACATTAGCGTTACACAGCAAAGAAAACAGCTGCTGCCCCCCACCTAGATTACAGGCAAGGGCAACACTGGTCGTCTCTAAATTTGGACATTTGGCCAATTTATTGCCTGGATCCACTTGATGGAATATTTTTTTAATATAAATTTATATTTGAATATATAGAGCATATGATTCTCTGATCATCGGGCCATCTCCTGCTGCTAATTGTCACACTTTTTGACAGCCTACATAGATACTCCATTATTTAAAAATACAGGAAGAAGTTGGAGCGTATCATCATTTGGGCGAGAAGGGTACCCTCCCAGACCTCTCATGTTCCTCTTCTGCTAGTTTGTGGGCGGGGTGGTACTTGATCTCGCCCCTGTCGGTGGTGTACATCAGGGCGGGGTTGGGTGATGTGGTGGACACACTACCCAGAGAAGTGTAACTATTCGGAAGGGAAACAGAAGAGACAATTTAAAGGTCAAGTCCACCTCAGAAAAATGTTGATTTGAATCAATAGAGAAAAATCAGACAAGCACAATGCTGAAGATTTCATCAAAATCGGATGTAAAATAAGAAAGTTATGACATTTCAAATTTTCGCTTATTTTTAACAAAATAGTTATATGAACGAGCCAGTTACATCCAAATGAGAGAGTTGATGATGTCACTCACTCACTATTTCTTTTGTTTTTTATTGTTTGAATTATACAATATTTCAATTTTTACAAATTTGACGATTGGGACCTCCTTGCCTGAAGCACAAAATGTTAAAATAATGGAATTCCACGTGTTCAGGGAGGAATGAAACTTCATTTCACATGGCAATGACGAGAAAATCAAAATATTTCATATTTCAAACAATAAAAAACAAAAGAAATAGTGAGTGAACGACATCATCGACTCTCTCATTTGGATGTAGCTGGCTCGTTCATATAACTGTTTTTGTGAAATGAAGCGAAATTTTGAAATGTCATAACTTTCTTATTTTACATCCGATTTTGATGAAATTTTCAGTGTTATGCTTGTTGAATTTTTCTCTTTTTATTCAAATCAAGTTTTTGTTGGGGTGGACTTGTCCTTTAAATTTTGATGAGTGAAATGATTACCATAATATTAAACTTTGAATTTTGCAAGTGTTAAGGTGAAACAGACCACTCCCGTTCATGGCGACAATAACAGGATTTAAACTTTGGATTGATGATGATGAAAATTGTTAACAATATTTGGTAATGTACTAATAATACATTTAACTCTGCCTAATGGTGTGTTGCAAGTCAAGTTTAGATCCCAAAATCAATAGGTCTGGTCATTAAGACTCTGTCACAACGTTCCGTGCAAGCCTTGTGTGTGACTTGCGGGTAACTACTTTTGCTATCAGCAGGTCGCCACACTGACAGTATCTCACACGCATCTAACATGCTGTTGCCCGCAGAAGCGCACGCAAGTCTGATTTGGATGCAGAAAAGTTTTGAAGATGCTCAAAACTTTGTTGCGGGTGACCTGCTGGTGGAAAAAATCTATTATGATAAGCTACAATTGATATATCACTTGCGAATTAGCAACAGACATTTGCAACTGATTACAAATAATTTCTTGTGACACCCCGATATTGGGACCAATTGAGATTTGTTGACTTATTTATAAATATTAATTTAAAGTGGTAATTTTGATCGAACACAATTTAATCAGTCTACAGGTTCTTAAAATTGATTTCAGTGAATAACCTTCAACAATGCCAAGAGGTTACTAACAAATAACTTAATTTCAAGAGGGATAAAATTAATTCCAAAACATGCATGTTTGACTAGACTAAAGATTGTTAAAATTGATTTTTGCTGTAGGTGACTCAACCATACAAGAGTGTAAACTCACCCTTTGTCATAAAGTCTGCAGTAAGGCACAAAAAGGCGACGCAAGAAGGCCCAGACATCATGGTAGCTCCAGAATAACATCGGATTGACTCGCATCAACTCAGGCCAACCTTCATCGGTGGGCGAGAAGGCACTCAAGCTGGCTGATTAGAATAATGAAAATAAAAATCACAATGATAACGTGATGATCTTTGGAGGTTTGAATGGTGGTAATGATGATGGGTAAGAAATTGAAGTTAACCTGTTTGAGAATGCATGATTTCACTACATGGCACATGCTTTCAATAAAACTCCAGCCAGCTTATTTGAGAGTTCAGTGTCCAATTGGTTATTTTTTTTATAATTGGTCATTTTCAAACGTGAGTGACACGACAATCGGAGAGGTGTAAGGGCTCATATCTACAAACTTAAAGGTTATGAATCAATCATGACTACTATATTATATACAATGTACATGTAGGACTGGCATGGGCCACTGCGAGTTTGATTTGAATTCAACAATTCGTTTAGTAGGTATGATTAAAAAACGGTGCGTGAGTGACACGACAAATTTTGGACATGGGTTTCTGACCACTAACACATATGGTTGGATTCGTGCCCAAGCAGTTGTCATGGAGTACTGTGAGTACCAGTAAATGGACATAAATAGTGTACCTATCTAACACATATAGTCAAAATCAATCAAACCTTCTCTATGGAAAATGGTACCCTCCTATACACCGTGAGTGACACGACATCCAAAACGTGAGTGACACGACAAGTGCAAAAATACAACATTTATCTCAACATTGAAAGTATTTTTTGCATGATCTAGAAGAGTAAAATACCATTAACCAAAAAACAAGCTTAATTACACAATAACTGCTTTCTTTAAAGTTAATATGTCATCCTGATGTTTTATTCTTGGTTTATGGTCATATTTGCCCATCAACTCACATTCCCTATACCATACCACATTGTCACACTAGGGCTTCTACCACTCTCCTCTTTAGAGGAGGAGGGGGCACTTGAAGGAGGTGTTATGAGGTCTTGGCATTGAAATCAACTCAAACATTCTTTTTGTGGCCTGATATCATTCAAAACTTTTAACTCTTTCTCCCTATCTGTATATGAAAGTTTACAGGTTCATACAATTCAGCATCCACAACGGATGGAATAATTTTTCCTTGTAAGAAAGGTATTCTCAATAGTCACTAACATCATCTGGCATGGTCTGGTAGCCAATGATGTCATGTATGACTCCTTTTTCTTGAAATATTGGATTACAATATTATCCTCCTTTAATATTTCAGGCATTGTCCAAATAGGACATGGGAGTTTCAATGTCTTTTTTGGTACCAAACCCTAATGACGTTGCTGCACACTTCAGATGGACTATCAGCAAATCCTTGAGAAACTTGGGAATTCATCTCAACAAGCACAGGTTTTCTCCTGAACACTGCTTGTATGTGGACCCCCCCCCCAAGGCAGTACATGTAGGCACTGTACCAAAATTCAGAGCTATTCTTTTAGCTGGAATCTTGTAAGCACCTTTTCATTGCTAATTATTTGATCATATACCATACCACGGGAATCCAGGGAAAGCCACAAGGTGAAAGACGCAGTCAGTACCTGATTCTTGCATAAAAACTACAAGTCATTAGCCTTTCCTTTTCTAAGCCCTTGGATGTCACACTAAAATCCAATTCAGCATCCCAACCAGGCTCCCTTTATACCTCAATAGCTTTTTCCCCTCGAGGTCCAGCTCTGTTCTTATCAGGGTACCCCCCCCCCAAAAAAAAAAAAAATTGATCTACTGGTACATGGCAACCCATCCAAAGTTGCTCAAATCAAAATGCGGTCTCGGTTGGGACTTGTTGGGACCTACATGAACATGCATCATTTTGTTGTAATTAATATATGTGTAAATGCAAATCTGCTCTGAACACACATCGGCCCGCTTACGGTAGTTTGCTGTTCAGACCCTACATGTAGTTGATCACTAGCGGTATGAATGGTGGCCGAACAAATAATGATTTTGAACTTGGCATTTAGCTGCTTCAAGCAATATCCAAAATGTTCTATCAAATCTCAGTACATTCTCACCTGAAATGTTATGTTTTCTTGCAAATTTGTTTATTTCATGTCCTGGAATACAAGCTTTATGGCAAATGAAAAGGTTGATTTAATCAATCAGAAGGAAAAGAAAAATATTTTCTTTTCCGAATTTGAAAAAATGTTTGGTGTTCATGGTGATCTCTTATATCTCATGTACACTACTTTACCACTAAATTTCTGCAAATTTCAAAAAAGGATCCCTGACTTTTCTAAAGCTCTATGAGTATAACAAAGAAATAACATTGCTCAAAAGAAAGGTGAACTTTCTGCTCATTTCTGTAAATGGAGACAGAGAATGTTCGAGTAATACCTAGGTATGACTTGAAACATCACCAACCCTTTATGCATTGTAAATATGTCCATTGCTAAAGTATAGTGGTTTTTCTCTTGATACATTCATAATTTTGTGTTGATTGATTATGTTGTTATATTCTTAATCACAGTACATTCACCAAAATATGAATTAGGATCCGAGTCTTCACACCAATGGAAAATTGTCAGGATTTTTTAAACCAAGGCAACCACGGAGAGGAGAGAAAATAGATGAACTCAATGTCAAATTCAATATTTCCATAAAAAGGAGTAAAATTAGGAAGATGGAGGAAATTATTAGCCTAAAATAGGCCTAAATGATGTCAGGAACAACATTTTGACTGTATCCCTGGTAAAACGCTTCAGAAATTACTGGATGTCCTATTTTATACACAATATAATACCGTGAGTGACACGACATTTCGTGAGTGACACGACATTGTGAGTGACACGACACAACTTTAACAGTTAATTTTAGCTTTACCTTAACACATTGGACCAAGTTACTTTATATACAATAAGGTACAGATAAACTGTATTTGCTCCAGTACTGGGATAAATTAATTTTCAGAATACACAGCTCTAGAAAACTTTTTGCATTTAAAATGTGAGTGACACGACAACCAGTTTTGAAAACTTCGAAACCCAATTTTTTCAGAAAAACACTTCACAGATTTTTTTTTTTGCTATTTAGGAGTTAGATACAATACACAGCTTGTATCTTGCCAACAAATGTGCTTCTAATACAAATTTTATATTGTGATAGGCAATATGTGAATTTTGATGCAAAAATCAACATTTTGTAACATTTAATTTCCCTTGCATAAAATTCACTGTATCTCAAGACTTAATTAATACTTTTATGTAAATGAAATGGAAAAATATATTTTAAGATGTCTAGTTTCAAAAAACATTGATGCCTAATAATTTCTAGCAAGTTTTAATTTTCACCCCCATGTCCACTTTTGTTTGAAAATGACCAATTATTATTATTGTGGAATTTTAGATACATAAGAGCAAAGAGCACAGTTGTCATCCTGAACAGGAACATTTCAGTATTTTTAAAACTGAAAATCAGTATTTTGGTGAGGAAATCAGAATTTTCAAAGAAATACCATAAGAAAACAAATAAAACTGAAACTTAAGAAATCAGTATTTTGCATGAAACCACCTGGTCTTTTTCCCATTTTCAGTACTAAATTCAGAAAATCTGTACCACTTAGCAGCTCTGAATGAGGTATTTATTATTAGGGAAATCACAAAGAGAAAAAAACAACAGTAGGGGAAGGCGGGGTAAGTTGTGACAGTTTTTGCTTTTTGCATGTTAGAATTGATATGATTAATAATCGTGTCGAAATAAGTACCTTGCCTTGAAATTTAATTCTTCTGAAATATTTTCCACCTATATATAACTTTCTATCCCAACACTGAAAGTCATTGTGACCTTTGAAAAAAACGATGTCAAATGGCTCAACTTGCCCCATATATGGGGTAAGTTTGAGCCACCTTCTGGGGTAAGTTGAGCCACAAAAACTATGTACAAAATGTATGGGGGAGAACCAGCATGTCATTTTTTTGTTTAAAGTCTTTTCACTTGCTAATTCTCTATAAATACTAACATCCTGTAAAAGGAAAAGAGCAGTCATGTAAATTTGCTCCTTTCAGCCTGCATTTCAATCGATTTTTATGGTTTGTTTGTTTTTTTAAGATACATTACCATAGGAATTACCATGGCTCAACTTGCCCCATGCTGTTTGGCTCAACTTACCCCAGTCCGAACTTAGTGCGATAATTTTGTATCCACATATTTATTATGCATCCATCATATAAAAGACTATGACAAGAATGAAGATCAATACCTGGACTAATAATGTTGTTATCATGTCTTTATTATATTTAAAGACGTGTGTGTTTATAAAGCACTTATCTATTTCACACTCTTTACTTTTTTGGCTGAAATTCATATTTTTCCCTCTAAAAAACTACTTTTTGTTTCAAAGTTGGAAACAATGTGGTGGGGTTAGGGGTTATGCTATGGGTCATCAATACATGACACCACCACAATGTCTGACTCATTCATTATTGGCCTGGGGCTGGTGGCTCAACTTGCCCCTATGCTCAACTTACCCCGCCTTCCCCTAATGTAGCCTACATTTAAAAGGAAAAAACAGCTTGGTGAGATTAGCATAAAAGTTAAATAAATTGCATTTACATATATAAATAAGTGTTTTACTATTCAAAACTGCACTTATTACACATTGACATGTAGCTAGCCCTACAAAAATGCAGAAATTTGCTTTACTTACCAGAATGTGGGTCCGTCTGTCTCGTTCCCATTAATACGGCTTTGATCGTCGGATGATTCTTCTTCATATCCCATAATGCATCTTTGATACGACCCTTTATCAAGATAGTCTTCAGATTATATCTGTAAACGGACAATCACATATTGCAAAATTTAATAGTTCATCGGGGGAGAATTTCAACATTTTTGTCCGACAAGTTGTCAGATCTGACAACTTTCCTTGATTCTGATTGGTGGTTACTATGGTAACTGTCAGATAAAACAGGCCTTGAAGCTAATTCTTCAATATTGACTGGACCGGTATACATTTTTGTAAAATGGTAATGAATATCAATATTGAGAATAAACCTAATGAAACAAGAAAGTATTCAAATACAATATACCAAATTTCTCACCTTTTTATAGATTCATCCACAAATTCGTCAACTTCATGGAATGTTCCGTGGGGGTGTTGGATGTAAAGTACTTGTAGCTGGCCTTTGTATTCAGGGTATTTCCTGAAGGAGAATTTGGAAACAACACAAATAAATTAAATTAACCCATAACAATTCATGCCAGTACTGAAATGCCTGAAGTGCTTGAAACACTTTGAATTGTATGCAACTGAAAAATCAAAGAAATGCAACAATAAAAGTTTGAGAAAATTGAAGAAGTGATGAGAATGAGTTCCTCCCCATTGGCAATACATCAAAGATGTATGATGTCAAATATGGAAATCTCCTCCACTATTTTTGTAAATATCAGGGGCCACGGAACAGTTTACAAAGTAGGGGGGGGCTAACCATGCAAAATATCATAGTCCTATTGTCATTTTTACGTTTTTGTACACGGTTTTGAAAAAAAGTGGGGGGCTGAAGTTCCCCCAACCCCCCTCCCCCTTCCGCGGCCCCTGAATATTTTGCTTCATTTTGTCTGTTTTACTAAGTCTACAATCATCATAATAATTTACATTATCGTCACCATCATCATGATCATCACTACCACCACCACCATCATCACAATCAACAGCACTAGTATCATCATCATCATCACTACCACTATCATCATCATTATCACCATCATCATCATCACCATCAACATATTCATTATCATCATTGTCACCATCACCATCGCAATCATCACCATCATCACCATCATCATTATCTTTATCAATACCAATATCATCATCATCATCACCATCATCACCATCATCATCACCATCATCAACACCATCATCATCATCATCACCATCATCATCATCACCATCATCATCATCAACAGCACTATCATCATCATCATTATCATCACCATCATCACCATCATCATCACCATCATCATCACCATCATCATCATCACCACCGTCATCATCATTAACAGCACCATCATCATCATCACAATTATTCGTTCAATGCCATTTGCTCCAGCGAAAATTGCTCCCCTTTAAATTCCATACACTAATCAGATGACAAACTTCAACATTAGGTTTAACACTTTACCCTACACTAAACCTAACATAAACCCTATTGCAACCCTCACCCTACATCTCAGACAAAATTAAGCCCGGAGCAATTGTCGCGGGAGCAAATGCCTTGTCGACAATTTATCATCTCACATACATGTATATACAAGGTGATCTTACCTTTTAACTACGGCATGGAATAGATGTATAAGTGCTGTGCAATCTTTGCCTCCATTGAATCCTGCACATATCTCCTCCATTTTGTACTTCTCAAGGGCCTCCTCAATCACTGTGCAAAAAAAAGGTGGTAAACTAATCACAAGCAGGGATGCCACTAGGTGTCCTCCAAAAATACTGAAACTTATCGCAGGCAGGGACAGTGTCCTATATCAGTGAATTGGGGCACTGGCGGTGGAAGCCCCCCAATTTTTTTTTTTGGGGGGGGTATCCCCCACCTCAAAATTTATGGAGGGGGGGGCAAGTGGCTTCTTACCTTGTTGTGATCGATGACATTGAAGCCAAGGTTTGAAAAAACTGACGGTAGTTAGTTGTGTGTTTCTAAAGTAATAGAACGCTAGACTAGTAAAAGCTTCAGTCTCTGTATTTTGGTTGCTCCGCTGAACCGCGTTGGCTCCACTCACCAATACATAGACTGAAGAGTTGTTGGCCTGTACATAAAGACAATCAGCTAACCCAGTACCAGGGAGCACCGGCCAGCGAAGCGGGCCGGAGCTCCCTGGGTTACGTACCGTATCAGCATGCAGCTGTAACGTTAGATCCAACATTCGGCAGACCGATTTTTGGATCGTTTTTGGTACATAAAATGTCACATTATGAAAAAACAATCACATCCAAATTCACGAGAAAATATATAAAATTCAGAAACATCGTACCTTATACAGCAGTTACCGCTAATTCCTTTCAAATTATGATCAAAACTTAGTCATCCTCGATCCTTTCGTTGGTCATTGTAAGTTGCCATCTTGGATGACGTCATCATCTTTACAGACGTATTTACCAGTCGCTATTATATCGCGATTCGTGCCGCTGCTTTGCGCTTGTCTATGTGCGTGCGTTCGGAACTTGTCGCTCGCATTGATTGGCCAGGATATTGAGGATTCCAATCGGAAAGCCTTGATAAAAGCATAACTCAATGAACGTAGTGGGCAGTGCGCGCGTTTATAAATTATGTACTGTATAAAAGCAAATATCTCGGGGAAATATCTTTCACTCGGTCGATCGACATGCATCGAAATCGGGAGAGTTGTAGAGGGGAAAAGGAGGACTTTCCGACTTATTTTTAGTACACAGAAAACAGAAAAAGTCGGAAGTACGGAAATAAGACGGACAACAGGGAAAAAGACGGAATTCCGTAAAAATACGAAAAAGTGGCATCCCTGCACAAGATTGTAGAAATGTTAATGAAAAATGGGCGCAGTGGATTAGTCTCCGGACTTTGAAACAGAGGGTCATGGGTTCGAATCCAAGCCACGGCGTGATTTCCTTCATCAAAAATTCATCCACATTGTGCTGCACTCAACCCAGGTGAGGTGAATGGGTACCCGGCAGGATTAATTCCTTGAATGCACTGAGTGCTGAAAGGCAGCTCGAGCTAAAGCCGGGGTAATAATAAACAATACCCCTCGGAATATAATATTTCTAGATAGATGGCGCTATAAAAAATGCCTATTATTATTATAATTTTTTTTAGTCATGTTTTTATTAATAAATCACCAGTTATCATATTTTTTTAATTTTCATTCCACGACATTGTTACTAAGAAATTAATCTAAAATTATAGAAGATTCAAATTCAAATGTGAGCCTGTTTCATAAAGAGTGACTTTGCCATTCAAACAACCATGAAAACCTTGGTTGGCATGATTGGCTGCTGAGCCCTGTTATCCTGGCAGTTACCACAATGGCAAAGGTCTCTGTGAAACATGGTCCATGTATTCTGAAAAATAATAATATGCAACCGTTATATAGCCGTAATGAAATGTATACTTGCGCTGTATAGTGTTACTCCATCCTAAGCACAGCGACCCTTATCCCGTTTCTACCCATTACTACTCCCGAGTGCAAAGTGGAAAATGTAGAAAACACAAGAGCTGCAGAGGGAATTGAACCCCAGACCTTGTGATTCAAAGTCCAGAGACTTCTCCACCATGCCATGACAACTATGATGGTGATGATAATGATAATTATAATCATCGTCATCATCACCATCAACATCATCATCATCATAATAATAATACCTTGAAGAGCTGTTGCCAGTCTTGCAATCAATGGGTCTTCCAATCCCGACGAAACATCGTTGGCAAGACAGGTGGCAGGACTACTGGCACTGGACTCTAGCTGGGTAGTTCCTGGACCAGGCGGAGGACTAGGTTGGTCCTGGTTAGAAGCTAGACCATAGACAGCCTCCGCAGCATTGCTGATAGGGTCCTGAATATAGTTTACAATATGCTCTATGAGGGAAGACAAGAAGTAATAACTTTATTAACACACTGTATATCTAGTTACCTGTGGGTGCATTGGGGTCTTGTGGTTCTGACTCTCGCCCTTCAAACAGAGGGTCGTGGGTTTAAATCCTAGACATGGCATGTTTTCCTTCAGAAAAAAATTTATCCACACTGTGCTGCACTCGACCCAGGTGAGGTGAATGGGTACCCAGCAGGATAAATTTTTTGCATACACTGAGCACCGGTGATGGTATCTCCAGCTAAAGCCAGGGTAATAATAGCAAGCGCTTTGTATCTTCGAGCAAAAAGCGCTATATAAATCCAGCTCTTATCATTATCCAAATGTGCACTATTAAACAGGCTTTGGCTCAAGCTGCTTTTTCCTTCACATGGTGCATTCAAAAAATCATTCCTGTCAGGTACCCATTCATCTCACCAGAGTGGAGCGTATATTGAAAATTTCTTGTTCTAGCTAACATTGAGCCCTGGGTATAGACTGTACTATAGAGAAGTACCACTTCACTTTTCTTTCTACATTTCTGGCAAAATTAGAAGAATGTGAAATGGATTTGTTTATCAAAATATCTTCCTCAACCATACATGTGCCTTTTATCATAATATTTCACAAATGCAAGCAAAAACTCACACACTTTTTGTTAATAATTGTACCCTTAACTGAGGAACATAATGATAATTTGTAGTCACTGGTTAGCTCGTTTGGACTGTCTCAATATTTTCATAAGTGTGTTTTACTTTTTTAAAGTCACGGCAATGTCTCTTACAATGTCGTACATGTACCTCTGCACGTCTGCCTCTTACATACATGTAAATCACTTATGTAAATGATCATTAACCTCCTTTCATGTAAAAAATTATTACATTTACTTTTGAAATGGTCATACTCTGTATTTTGTTGAGACAAGAAGAAACAAATAAATAATAATTAGAATAAAAATAATAAGATGGTGAGCTTGAGTAACTCACCACGAGGTAGCAAAGAAAGAAGTTCACTGTGAGCATCCTCTAAGGTCTTCTCATCTTCACATTCTAAAGTAAGCTTGACGGTGTAATAACTGGAAGAAGAAAACAAATACAATGTAACTTCATGCAACAGGTCTAAGAAGCCAAGCCAAGACGACTCATCAGCAATTAAAGTACACTACATGTATGGTGACAGGACAATTGCTCCTGCAACAATTGCTCCTGGCTTAATTTCGTCTGAGATATAGGGTTAGGGTTGCAATAGGGTTTACGTTAGGTTTAAAGGTAGGGCAAAATGTAAAACCCTTGGCTGAAGTTGGTCATTCAATTAATGTGTTGAACTTTGAGCGGAGCAATTGTCGCCAGGGCAAATGTCACGGTACCATTGCACTAGCTTATATAACACTTCACACTTACTTTATCAGGAGTCTCTAAGCGATCTACAGTAATGCAGGATAATTACCCTTTCATTAGCAGTGCAGCTGTTATGCACACTGAATTTCAAGAAATAAATTCCTACCAGGTACCCATTGACCTCACCTGGGTTGACTGCGGCACAATGTGGATAAATTATAATATCATTGCAGCTACATTTTCTAATCTAATATTGCACTTTATGAGATATTATACAAATAGTGAACATTTATGGGTGTGTTGTGCTTTTGCAGCAAAAGGATTTTACAGTACGCGACAAGCTTGAGGCACTTGCGCCAAATGCTTTTGTACAATACCGTGAATAGCCAAGATGCCTGCATCGTCAATAACATCCTGCATTTTAAAATGTGCATTCTTTGTTTTATAAAATGGGTGGTGCAAATAAATCTGTAATAGAAAATTTGTTTAAATCCTTCCAAATTTTCTAGGCTTGCACAGATGAAGAGGTAAACCCTGCTTTCTTTCATGACATCACAGGCAAATTTACCATACCCGCTTAAGCGCATCAGAATCCATGCCACAGCTTTTTCTATCAAAGAATGCATATTTAATGCACCCAAAATTCACATTGCTGCAGCCAAAAATGCATGAATAAATGGTTACATGAATGACATGCAATACACACTCACAATTTGATACATCATTGACCCATTATACAAATATCCTATAATTTTATAAGGCAGAGCATGTTAACTCTAATTTACCTATGACTAAGTTTTGGATAGGACCCAAGATGCACCCTTCCTTTGTATTTGGCGTTGAATTGGTTAAGGTAAGGAGCTATGGCGATCTCATGGGTGCTGATAAAGATCTCTCGAAGGTGGAAATGAACTTGAGAGCCCTGGAATAATTTCTCCTGTGAAAACAAGAAAACCATAATCATCATCATCACCATTATCATCACCATCATTAACATCATCTTCTTCATCATCATCCTCATCATTACCACCATTATCATCATCATCCTCCTCATCATTACCACCATTATCATCATCGTCATTATAATAATAATCATCATGATAATAAAGACAATGTGATGCTGATGATGTTGATGATAAAGATGGTAGTGGCGGTAGTGGTGGTGGTAATGATGAGACGATGCTATAAAAGTACTGTAGTGTGTTGTTGTTAATGATGATGGTGATGACGATGGCGATGGTAATGATGATGATGATGATGGTGATAATGATGGTGATAATGATGGTGATGGTGATGGTGATGATGATGGGGATGGTGATGATGATGATGATGATGACGGTGATGATGATGGCCATGGTGATGATGACGATGATGATGGTGATGATGACGATGATGATGGTGGTGATGATGATAGTGATAGTGATGATGATGATGATGATGACAATGATGATGATGATGATGGTGATGATGGTGACAGTGATTATGATGATGATGATGGTGATGATGATGATGACGATGATGATGATGGTGATGATAGTGGTAGCAATAATGAAGGTGATAGCAATTATAATAATTATGATATGTATCATATCTGAGTCTTATAGAGTAGACCTATTTTTTATCAAATTATCACAGATTTGAATGCAACACTCATGCCTGTGTTTGGTTAATTAATGCTGCTTTAATTCAATTAAAAGGATAAGTCACAAACCTTGAGTGAGAGGAAAGCACCCTCTAACAGCTTTGGAATGCCAGGGAAGACATACACGTTCTTGACAGAAACAAGAGGGTAAAGCATCTTCTGTCCTGTTTTGAGGTTTGTGCCGAAAGTCAGGGTGGAAGACTTGGGAATCTATGAAATTGAATGAGTAAAAAAAAAATGCAGTGAGCAGTTATAGTAATGGTCTACCACCTACACACCCTAATCAGTTATACCAGAAGGCGAGACAAAATCACTTTCACCTATCGAGCAAAGGTAGTGCAAAACAAATCAAAAATAATTAAATCTCTTAAAATAGCCTTAAAAACGGACATACTGAAGCTTTTGACATGCACTCCTCTGAGTAAAATCGCATGAATGACTAAAAGGCTAGAGCAAAACAATATATAATAGAACAGAAACTAGAAAATGGACGTTAAATTGCGAGCCGTGATTGGCTGTCTTGTAAACAAGTTAGGCTTGATACCAGCCATATATTGAAGCGAAGCAAATAAAACAATGCAAGGGTTCTTACGAACTCCTTTTGGCAGCACAGAATTAGTTCTGTTAGCTGGATATACGCTGCCTCGAGCATGCGCAAATGAAACTCCTTGCTCAGCTGATCTCTTACCAGAGCCATTTTGAGTTGCGGCGAATCCATAGAGCTATCAGCACCAAAGTAATCTTTGCATATCTTCACCAGCTCAGGGTGGGGTATTACCTCCTCATCAAAAGCCTTGGCTACACCTAAGAGGTGGGTGATAAATCAAATAAATCAAAAGTGTAAAATGTAAACAATTAGCAAATTCAAATCTGACACGCCAGAGGAATTGCAGTCCAGTCAAAAATATGCACAGGGGCTATAGGCAATCTAGATTAAGGCCGAGTGGTACTGACCAGTCCACCAGTGCCCGACTAATGCTGCTGATCACCGATGCTTTGTTTTTTCAGACCTTCTGACCACTGAAATTAACTCTTTGTGTGCTGGGCCATGAACGCCTCAGTTCTGAATTATTTTCAGGGAGGGATCAGGAACAATAAATAAACAAAATGGACTTGCCCAATCCAACTCACTACAACTTTTCACAGCTAAGTCGTAAAGAATTTCACAAGCTTTCTGACTATATAATACTTTTTGGAAAATAATGATCAGAAAATGGGTAAATAATACCTAATTTCACACATATATGGTATTAATATGGAAAAGGATAAATTAAATGGATTGTAAGCATGACATTTGAAGTTCGCGTGGCACCGAGTTTGCGTTGGTGCAAAGGACACCTGGAAAGAGTTAAAAGATTATATCACAATGCCACAAAAACTTGGACAGTCAACCAGTTTAAAAACTACATTTCCTTAAAGATTCATGATATTGTTCCATATGATATTATCAATCAAATAGGACTATGCAAATAAGATTAACAAGCAGGATTTCTCAATTTCCTTGCTTCAATCTATTCCCGTCATGGATGTGGCCATTTTGTTTTATTTGTTTGCGACTGTAAAACTGCAGCCATGTATCCAGCGCTTCGAAACCATACAAAGAGCTCTAATGCTATAAATGTTATTATTTAGATCCACCAACTCATACATACTACATACTTTAGATTTTACAAGTACTTTATAACATTTTCTGAAATTAAAGATAATAAAAGATATTCAAAGACATTGAACATTATTCTGAAGTTATTCTTCATTCTACTTATTCTTTATTCTATTCGAATTCTGAAGTTAGGTTTAACTTCATAGACCATGGTCTAACTGTGTGCTAAAATTATGGGAAGCCAAAAGTGTCAAAATTTTTATTAAGTAGTATGTTTCTTATGTTTACTGTACTAATTCCTGATTCATCGATGGTAAAGACAATCATCTATTTATACTTCCCAGACAATTATGAGTGATTTGAAAGCCCAACGAGCTGAAATATTATATCTCTACTGTTAGTGATTTAGGTAACAATTGGCTATCCATACTTAAACCACAACTTTAAACCTGAGTTTAAATTAAACCTGACTTCATAATACCGGCCAATACCTTCAAAGGTAACATCATCATGGGTGGGTCCAATACCACCTGAAGTAATAACATGGGTGTAACGTTTGGAGAACGAAGCAACTTCACTGGCAATGACTGACAGATCATCATGAATCACAGAAACCTGGAAAGATAAACAAGGTGGCTATGTGTATATGTAGGTCAAATCTTTTTGAGACCAAAGAAATCAATTTGACTTACACAACACATATATTTGAGGGGGGGTTCACGAAGATTTAAGTCTGACTTAGGAGCATTAGAAGAAACTTTCTCTCAAGTGCAAGTATATTTTCCGTCCCTTAATCAATCAGAAGTTTTGAAATTGAGAATTTGTGATTGCTAGCTAATCTGCTTCTTGAAACAAGCTGTGTTATCTGATTTGCTAGTCAAAATTGATCTACATGTATCAATCGTAAAATTGCAACAAAATATTTGCAATTGATTGCAAATATTTTCTTGCAACACCCCGTTAGAGTCACAGATGCATGCTGTATAAAGGGCATTACGGTACCGCACTGGGAAAATCATGCTAGGACGCGCGTTACCGCGTATTATAACTTGCCTCTTTGTGAAACATCCCCTTGGTAAGGAATAATTTTTTTTTAGTTAGGCAATTACAAGGGTATGTAGCTTGAATTTTTTGAGATTTCTATTGAGCTTATAAGCTTCAAAATAATATATAACTTGGTAAAATTGATCAACAATTACCCACACAAGTATGAGTGTATAAGAAACTAAACGAGAGCTTGAAAAAAATGGTGTGAAGTTCAGGGCCCCGCCTTACAGAGTTACGATTGATCCGATCAATCACATCTACGGATAATGGACGGCCAGCTACATCAACATCTACTAAAATGCAATTTTTTTCAAAATATTTCTAGAAAATAATGTATATTCATTCATCATTCTCTTGAAGATTCAATGTGGTTCTCCTTGTTTACTGAAGACGTGTAGAAAAAAATTATGGTGTGGATGGATTTCCATAAAGTTGAGATTGATCGGATCAATCGTAAATCTTTGTAAGATGGGGCCCATGGTCCACTCAAGCATTGAGATATACATAATGTGCAACCTCAGTGAACTATCAAAGTAGTTTGAGAAAAATGGTGTAAAAAAGATCCTGCATAGATATTGTCTTTTATTTAACTTTATAGCTCCAATTGTTACAGTATGTATGAGGACTTTGTGAAGAATAAATTGTTTTAATGCTTTCTCCATCTTACAGAGAACCAAACATTTTTATTTTTAATTTATCTTCAGGGTCTACTGTTTTACAACCTACAGCCTGAATCTGCTACATGTTTTCCAGGGACCTTTTGCGCATTCGGGGGGGGGGGGTGCTCCAAGTCCCTGTGTAATCATTTCCCTGCAGAGAACCCTCCCTGGTGACTAATTGTTGGTTTTGTGGAGGTGGGTCACAAAGGTATATCTTACCCTCTCAACTCTGACCCCCAGCTTGTAGAGTTCACTGCAGATGAAGTGTGAGTTTGTATCCAGAGTTTGACCTTTCAGAATCTCATCACCTATGACTGGAAGATAAAAGTAATGTCATCAGTTATCATAAACTGTTGAAAGCTCTTCAATACATAACCAGAACGAAACCTACAAGTTTGATTATCAAAACGTTTCCAGGACGAAATTTCAAAAGGTTTTGGAAAATTTGTTTAGAGCAGAAGACTTGTCTCCGATTTTCAATTGGAAATGCATGTACAAATATGCAGTAACCCAACATTTGCAAATTTCTATAATTTACATGTATGAGTAATTGTCCCATCACAAGACCTTTTGTAATGGAACCTGTAATGTAGCACGTCTAATGTACTAATTATCACATTTGTGTTTATGATTTTTTTTTACCTGTAGGTCTCGGGACTAGAAGTCTAAGTCCTAACTTAGTTGATTTCACAAATACCACCACAAAATGTGATAAAAAAAGATAAAAATCAATAACCACAATTTCTTAAACATTCATACATTATTTCAAGACGTTGTCTTGTCTTTCCGTTGATGCCCACAATCAAAGTGTTGATTATTATGGCAAAGTTGAAAAAAGTTGACTTGACCTTGTCTGCGATATCCTACATGAGGATATGATAAGCTCATGAAGGTGATGAAAATTATATATTGGCTAACTTGGACTCACAATAACCAGTCACTTATCATGACACTTCCAGTTCCATTGTCCATGATTTTCCAGATTCATTCTCAATTTCAATTCACATTCGATTGCATTTGATCATGTCATGTCATCATTTAATATTAGATACAACTGAATTTAGTTTTACCCACCCAAAAAGGTATAAAAACGTGATTTTTTTTTAGTCTTCAAACTTCTCACATATTCTTCAAATCGAACATAATTTATTTCGACTAGAATTTCAGAAACGCATGCTGCATGCTGTCCAGGCCACTTCCAGTCCTGCGCACCGGCACTGCCAAACCAACGGATACTCACTTATGATCCCCGCCGTAGGTTTCCCGTCTGTGTTCGCTGCCATTCCGCTCAAAGATCGCAGTCGATTAGATGTTTGTCGACAGCCTACAAAATGGCGACTAAAGATGGAAACACGTCTCAAACTTGTAAATACACTCATCAGAATCATATCACATCGCATGCATATCAAAAGCCCTTAAAACATGTTTGTTTTCGGAATGTTAGGGCTTAATTGACACCTTCGATTCAAGAACTGTATGAGAAGCAGCCACCTCAAGTTTCTCAACTCATGGTAAAATCAATGTGCAAACGGGTAAGAAAATTTTGGAAGATGCGATATGCTGAAGCAGTACTCGTATTGTTATGTTATGATGATAATCCCCACCCCCCCCCCCCCCAGTGTTATTTAGGGTACGCCTATGCTCGTTCCCTCCCTTTGAAAGCACCCCCCTATCGAAGGTCTTTCAAAATTTCTGAACCCCCTTTCGGAGGCTTTTCGTGGGTACTGCTCAATGTATCCTCTATCTCCGGTGAGAGCTCTCATTCCAACAAAACTGGTCCGTACTTTACTTTTCAAAATGAAATAATCCTTAATTCAGGATTATTCAGGCTCATTCGAATGAGCTTTCAAAACTAGCAGGAATTTCAGGAATCTGATCCCGGAGTTGATTAATTTTTCTACGTTATTCAAAATATTTGATAACCCCTTTTTAAAATTTCCCAGGAGTCCAAAGAGAGAGATAAAAAAAAACACACCCTTTTTAAAGAAATCTCTGGGTGAAAATACAAATACACCCCTCTTTTTTGCAATTCGCGGGCCGGACTTGTCCCGCGAAAAAGTACCCCTTTAAAAACCGGACATTTTGGGAACACGCATGCAGTCCTTCCGACCCCGGAGTGGGGGGGGGGCTGGGGATGATAAGAAATGAGAGCGGCTATGGGTAGTGATTTGTGACCTAGATAGCTGTCTGAATTTAATTGAACATATATACCTATTATGATGAATATGAAACTTATATATATAAAAATATATATATATATATATATATATATATATATATACAGAGACTCATATATATATATCTATATGAGTCTCTGAGGACTCTGACGAATAAAATATCAATAATTGTGTACAATACACGGGCCACGGAACGGTTTTCAAAGTGGGGGGGGGCTGACCATGCAACAAATCACAATCAAATGGTCATTTTTACGTTTTTTGAAAAAAAAGTGAGGGGCGCTGAAGCCCCCAGTCCCCCCCCCCTGCTTCTGTGGCCCTGTAATACAAACAAAAAGACAAAGTGTTATTTTTCGGAAAGGAATGTGCAATATAATAATGAAAAGGGTATTCATCTCCATTTGTGTGACTCTGTGGAATTTAAAGGAATAAAATATACACAACAAAAAAAGTAAGTCCCCCCTAAATCAAATTACTGTAACTTTTGAACGGATTTATTTTGAGGTATGATATTTCGTAGGTGGTTTTCTACACTCATTAAGCAAATCCTGGGGAAAATGAGATTGATCGGTTGAGTCATGCATGAGTAATTAAATATTAAAGAATTAAAATTGACCATTTTTTAAAGTCACAAGAGTCGTCTTTCAGATTGTGCAAATACAAAGTTGGGCAAAAGTTAATGTTAGGTGAATTTTATGGTGTCAATACTGTCTTACTATCCATCATTTAGCCACTCCACACACAATGTTGATATCGTATGTTCATGGTCGAGTGAGCACAATATTGCAGGGGCCGCAGAAGCGGGGTGGGGGCTGGGGGCCCCCACTTTTTTCCAAAAATGTAAAAATGACCATATGATTGTGATTTTTTGCATAGTCAGCCCCATCCCAATTTTGGCTAACCCACTCCCCCACACTTTGAAAACCGATCCGCGGCCCCTGTATTGTGACGTATCATCATAGGGGTTTTTGGTAGTATCCTCTACAACTTGTTAGGTCATATCAAAATTTGAAAATGTTGGTGGCTCCCCCAATTATAGCCCCCTCCCCCATTTTTAAATTCTGGACCCATCCCTAATTTGTCCATAAATTAAACTGATCATGAGAAATTGTTAGGAAAAGAATACATTTAAGCAGTTTAAAGAGCATTAATTCCTAAGTTTTCGAATGTGCTCGCTCAACCATGAAAATGTTAATTGTTCAGAAAGTGTGTGGTGATAGAAATGATGGATAATAAAACAACAGCAATTAAAGTCACATATGAAACCGAATTTGCTCCCAAAATTCACCTTATTACCCTTTAAAATGAGTCTGTGACACTGAAAATGCCAATTTTCCCACTTTGATGCGTGCTCACTCATCCATAAATAAACAAATCGATTTCATTTTTGCACAGAATTCTGCCCATAGGTTGATAAACATTACTGCCAAATGACATTGCTAAAGACAGCCTTGAAAAAAGTTCCACCATATTGAATAAGGGGTTACTTATTCTTAAACATATGCACCCATAATGTACACAAGTCTATGAGAGAGGAAGTCAAAATTTTAACAAATATGAAATGAGGGTTTGTTTCATGAACGGTTTTTGTTACTTCTGCCAACAGTTATTTCATAAAACTTCGCACATGGCTTCAGAGTAACACTATCCAAAAGGCGCGCACACCAAAATAACAATTCGATACGGCACAGAGTGGGGCCAAGGCCTTGAACTTTCTTCTCATTTGCATAATTTTCGAATATTGTGTGCTCACTGATGCATTAAACATCGGGATTTTCATAAAAATCAAATCAAATGAACAGCATGCAAGGAGGTTTGTGACAGATATCCATAGTTACAAATTGCATTTTTTCCAATAACGTAAAAAAGAGCTAATCACATTCCACATGTTCATTCAAGCGTGAATGTTTAATTAAACGCCTTTGAATCATTGAAGCATGTTAATTGGTCATGAACATAACAAAAAAGTTGATAAAAGATCAGTTTCAGTTACCAAAATGAAACAATACTTGCCTATGATATTTGAAAATCGCATTTTTTGTTTTCAATAAATGTTCATTGAACCGTGAAACGATGAATATTGGTGAAGATACTCTTCCTAAAATAACTGTCATCATATTCTATCATTATTATTGATAAAAATGTGTAAAAAAATCCAATTATAGCAAATTTGGACTTGTGTTTTATTCAACCGTGAAATTTATCCAAAAAGTTGTATCGTCTTTTAGAAAGTTCCTTTTACAGGCCTTCTGAGATTTTTTTATAATAAGAATGTGGAATCAGTTCCAATAAAATGGAATCAAAGTCATGATATTTGGCTTGTGACTTTTGAAAAGTGATATTTTTGCCTTCTGACGGTGCTCACTGAAGCATAACGTAAAGTATATCCATAACATTTACTCAGATTGTAGCTTATAAAATTACCTACACGCTCAGGTAAAAATATGTAAAAAAAAAACAAACTCGCATTGGTTTGGAAATCAATGGGGGACTTACTTTTTTGTTGTGTATATAATAAGCTTATTAATATTGTCCACACAATACAAGCACTGCTTTTTTGTGGATCCCTCCGTTTTCTCAGAATTTAATTTTATAATGGTTATGATATTTTGCTAAATATAATATTGTAGCGCCTGAAGGTTCTAACGTAGAGGGCGCAGGGGAGAAGAGAAAAACGAACGGAAAACAGATAGAAGATCGGGGGAGATACAAGAATTGTAATCCAGATTAATCGGTAAATTGACCTATATAATCAGTTATTATTGTTCATGATTGGATTATGGAATACTTACTAAATAAATTGTGTTAATGTGAATGAAAACTGATCACAGAAGGATTCTTATTTTAGCGTGAATCAATGGTGTGTGATTGACGTATACGTGAGTTCAGTGAGAGCTACATTGGAGCACACGGAGAAGATTGATTTGGCGAGATTTGAGAGTGGGGAGCGTTACATTGGTGGCAGTCGCGGGATAATTCTAGACGAATTATGGAACCCACAGAACCCACATCAATCTCAGAATCGAGAATACACCCTATTCATGCTAATGAAATTATCCCTTATGGTTTTGGAACAATTTAACCGGAGGAAGGAGCGTCATTTGTCACGGTAGATGAATACCACGTGTCAGACCACGTGCGAAGCTTTCCACAGCACGCAGCCTATGGGAACGCACGACGCGTCGGTAGCAGATTG
This sequence comes from Lytechinus variegatus, assembly GCF_018143015.1. Classification (NCBI taxonomy): domain Eukaryota; kingdom Metazoa; phylum Echinodermata; class Echinoidea; order Temnopleuroida; family Toxopneustidae; genus Lytechinus; species Lytechinus variegatus. The sequence continues at coordinate 35,057,992 of NC_054748.1, forward strand.
TATGATGCGTTAATGGTGGAGGACGCTCGCCATGTGCGTTCGTTGGGCAACGAATATAACGCACGAGGTGTTATGAGCGGACATAGTGAGGAACGGATTTCAAACAACGCGCACATACTGCGTTCGGCGTTGGGCAACAGGAGCTACGACGTACAGGGCGTTATGGACGGACCAAACGAGATGTATCCTGACACTACGCACGAAGCGTGCGTGTTAAGCAACGATGGCCGCGACGCAAGAAGCAATGTGAGTGGGCATGATGAGGAGCTGATCTTGGACAGTACGCACGCGGTGCGTTCGGTCACCGACGAAGGCAGCAACGCACAAGGCGTTTTGAGAGAACGCAATCGGGCAACGACACCTGATGACGCACACGTGGTGCGTTCGTTGAGCGACGAAAGCCGCAACGGAGGAAGCGTTTTGAGAGGACGCAGTGAGGAGCTGATCTCGGACAAAACGCACGCAGTGCGTTCGTTGAGCGACGAAGGCCACAACGCACAATGCGTTTTGAGAGAACGCAATAGGACGACGACCCCTGATGACGCACACGTGGTGCGTTCGTTGAGCGACGAAAGACGCAACGGAGGAAGCGTTTTGAGAGAACGCAGTGAGGAGCTGATCCCGGACAAAACGCACGCGGTGCGTTCGTTGTGCGACGAAGGCCACAACGCACAATGCGTTTCGAGAGAACGCAATAGGGCGACGACCCCTGATAACGCACACACAGTGCGTTCGTTGAGAGACGAAGGCTGCAACGCACAAGGCGTACTGAGAGCACGCAGTAGGGATATGACCCCTGATAACACACACACAGTGCGTTCGTTGGGCAACGAAGGCCGCAACGCGCGAAGCGTTTTGACAGGACGCAATGATGCTTCAATCCCAGGCCCCATGCACAGGGCACATACATTCGACAATGACTACCGCAACGCAAGAAGCGTTAGTAGTAGTCACAATGGGTTGATAGCAGACAGTGCACACTCATTGCGATCTCAAGGCAGCCAACGCCCAGACGCACAAGGCGATTGGAAGTATCGGGAAGGAGAGGTCCTAGATTCGCATCGCGCACGCGATCACCTAAACTTCGACGCACAGTGTACAAGAAATGAAAGGAGGCAACCTGAATACTCGGCCATGGATCATGAATACTTGCCTCAGAGGGTAGGCAGGCCTATTGTGTCTGTGCGCCCACCTGAAAGGACAATCAGAAAGCCAGTGTATGAGCCAGGCACATTCACAGGAAAGGAGGTTTTTGAGAGCTATTTAAGTCATTTTGAAATAGCAGCAGATATTAACGCATGGAACAATCGAGAGAAGGCTGTATTTCTCGCAGCAAGTCTGCGTGGTGGTGCTCAGGAGATTCTAATGGAACTGTCACCATCGCAGAGAGTGAATTATGAGTTTCTAGTAGCCGCCTTGACTACCCGTTATGCATCAAGAGGTCAAGCAGAGTTAAACCGTTTGAAGCTCAAGAACAGGAGGCAGGGAGTGGAAGAAACCTTGACAGAATTGGCTCATAGTGTAAAGTGTCTGATCAGGAAGGTATATCCTGGTGCATCTGAGGATACAAGAAGGACACTAGCTAAGGACAGTTTCGTTGACGCTCTGAAGGATGCTGAAGTTCGCTTCGAGGTTATGAAATCCCAGTGTGAAACGATCGACGATGCACTCGTTGTTGCTGCGAGGATCTCTGAGCTCAAGACTACAGAAGCAATGCGAGTACAGTACACAGAAGTTCGGACTCTGAATGCAGAGACCGAGGAAGGAAAAAAGCCAACTGAACATCAACTGGAGACATTGGTGAAAGAACTGCAGCTGACTGTCACCCAGTTGAGAAAAGACATGGCAGATATGTCCAAGGATAGGTCGAAAGGTTACAGATCTCAATCAAGAACAAAATCCTTTGCAGAAAAAAACAAAGGAGCTACATGCTGGAATTGCGGGAGCGAAGGACACTTCAAGGCTTATTGTCCTGCAATGACAGAAGGAAACAGCAAGCAACAGGAAAACTAGAACCTACCGACTTTAAGGGTCGAGAGCCGGTAGAAGTTCCCAAAAGGCCCAATGGAACAAGAATCGAGGAAGCTGGATATATGCCTGTTAGATCAGCTAGGTCAGGAGATATTGGTCTTTTTGTTGATGTCATGATTGGTGACCACACAGTCCGGATGCTGGTAGATTGCGGTGCTTCAGTTTCTGTCATTAAGACAAGTGTTGCCTCACTCATCGGATGTGATGAGCTCCTTGAGAGAGACATAGGTGTTAAAATGACTACTGCGAGCGATGTGCACAGTATTCCCTTCAAGGGTAAAGGAGAACTGAACATGTGTCTGGGAGGGAAATTACGCAGGAAACTAGTTTGGTTTGCAGACGTAAAAGAAGATGGAATCCTTGGTCTTGATTGCCTTGAGGACTGGAAATGCAAAGTTGATTTTGGTCGTCGGGAAATGTGGGTAGATGGTGTAAAGGTCCCTTGCCATAGCTTTGAAGGGTCGCCTGCTTGTTGCAGAGTCACCGTGAGTGATACCGTCACCCTACCACCCCTCACTGGACAAGTTATCAAGGGTCAAATGGAAGACAATTTGGCATTCACTGACGTAATCCTGGAACCTTCGTCTAAGTGGACTGGCTCAGGAAATATTCTAGTTGATGCGGCAGTGATGAGGCCGGGCGCCAAGACAATACCAGTGAGAGTCATAAATGTATCCAACCAACCTGTCAAGTTTTACAAAGGGACCACCGTTGGTCAATGTCAGAAAGCTGAGGTAGTTACACAGGAAACTGTCTCCGGAGACAAGCCTTCTAAGACTGACAAGACTCCGTACATAACTGTTGATGGAATGAAGATACCAGAACATTTGCAAGACACATGGAAACACAGCGCACAACTTATTAACAAGGACGAGAGGGTGAAGTTGAGTAAACTCCTTTGCAAGCACTCGGAGGTTTTCTCCAGAGGTAAAGAGGACCTGGGGAGAACAGATGTAGTGAAGCACCAGATTGAAACGGGGACATTTCCTCCTATTCGACAGAGAGCAAGGAGATTACCTGTCCATCAAAGACATGAAGAATCGGCACAAATTGAGGATATGACAAGACGTGGTGTGATTGAACCGTCTGAAAGCCCGTGGGCTTCACCAATCGTGTTAGTCAAGAAGAAGGATGGTTCTACCCGTTTCTGCGTTGACTTCAGGAAGCTGAATGATGTGACCACCAAAGATGCATTTCCACTCCCACGTATTGATGATTCATTGGACAGATTGTCTGGATCACAATGGTTCTCAACTCTCGATCTGCAAAGTGGTTACTGGCAAGTAGAGATGTCAGAACAAGATCGGGAGAAGACTGCATTCATTACAGCGTATGGCCTTTATCAGTTTCGTGTGATGCCGTTTGGGCTCTGCAATGCCCCTGCAACATTCGAGCGGCTGATGACAAAAGTCCTGGATGAGTTGATTAACAGCATCTGCCTGGTATATCTCGATGACGTCATTGTATACAGTTCGTCTGTACTGGAGCAGCTCGACCGACTGGACACCATATTTGACAGGCTGAAGAGCTTTGGATTAAAACTTAATCCAAATAAATGTGTCCTGTTACAGAAAGAAGTGGCATTCTTGGGTCACGTGGTATCAGCAGCAGGAGTTTCAGCTGATCCCAAAAAGATCAGTAGTGTCAAGGAATGGCCCACCCCACAGACTGTTCACCATGTCAGATGTTTCCTTGGACTATGCTCCTACTACAGGAAATTTGTGAAGGGTTTTGGAGACATTGCAAGACCGCTCCACCAGCTTACAGAGAAGGGACGAGTATTCCACTGGACAGACGAGTGTGAGGGGGCTTTCAGGAGACTAAAACATGAGCTGACCAACTCCCCAGTCCTTGCATACCCTACTGCTGACGATCCATTTATCCTTGACACTGATGCAAGTGGAAACGGACTCGGAGCAGTCCTCACCCAGGTGCAACATGGTACAGAGAAGGTCATAGCATACTACAGCAAGTCTATGTCCAAGGCAGAGAGGCGTTATTGTGTCACAAGGAAGGAATTACTTGCTGTTGTGGAAGGAGTGAAACAATTTCATCACTACCTCTATGGAAGGAAATTCACAGTGCGGTCAGATCATGGAGCATTGAAGTGGCTGTTAAACTTCCGCAATCCTGTTGGTCAGGTAGCACGGTGGTTAGAGCTTCTTGGTACCTATGACATGGACATTCAACACAGGGCAGGTCGCATTCATGGAAATGCAGATGCGCTTTCGAGGAGACCCTGTGAGGACTGTCCACACTGTCAAAGACTGGAAGAAAACGACACCATAAAAACATCTAACTTGAAGGAAGTCTTATCTGTCGGCACTAATACCGAAGATGATTGTTCTGAAGCTGGAATGATCCACGTCGCTACCTTAGGAACCCAGGAGGCAGTACAGCTGACAAAAGGTAACATTGACGCCCCATCAAATGAACAGGAAGATCCCTTGTGGACAAAGTCCTATTTGAGAGATGTACAGGGCCAGGACCCCGAGTTAGATCAAATCATCCAATGGAAGAAAAAGGGGACACGTCCCTCATGGCGAGAGGTAGCACCCCTTAGCCCCAAAGTAAAGTCTCTTTGGAGTCAGTGGGAAAGGCTACAGTTGGAAGAGGACGTCCTGTATCGTCGATGGGAATCCCTCAACGGAAAGGAAATCTCTCTTCAATTGGTTCTACCTGTTGCATTGCGCAAGAAAGTCTTTGCAGAGTGCCATGAATCCAAGGTTGCAGGTCATATGGGTAGCAAACGGACAATTGAAAGAATTCGACGGCGTTGCTATTGGCCTCAACTTAGTATGGATGTTGAACTATGGTGCAAACTTTGCCACACATGTGAGTCCAGGAAGAACCCATCTCGGCGCCCTCGAGCCCCACTCCAGGTATACAATGTCGGTGCTCCAATGGAGCGTGTATCAATGGACATCATGGGACCCCTTCCACAGTCAGATCGAGGCAACAAATACGTGCTCGTAATCTGTGACTACTTCACCAAGTGGACTGAGTCTTTTGCAATGCCGAACCAAGAAGCAGCAACAGTTGCACGAATCTTTGTGGAAGAATTTGTCTGCAGATACGGTGTGCCATTGGAACTTCATACTGATCAAGGTCGGAATTTCGAGGCAGCTCTTTTCCAAAGTGTTTGTGAGATCTTGGGATGTTCAAAGACCAGAACTACAGCATTTCATCCTCAGAGTAACGGAATGGTTGAACGTTTCAACCGGACCTTGGAGGATTTATTGGCCAAGGCTGTTGCTGATCATCAAAAGGACTGGGACGAATGTTTACCTCTGGTCATGATGGCATACCGCTCGTCTCAACACGAAGCTACTGGTTACACTCCTAGTGAGCTGATGATGGGTAGGCAGATGATACTTCCAGTGGATCTGCTGATTGGAAGCTCTGGGACTCCAGAATCTAGTTACCCTGAGTTCACAGAGCAACTGCAGGACCGCATGAATTACACCCACCAGTTGACAAGAGAGCGCTTGAGGGTTAACACAGACCGGAACAAGCGTACTTATGACACTCACAAGGCAGGGGAAGGTTATCAACAGGGAGATGCGGTGTGGCTTCACACTAAAAGGCGGAAGAAAGGAATTTCTCCCAAGCTACAGAGGAGTTGGACCGGTCCATTCTTTGTCATTGATGCTCTCAGTGATGTGACCTATCGGATTCAGGAAACGTCTAAATCAAAGCCAAAGGTTGTTCATTTCAACCGCTTAAAGACGTATGTTGGAGCCCCCGTGCCGAACTGGGCTTTGAAGAAGATTGATGACAAGTCTTTATCTTCAGCCACAGTCGACGCATCCCCAGAGGAACACCCACAGACACAGCAAGATGCTCAATCACAGGGAGAAAGTTCTGTAGAAACTGGAGCTAGCAAAGAGCATGACTGTCCAACAGATACAGATCGTACTGCAGAGATAGGAACAAGAAGGAAGAAGCGACTCTACTCAGAAGTGGCCGCTACATCCAAGAGCAAAGAAACATCCACATCTGACCAGGAACCACCTCGTGCGAAGGAGCAGAGAACCGGCAACCAGATGCTACCACGCCGTAGTAAACGCCTGCGAAAGATGCCATCGCGTTTCTATTGAAATCTTTTAAAGCGAACTTTGTTGTTGTTGTTGTTTTAATGTAAATGTAACATCGCTCTAGATGTGTTTTGCAAATATTGAACCTTGGTTATGTTTTAATTCGAAACGAGGACGTTTCATTCTAAGAAGAGGGTATTGTAGCGCCTGAAGGTTCTAACGTAGAGGGCGCAGGGCAGAAGAGAAAAACGAACGGAAAACAGATAGAAGATCGGGGGAGATACAAGAATTGTAATCCAGATTAATCGGTAAATTGACCTATATAATCAGTTATTATTGTTCATGATTGGATTATGGAATACTTACTAAATAAATTGTGTTAATGTGAATGAAAACTGATCACAGAAGGATTCTTATTTTAGCGTGAATCAATGGTGTGTGATTGACGTATACGTGAGTTCAGTGAGAGCTACATTGGAGCACACGGAGAAGATTGATTTGGCGAGATTTGAGAGTGGGGAGCGTTACAATATTGTTTTGTTTTACTTTACCCGGTAGATTGCGAAAGATATTGTATGTTTGATTTTGCCAGCGCCATAATGTGGCTGCGATGAATGCAAGGAATGCTCCCCAGGGAGTGGACATTGTGCACTTTTCGTGCTTGATTGACATGAATCCAATGACCGGGGTAATAATATGCTGTAACGCGCTTTGGGCCATTCTGGGAAAAGCGCTTTATAAAAATTTGCTATTATTATATTATTATTATTCTACTTATAGATAAATATCATATACTGTACATGCCTGAATTTATTTGTCTGTATAAGTTCATTGTAACTACTTTGACCACATTACTTTGTTCTTCTGCAGTTGAAAATGAATAATACAATAAATTGAATTGAACTGAATTGAATTGTCTGTATATTGCATGAACTCTATCGGTATTAAAGTTAACATCGTAATATGTTTGTCATTCAAATATCTATTATTAACTCTTTCATGCTTATGATAATGTGAACTCGTTTCATTTCTATTCCACACACAATGGCGGCGGAAGCCCAACAATTAAGGGGGCACCTGAAATTTAGGGATGGACACAAGTAAAAAAATAAAATAAAAAAATTGGACAAGCAAACAAAAAAAAATCATGTTATCAACCAAAATTTTAGGGGGGACGCAGGAAACAAAGTTGACAAGCAATAAAAAAAAAAGCTGGGTTATCAACAGAATTTTTAGGGGGGTCCGTCCCCCACCTCAAATTTAGGGGGCAGGACTCCCCCCCCCCCTGCTTCCGCCGCCTATGCCCACCAAAATTGTGGGAATACACATTTTACCACCTACAGACATAGGCTTATGGAGGGGAAAATGCCATAATTAGGCCGATATTATGGTTTTACATCAGACATCAGACTCCTTCTTTTTTCTTTAAAGAATTTGGGATATCTTAATTTGATTCAAAATGTTTGTCCACTCTTTTTTTTTTTACAAACCAAGAAAAATTGAATTACATTGTTGGAAAAAAGGAAAAGGTAAGGTAGAAAAAGAAAAAAAGTATTCAATGACTAATTATTGGAACCAGATTAATAATGATGAAGTGATTAAATGATGTTAATAGATGCTCTGAAATCTTATCTTTGAAATGCCATCGAAAAAAATGTTCAGGCTTGAGCGAACACGGGACGTTTTTGTCTAGGGTTTAAAAAGAGGCTTGCGCCAAAATAGGCAGAAAATGAGAAATTTGGTGATAAGACTTTTTCCAAATCAGGAGACTTCCTTTTCATTATCTTTTCCATGATTTTCGAATGTTATGGAATTTCATTTACAAATTTATTTAAAACTTGAATTATTTTGTATTTTCATTAAAACTTTTTTACCTTTGCATTTCCTTCATTAGTAAGAATAAAAGACGACTTTTTGTCAACCCAAGCAAGAAGATTTGCATTATTAATTGGGAGAACTCGGAATTATTCAAATTGTATTTTATTATGTGAACGAATTATGTTATGATACCTTTAAAAAACATGAATCCTATTTTCAAGGGGTAATTGATTCCTTGACCAAGTTTAATTATGTGCTTGACAGGACAAACAGGAGAGGATTCATGTCTTTCAATGGCAATGGTGTATTGAGTCAATTTTGAAGGAGCATGATATGGCAGATCGGATAAAATGTATTAAAAAGTTGTTTGCAACCAAAGCGAGCAAGCAAAAATTTCCACTTTTTTTATCAAAATATCAAATTTTGTGATAAATTTTGACATAATATTCAGAAAATAAATCATATTTCACTTTCTATCTTTCCTTTTATTTCCTTTCCACTCTTTTTTCTTTTTTTTATTGGGGGAGCATCCAGAGCCCCCACCCATCTGTATGCCACTATTCAAAGGCACCCTAAACTTTGTAGCACACAATGAAAGGATTTGAAAAAATGCACGCTCTCCCATACTTGTTTTGAATTTTTTTTGTTTTTACTTAAAGAAGGAATATTCTAAGCTAAAAGATAACATATCAAACATGAACAAAAAACAGATCAGGCAAATAAACAGATTTGAAAATGAATTTTGACCGCATAATTTGAAAATTATGGCAAAGATAATGAAAATGTTAAGATAAGGTCTGCTGATTAGCAAGAAGTCCGATCATCATATTTATCATTTTACACCATTTTGGCGAGAGTCTCCTTTTTAACCCCAGATAAAAACATTCCTTGTTCGTTCAAGCATGAACGAAACTTTTTTTTTTAATGACTGACATTGAAAGATAAGACTTCAGAGAACCTATTAACACCAAAATATAGACATCATAATTTGAAACAAAAAAATTATTAACTTTTCAAATCTGTCCCCTTTTTATACGCACTGTAGTTGAAGAAAGATACATAGGCCTAACTGCATTTTAGGCTAAATTGGATTTGTATGTTTACATTTATTTATTTATCTTGGGTCTTTCGTTTATTTTTATAGAAGAGGATAATTTATGCATATAGTTCAGATAATAGGTCTAAATAATATCCCTTTTTTAATATGGTTAGCACCATCACCTCAATATATACCGTGTGAGTAAAACAAAAAAAAATCACACATCACATATCCCCAATTTACTTATGAAGGAATAAAAAAACATGTTATGAAAACATCATTATTATAATAAAGCCTGAAAGATCCGAGCACGTTCTCCCAAATAATTTTATACAATATTTACGTGATATATGTTAACGCCTAGGATATCGATCAGGCGGTATTCTGTGCAGTCATTTAAATTTTGATGTACCAAAGAATGGCATGACTGCAATGAATGAATCGAAAATTTTTGTCAATGATATCATAATCCTATAAAGGGTTGCATTAAAACCCATATCAAAACAACTTTCAATAAATGACATATTTTATTGTTTAATAAACATGTACACTGTCTTTTTAGTATGATTCTGAATTTTTTTAAAGTTTTTTTTCACTAACTCAAGTAGGATTATGAAATTATTGACATTTCGATTTATTCATACCTAATGATCAGGGGCTGATCCGAGATTTTCCAAGGGGGGGGGGCACATTTTCCCTTCTATAATTCAAGGGCCCGCGGAAGTGGGGGGGGGGGGGTTCAGTCCCTAATTTTTGCCAAAACCGTGTACAAAAACGTAAAAAATGATCATACGATTGTGATTTTTTGCATGGTCAGTCCCCCCCGCCCCCACTTTGAAAACCGTTCCGCGGCCCCAGAAATTTGACTTCACGAATAGTGACAGAAAATACTTCAAGAGTTTAGACGGAAAAGTTCTCATCCGAAGTAAGTTGATACTACTACTACTACTATGCGGTAGTTCACTCCGTCAAAAGCCTACGTTATACGGGTGCATTTTATGCCGACGAGAAGTCCGAGAACTTTGTTTCAATGAACTTGCCAGGAATCGAAAGAATTCGTGATATTCTGATGTTCGCGCTGTAATCTTTCTCCAGAACTACGGCTGATATTAGGTGAGTGAATTAAAAGTTTAAGATGTATTTAAAGACAAGTAAAAAAAGGTGTTTCACAACACAGACCAAATCGATCATGTCGATATTTTGTGAACTTTGTTTGTGTTTAAAGCCCAGTCCCATGTACTTCAACAGGTGTCTTTATATTGCAATTGATATGTTCCCTGCATGCACTAGATCCAAGATCCACTGTCTGGTAGAAGAACTTGACCCGTGTGTGTTAGTTACTGTTGAAGTTTTTAAATGATTTTAACACTTTTGATTGGGAAGGGGTAGGAGATGAAGGAGAAGTAGTAGAAGAATAAGTAAAGAACTAAAGACATGAAAAAGAATGAGGAGGCGAAGGAGGAAGAAGGGAGGGAAGAGTGAGAAGGAAGAGATGAAGGAGAACAAAAAGAATGATTGGAAATATGAAGGAGGATGATGGGGAAAGATTGAAAAGGAAAAAAAGAGCAGACATCAAGAACAGTGAAAGAAAGATAAAGATAAGTTTAGAGAAATAGAGAGAAGAAAAGGGGAAATACATGTAGAATACAAAGGGATAAAAATATAAAGGAAGAAAAAGTAAGAAGCAAATAAACAGAATCTAAAGAAGACAGAACGAAAACAAAAAGAAAGATAAAAAAGTGAAAGGATGGAAGGATTTATAAAGGAAAGAGGGGACTTCTTGTCCTAAAATACATGTTTTATTTCGATTTTGAATGATTTTTTTCTAACCATCATAAAGACCACAGATAGTAGGGGGACTTGTGATATCGTGTCCCCCCTGGGACTTCCGCCCATAGATATGCCTACTCCGGGCTGAAATATTTATATCTAAAATGGAGTAAAATTCACATAGCAAAATGCTGAAAATGGGATAACAAATAATGAAGTTATTGAAATTTAAAGTTTGTTATCCGATTTTGATCAGATTTTCAGCATTTTGCTTTGTGAATTTTACTCTATTTATTGAAATATGAATATCTTCAGCCTGGAGTATCCCTTTAATTGTTACCATATCATCCTATAGATCTAGATCTGGTGCAGTTACATGTACATTCAACTTTGTGAAATCGGGAAATCTATTGCTCTGAAAAACAATCACGCTGAAGATCGACAGCACCGATAAGTATACCATGGACAGTGTATTATTATTGTTGGGAAAAAGACCTGACAATTTTGGTAAAAATGTCATGCTTATTTTGCATATATTTCAGCAAAAAATTGCACTATTTCTTCCAGAATCCTTTTTAACGTGGTTTATTACATTGGATCCTGTTCGAACTCATTTTGAAATCATTACCACAACTGGCATATTACTCTATGAATAAGAAATACATCTCCCAGACTAATACTCCTTTCATAAACCTATCCTCCAATTAGCCGCCTAAGACTCTAAGAGTAATGCGGATAATTCAATAAAAATTGCGTTCACAAACTCCGAAAATAAACTGCATTATTTTTACGAGCGCCCGTCCTGAAAAAGGCGGATAATCGTCATGACAACTGGACACGCCCCCTCCGATGTGGTTGTGTTGGAAAAGGGTGACCTTGTGAGTTGTGACAGCACCATGGCAATTATCCGCATTATTTGGAAATGCGTTCATAAACTCAAAATCTTGTCCCGATGCTGCTATTATGCGGATAATAGCAGCATCAAAATAATGCGGATAACTCTGGTCCTCCTCCAATTTTACGACCAAATTATGCTGCTATTAGCCGCATAATTGGGTTTATGAAAGGGGTATTAAAATCAGCAATTTGATAAGAAAATTACACAGGTGGTAGTAGACAGTTCAATTCCTATTATCAGGTACATACATAAATACACACAAAAAAATCCTGCATGTATTATCAGGAATTGGTACATTTTATGTAGATTTCTCTATGGGTCACTTTGTCAAAATTTGTGAAAAAGCATTGGAAATGTGTAACAGGAGAAAGCAAACTTTGTATTCCAGCAAGAATCCTTCTTGGCTAAGCCTATAATAGCCTCATACTATTAGCCTCAGCCAATTGTCATGCCAGGAAAAGTCGAGATAATGACCTTTCTTAAAACTCACTTTATACTATGCCATTGAAATCCCTATACTGAGAAAGAGGACAGCAAATCCCCCTTCTCTGTCATAATTCATGCTGGCCAGTCATTAGCCTACCTCTTCTACAGTGTACTACGCCTTAAAAAAAAAACTAATTCAAATCTCTCTAGTAGGTCCATATTTTAGCACATGAGTGTATGGGGACAATACAGTCTTATGCTTTTCACACTGCACTTTTTGTCCTTAAATTGGTGGGACTTAAGATTTCCCGGGGTTAAGATTAGCCCACTTCGTTTTCAAAGTGGGCTAGCACAGTAAATAGTACGGTACTGTCTGGTCCTGCAAAAAAGCAGGGTTAGCCGGAGCAATTACGGTGCTAAGAGATGCAGTGTGAAAACGAAACAGGGCTAAGGAAAGTGGGGCTAAGCATTAGCCAATCACAGAAGTCGAATTGCATGTTAATCACGCTCTGTATGGTAAATTCATCAATATTCATGAGCTGAGGGATAGTCCGGGGTGAAGGCAGAGCAGATAGTGTGGGGTTAAGAAAGACAGTGTGAATCGAAAAAAAGATAGTATGGGGTTAAGGATAGTCCGGGGTTAAGGATAGTATGGGGTTAAGGAAATGCAGTGTGAAAAAGCATATTAGTGTATCCATGTAGTGGTATCCATCTGTGATCGTATGCAAATCTTGGACTCATGTAAATTGCATCAATTGTATGAGTGTGCACAGTATTGTGAGGACATCCTTCTTTGTGTTGTATGTACAGAGCAAAGTCCTGACAAACAGTCTGGTATTCACCCAAGTTCTCCTTGAAACCGAAGGATGCAACAGTGTGTCCCATAAAAAAGGAAACCAAGAATTGCAGTTTCAGTGTCTTATAATACGGTAATTGAATCCCAATAGCGACACGTTTGTAATTTAAATGAAAGATATTCTTTCATTTGATTACTTTACTGAATAAACTGTATGCTCCACACTATCAATGATTGATTGATTAAACTTGATCAAATATAATTTTGATTAATTAGACAAGAATTGAGCTCCAAACTTGTCTTCAAATTGAATATCTACTGTTAAAGATGACACTTGGCAATCCATACTTAAAGGACAAGTCCACCCCAACAAAAACTTGATTTGAATAAAAAGAGAAAAATTCAACAAGCATAACACTGAAAATTTCATCAAAATCGGATGTAAAATAAGAAAGTTATGACATTTCAAAGTTTCGCATATTTTTAACAAAATAGTTATATGAACGAGCCAGTTACATCCAAATGAGAGAGTCGACATCACTCACTATTTCTTTTGTATTTTATTATGTGAAATATTTGTATTTTCTTGTCATTGTCATGTGAAATGAAGTTTCATTCCTCCCTTAACACGTGGAATTCCATTATTTTAACATTTTGTGCTTCAGGCAAGGAGGTCCAAATCATCAAATTCGTAAAAATTGAAATATTATATAATTAAAACAATAAAAAACAAAAGAAATAGTGAGTGAGTGACGTCATCGACTCTCTCACTTGGATGTAACTGGCTCGTTCATATAACTATTTTGTTAAAAATTATAAGTGAAACTTTGAAATGTCATAACTTTCTTATTTTACATCAGATTCTGATGAAATCTTCAGCATTGTGCTTGTCTGATTTTTCTCTATTGATTCAAATCAACATTTTTCTGAGGTGGACTTGACCTTTAAACTACAACTTTAGACCTGAGTTTGATTTTAAACCTCAGTTAAGAATATGGGCCCAAGTGTTCATTTCCTTTCATAGCAAGAGATTCCTTTTACCCATAAAGCACGATGGAGTCTAAATTGTTGTTTACTTGTAATCTAAAGTAAGTGTTGAAGTGATAAAATGGAAACAAATTAACAGAGACTTATGCTGCATTATAAATTAGCCTACCCATAGCTCAACAAATGATTAGAGAAGATACTGTATTTGTGCATGAGCCTATACTAGTCTGCTGGGCAAACCCTTCACTCGAAATAAGGGTCTGAATGTGCAGCCTACTCATGCCTTGTGTAGGGGAAGGCGGGGTAAGTTGTGACAGTTTTTGCTTTTTGCATGTTAGAATTAATATGATTAATAATCTTGTCGAAATAAGTACCTTGCCTTAAAATTTAATTCTTCTGAAATATTTTCCACCTATATATAACTTTCTATCCCCACACTGAAAGTCATCGTGACCTTTGAAAAAAACGATGTCAAATGGCTCAACTTGCCCCATATATGGGATAAGTTTGAGCCACCTTCTGGGGTAAGTTGAGCCACAAAAACTATGTACAAAATGTATGAGGGGAAAACCAGCATGTCAATTTTTTGTTTAAAGTCTTTTCAATTGCTAATTCTCTAAAAATAGTAACATTCTTTAAAAGGAAAAGAGCAGTCATGTAAATTTGCTCCTTTCAGCCAGCATTTCAATCGATTTTTACGGTTTGTTTGTTTTTTAAGATACATTACCATAGGAATTACCATGGCTCAACTTGCCCCATGCTGTTTGGCTCAACTTACCCCTGTCCGAACTTAGTGCGATAATTTTGTATCCACACATTTAGTATGCATTCATCATATAAAAGACTATGACAAGAATGAAGATCCATACCTGGACTAATAATGTTGTTATCATGTCTTTATTATATTTAAAGATGTGTGTGTTTATAAAGCACTTATCTATTTCACACTTTTTTTTACTTTTTTGGCTGAAATTCATATTTTTCCCTCTAAAAAACTACTTTTTGTTTCAAAGTTGAAAACAATGTGGTGGGGTTAGGGGTTATGCTATGGGTCATCAATACATGACACCACCACAATGTCTGACTCATTCATTATTGGCCTGGGGCTGGTGGCTCAACTTGCCCCTATGCTCAACTTACCCCGCCTTCTCCTACTGAAGGCTCTCTCGCTCAGGATTGGAACAGCAAGTTTTGTATGTGCTAGTCTTTGCGTGGAGGCACACTTGTTGATCAAAGTTCCAATCAGGGTCTGTGCCTGCAGACTAAGCCTATACAGTCAAGCTTGCAACCACCTGTATTGGCCGTTTTGTATAAAGACACCAAGTTAACTTCCTGTTTAATGGATTTTTCAATTAAAACAATATCATGATCCTGTCTATAAAGAATACCAATTTTCTCCTTCAAATGGGCAGATTATACATGTAATTTGGCTGAATGTTGTTAAAACCTTTGCCTACAATGCATGATTAAAAAAAATGGCTTAAACACTTTTTTTGAAATTTAAAAGCAAAAATATAATATTAGACTTGTAACTCAATAAGATTTTTTTAAATTTCAAATTTTAAAAGTTCATAGGCCTATAAATGTTCATCAAATGAAGTTAATTCTCATTGGAAGTTACAGTATAATAACATTCCAATATCTGGATTCATTGAAAAGAAAAGCTCTGCTTTCCATTCACTGTATTTTTCGAATTGTGAAATCAAGAGAAAATCTCTAGGACTCAGAACCATTTTCAGAACTTATACACTGTAAAAACTGCGGTGTTAAAACTGACACCAATTGGTGTTAATAGAGGACCACACCCTGAGGTGTTAAAATTACACCCTAGAGATTAAAGCATAACACCAAAGAGTGTGAATGTAACAACAAAAGGTGTTGTAATAACACCTACATGTATAGGTGTAAAACTAACACCACCAATTTAACACCGGTGTAACTGGTGTGGTCCTCTATGTATTGTACACCGGTTAACACCACAGTTTTTGCTGTGCATGTACATCTAGATGAATCGGTGTTGTCTTCTTGGAACAACAATTATACCATAAAGCGCCCCGGCCTGTATCCATTTTGCCTCCTTTTTTATCTTGATTTCAAGGTACATGTAAATCCCCCCAAATATACATGCATGTATACCGGTAGTATGTTTTACTGAAAAATAATTTCAACCATTTCCTATTAAAATCCACCTAGTGACTTTAAAACAAAATGCTGTAAATGCCATTTTGGATCTAGCCTGGCCAGAGCTCTATCTTGCATTTAAATGGGTCAGTTATTTTGAAAAAATAGAGAAATATGACCCTCCTTCCTTTCTTTTCAAAAAGTCAGTAGGCTGAACATCATTTGCTTTCACTGTTTGCATTCATTTTTAGGCCTACATGTATGTCACTTGGCCTATTAAACCATGGAGTAGGATCCATGATTAAACATTCATGTCGGTATGTTTCATTATTTTACAGATCTATAGTTTGTTGACCCTACATTATTAAAAGGTCTTGATGCAAAGTGCAAGGTTAACATTTTCTAACCAGTTTTTCTAAGTGAAGGACATTGAAATGTGTAATTTTTAGAAGTACAGTATCTGTAGATGTAGCCTACAGTGTACACAACTTTCATATTTTTAATCTGCTATTTACCAGTTATTATCAATTAAAATGAAAAAGGATTTGTGTAGCACACGTATCCATAGGGATACACCTTGCTTGGTGTTCAAGGCGCTCCTACATGCATTGCCCTGGCTAAGATAGTCTACCGATTCCGGTGCTCACAGCTTTTTGAGAATTTTTTTTTTAGAAATTACCCCTTTACCTCACCTGAGTGGAGTGCAGCACAATTTGGGTAAATTTCTTGCTGAATGAAAACATGCCATGGCTGGGAATCAAACCCACGTCCCTCTGATTTAACGCCGAGTCTTAATACTTCTATACCACAACGCCCCCATATTGTTAAATGTATACTGTACATGTAGTTCTTCAGCCTTTTAGGTCTAGAGTTTCCAGACTTAAAGGGGAAGTTCACCCTGACAAAAAGTTTATTGTAAAAACAGCAGAAAAAATAATGAAAAATATTGCCGAAGGTTTGAGAAAAATTCATCAAATAATTAAAAAGTTATTAGAATTTCAATGATTTGATTTGTGACGTCATATGCGAGCAGCATTCCTACATAGTGAATGGTTAAAAATCAATGAAATGTCATTTTCTCACAAAATTGAAAATGGTTTTCACTGTACCTTTTG
This sequence comes from Lytechinus variegatus, assembly GCF_018143015.1. Classification (NCBI taxonomy): domain Eukaryota; kingdom Metazoa; phylum Echinodermata; class Echinoidea; order Temnopleuroida; family Toxopneustidae; genus Lytechinus; species Lytechinus variegatus. Next base: position 35,075,030 of record NC_054748.1, read on the forward strand.
TATATCAATAGACAAATCATTTCACACCCGATCATGAATAGAAAACAAAATTAAGTCATCAGGAACCATACAAAATTTGAAATTCATGCATTTTATATTACATAACAAATAGGGCAGCTGCTCGTTTATGACGTCACAAATCCAAAACTTTGAACTCTAATAACTTTTTTACTCTTTAACGGATTTTCCTCAAACCTTCACCAATATTTTTACTATTTTTTCTGCTATTTTTACAACAAAGTTTTCTTCAGGATGAACTTCCCCTTTAAGTGTGCCTCAACAGATATACACGTACATGGATGATGTGTATGTTGAGATTTTACCCCTGTTGGATTAGAATGAATTTTTGACATTTTTTTCTTCAAATAGTCAGCAAATTTCCACCGTAGAAGCATGAAGGAAGTGGTGAAAGAAAATGCCCCTAATTTTAGCACAAGTCATGATGTCGGTCAGAGACCTGGGGGCCGTTGCATAAAACTTTTTACCTGAGAAAACTCTGGTAAAACCTGAAAACTAAGGTTAGTCTGATTTCTGCCATTGACTTTAACACAGGGCAAAAACTCTGGTAAAAACAACCTGAGTTTTCTCAGGTAAAAAGTTTTATGCAACGGGCCCCTTGTGTCTGTTAAAGTGATTATTCACTTAAAAAAATCTCATTTTGGTTCTTGAAAATGGGCTAAACATTAATAAGCTTTATATAGTGTAAAAATACCATCCCCCCAAATTTTGGTTAGACTTGAAAATGGGCTAGACGTTAATAGGCTTATAGTGTAAAAAATACCATCCCCAAAAAATCAAAGTATCATATCTACAGGAACTATTTAAAAACATTGGAGATGTAGGCCTGCCTGAACCAAAGTTTGAAAATAATTGGGGGTTGGTTTCAATGACTATACAGGGAATCTGTACACCACAACACACAATGTAGATAAATACATAGAGTCTGGTCGGGGGGGGGGGGGGGGGGCCACTTCCATTCACGAGTGGAAACCATTACCATGCGCGACCATGGGGTCTCGAAAAGCACCCTAAACACGTAATTTTCATATTCTGAAAATGCACCCCTTAACAAGTATTGGAAACAAAACGACACTCTTGGCAAATATTCCCTGAAATGAACCCCTAAACAGGTACAGGAATGTTTTATTGTTACGGGTCCTTCGGTCGTGGGATTTACCTTATTTGGTTTAGTACGACCCCACCGTCTACACCTCGCGCAAATCGGACTCTAAACACAAAGTGTTGGGGCAAAAAGGACATTTATAAAAACATTTTAATTTTGTTTTATCATCCCCGCAAATTCGACCCTAAACACATAATTTTCTTAGCGAAATAGATACCCTTTTTTCATTATTTTTGTGTTTTTGACACCCTTATCATGTTACGTATGTAACGTGCCCTATCGTGAAAAAGACATCCTTTTTACGTGGTTTTTTGGTCGCGCATGGTATCCACTCGTCAATGTAAGTGGCCCCTCCCGGGAGTCTGGTACACTGAATGTACATGTACAGTGCAGCTAATAATAGCGTGTGCATAGGAGATACACACAGCAGAAGGCAGTCAACACAGCCAACAGACTTTTTGAATTGGAGAAAACTGGTCATAAGCTTACCCCGTCTAGAAGACGGGTTCTCAAAATCAGGCTAGTAAATTGCGGCTTGTACATTGTATCAATATTCAGAGTTTTTTCGTCCTATATTGTGGTTTGTTTCAGGGTTTTTGAGGACAAAGACATGCATGCAGCATATGTTTTATCTCAGTTTGAAAATGTTTTAAATCAGCTGCTCGCAAAGTAAAACGATCCCTTTGAGATATGATTGTAGACTTGCCTGTAAGACAACTGATTGATCATATAAACAAGACTGATCATGCACTCCATTAGCAAATGTTTATGACACAATCTGTGTCAACGAGCCATTTTTCAGCGCAAAAGTAGGCAGATAAAGCCACTTATTAAGAACCATCAATCACCACCCTAAGTCCTGGCGAAGCGAAGTGCGTTTAGAAACCTGGACTGTTCAGCCTATTAAAGGGGATGTTCACCCTGAAGAAAAGTTGTAAAAAATCTAAAAATAGCAGAAAACATAAGAAAAAATATTGCTGAAGGGTTAAGGAAAATCCGTTAAAAGATTAATAAAGTTATTTTTTTAAACTTTAAGTTTTGGATTTATGACATCATAAACGAGCAGCTGCCCCATTATGTACATGTATGTTATTTAATTTATAAAAATGCATAAATTTCAATTTTTAATGGTTCATAATGACTAATTTTTGTTTTCGTTTTAGGAACAGGTGTGAAATCCTTGGTCTTCTGATATGTACAGAAGGTAAAAAATAAAAACAATTTTCGATTTTCTGAGAAAATGACATGTCATTGATTTTTTACCATTTGATATGTACTATATGTAGGAAAGCTGCTCTCATATGACATCACAAATCAAATAATTAAAATTCTAATAGCTTTTTTTATTCTTTGAGGAATTTTTTCGCAAACCTTTTAGAAATTTTATTTTTATTTTTTCCTGCAACTTTTTACAATAAAATTTTGGTCAGAGTGAAGTTTCCCTTTAATCCAGAAGAATCTCTCCACCTCTCTGAGGCTCTGAGTCACAACAGGCCTACAATGTTGTCAGTGGCTACTCAGCTTGGTCGAGCTGGATGGCTGTGTCCTGAAAGTACCGGCGAAAGCCAAATTTAAACGACCCGACGCAAAAGGAAGCGAGTGGGACTGTATTGTAGCTTTTATTGTCAGTTGCATGTGTCACTATCAATGACGTGCCGTGACATTTATCGGAACGCTGTAGCTCTGCGGAGGTGTAAATCGAGGCAGAGTTTCCCAGCTTGTAGTCGTAGTAATACATCAGGAGGACCTTATTTTGGATTATGTTAAGTGCCAAAAAATGATGATTATCTGCTCAGAGTGAACTTTCAGTGTTTCCTTGCATAGTGTGTTTGAGCGGAATAGGTTAGCAGCATACAGGATATGTTTATTGCAGAGCCATTGATATCAGGAGTGGAATGAATGATTCAGAATGCAACTTGGTGAGCCTACTATTTCTTTTAGTTTTAAACTTTAAAGTTTATTAGAAAGTTTGCTTTTGTACCCAACTGATTAGATTTTAGTATAAAAAAGGTTTTACTTAAGGATAGGATTAGAGTCTAGGGATTTATTTGTTGGAGGTCAGAATAGACTTTTATACAATATAGGGTGTGTTCCACTTTTCTGGCCAGAAGCAGCCTTTTCATCGATGTGTAGTCCACACCTCGGTGGCATCCTTTCTCAATTTTATTTTAAAACGCCACCTGAAATTACCGGGCATGGTGGCTCAGTGGTAGAGCGTCCGCCTCATGAACGGGAGGTTGTGGGTTCGATCCCGGCCAAGTCATACCAAAGACGTATAGAAATGGGACTTCTGCCTTCATGCTTGGCACTCAGCATTTAGACTGGAGGATAATAAAACATGTTATGCAGGGCCTGCATGGTAAACGTGGTTCTAGGAGTGCTGTTTATGCTTAACTTTTCAGAAGCGAAATCACGATCTCCAGCTGGCTTCGCATCGTAAGTTTCGTATCGTAAGTTTCGTTTCGCACGAAAGTGAGGTCATATTTGGCGCGCCCTTTTTCAATTTTTTTATGGGGAAGGTATGTCGATTGTCATTTAAACATCAAACAATTTTCGATATTTTAGTTATTGCATGGAGCTTCCTGATATAGCCATATAATTTCCACCATGGTGAAGATAATAGTAAGAAAAAATAGAATATTAAGTATACAAAATAATGAAATATCTTTTTTATATGTATTTACTGGGGCATCTGGCGATGTCTCCTCATTGTAGCTCATGTTCCAATTTTTTTTTTATGTAAACCCCTCAATGTTCATTGTAATGACAAATTGGAAGAGTAATACTAGTAATACATGTAGTACTACACATGCAAAACAAGGGAGATGAGAGGTTATTCTGTGGAGGTAACATGCTACCATGCGACTGTATTTGCCCGCGGATTTTCATCTCACTGGGAGCATAAACCAAATGACGTAATTTAAACACGTTTACGATCGTTGTTCTGTATATACATGTACTTCCCCAGAAAGCCTGATTCTGGTCAAATGACGTTTACAAACGCACCTTTTTGTGAGTTTACGATCGGCGTTTTAAAACAGCGTTTAAATGAAAGTAAGCATGGACACAACCGTTTTTTGACTAATCACGTTTGGAAACGCTGATTCTGGCCTGAAAGTGGAAGCATAAACACGGCCTTAGATGAGAGAGCTATAAAAGTCTGTTTCTCATTGGATATTGCTTCAAAAGTAGATGTGTCCTATGGAAATCAAATTGTTCTCAGAATACCAAGTTGGAGAGATTTAAAGGGTATTTTATTACTGATTTTAAGGAGATAAATATTTTATTCCATCTGAGGTAAAATGGATCTCAGAATACCACCCCAGGTGGAATACATATGACACTTTTATGAACACACCAGTTATATCCCCTACAGAAATTTAAGCGTGCCGCTTGCTAGTAACTAGCATGCGACTAGCAGGGCGCTCGCTTAATAAGCGAGTGCATGCTAGCAGACAGTCCCTGCTCGTTAAAAGATTGCTTAACTATTACTCTGCACTCATATTAAACGCTTATTATAAACGCTGGAGCGTTGTGGCCCAGTGGATTAGTCTCCGGACTCTGAAACAGAGGGTCGTGGGTTCGAATCCCAGCCATGGCGTAATTTCCTTCAGCAAGAAATTGATCCACAATGTGCTGCACTCAACCCAGGTGAGGTAAATGGGTACCTGGCAGGAATTTATTCCTTGAAACGCAGCGCGCGTAACAGCTGCACTGCTAAAGCCAGGGTAATTATGCTGCATATACTGTAGAGCGCTTAGAGACTTCTGACAAAGTAAGTATTAAGCGCTATATAAGCAAGTATAATTATAATTATAATTATTATTAAGCTAGCCGCATGCTAGTTACTAGCATGCCGCAAGCTTGCGCAAGCTAGTCGCATGCTTGCCGCAAGCTTGAAAATTTCTGTGGGGGATATGTTCCCCCCTAAAAATTTGTGAACTTTTTGCCATTTATGTGCATTGACCCTTTTTCATAATATAGAGATTATGAAGATGATGATTGTCAGCCCCTAAACAATACATTAGTCATAAGGCCAAAGATAATCTATCCTCAAAAAGGTTTACCTTTGAATATTACATAGCCTTCTGGGAGGTTGGGTTAAGGACAAGTATTGAATTGAGCATATCCTTATTTGCAATTGATATTGAAGTATACAGTGTGCCTTAATAATATCCTACAAATGTAGGATACCTGTACATGTACTTGTAGATTTTGGATTGTTTTAAGCTTTAATGTGCCCACCGCTTGTAGAATCCATGTATTAAAATCGATGCTTGATTTTTTTTCACATTCCAATAAATATTTTGAAAATGTGTACTCTCATCCAGAAAACCTGATTCTTTTTTACACAAATAATGCAGTAAGCCTTGAATCAGAACTTTAAATCTCTCTTGTAAAAAGTCAGGGACTAAGTGTGAGGGTATTGTGTATTTCTTTCCTTTCTCTCATTTTACTGTTGTTTTTTGTTAAAAATTATCTGTACTCTCTTTTGAAAAGATGCTTATTTTGCACAAAATGCAGTCTTTCTCAAAACAGAATCTCAAGTTCTTTCTACAGTAGTAAAAAGTACGGGACTCAAGTGTGTGGTATTGCTTCTTATTTCTTTCCTTTCCTTCATTTTCCTATCAGTGTCTTGTAGTGCGGAGTGATATTTAGGAAGGTTTCCAGATTTTAAATGTCACGGCAATGACTTTTTCAGGGCTGTAGTCTGATCTTGGATGCTTCTTGTTTCCTGGGGGACATTTCACCAACTTAAACCAGTCAGTGATTTTTCACCAACAACTTTTATAAACTACTGAAATCCTTGCATCCGATTGGTTAAAAACAAATCGGTCACTGAAAATCACTGACAATTTGGAACACTCCCTGTAGTCTGATCTTGGATGCATCACATTTCCTTGGGAGTGTTTCATGCCCAAAACAAAATAGACATTGATTTTCATGGAGAGCTGTTATTGAAATCTTTGCGTCTGATTGGCTTGTGAATGAAAATCATGGAAAAGTTTAATGAAACACTCCCCTGACCATTTTGCTCTACCACTTCATCCTTCCAGTTATACTGTTCACACTGGTTAAAACTTAAAAAAAAGAAAGTACATGTAATTTCAGCAAACAATTTTTTAATGAAAAAGTTTTTAAATAAAATTTAAGTACCACCATATTATCATAGATGTAGATCTACATTGAAATAAACTTGTGAAATCATGAAATCTAAGCTCAATAACCGATAATTCTGATGATCACTAACACAAAAATATATACATGGGACAGTGTATTAACATTGCTTGTAAAGATACCCAATATTTTGAGGAATTCCATGCTTGCTAATTTCATAGCAATTACTCGGTTTTCCCCAGAGCTATTTGGTACTTATTTTATATTCATACACACAAATACTTGGGTGGTCATTTTATTGGATTCTGTTCGAACTCATTTTGAGATTGTTACCACAACTGGCGTTTACTTTTAAATTTGCCACTAGGTATTAACAATGGAAATTTTATATTCAGATATTTCATGTGCAATGCATTGTACAAGCACTACATGTATGTCAACTAACAATTTGGTCTAATAAGCAAACATGTGTATTTACTCTCGGCATTGAATGAACTTATTCATACATGTGGAATAGTTCTAAACAAATAATGCTTCAAGCATTGTTTTATTATTGAATAGAAACAGATGATTTTTTACTCTGATCAATGTTTAGTTTATAAAAATATCGCAGAAGAATATTTATACACAGTATGTACTTTCTACGGTAATAAAAGCAGTATACAGGTGTAATTGATGAAAAAATAGAGATAATACTCCATATACTTTTTTTGTATAAGGAATTGAAACAAATAATATTCTGGCTCTAAGGATCATTTTATTTTTAAAAGCAATCTGCTCTAAACATTAATTTACAACAGTTTAGAAGCAAATTTGATCTGAGCCTCAAACTCTCATGGAACCTATATTGTGGGGTTTGTTTTGTCCCGGTGATCAAAAAACAGAGAGACCCCATTATACCATGTTGTAAAATTATCCCACTATTGCAGACACTGATGCCAAATTCTACAGAAGCATGAAAAGCCACTTTGTTGTACTTTGTATAGCTAATCAATAAAGAAGAAAATAATAATTTGTTTTCACATTGCCAATATTACTTGGTATTTTCTGATCGGGGTAAATTTCCCGACCAGAAAATACCTGTAACTGACAAACTTTGAGGCGGTCCGAAACCACCTTATGTAATATTTTTGCCAGCGTGATAATTAGCAAAGTACTCGTAATACATGTATATGCACAAATTAGCAGGTACTTTTCCATGGTTATGGAGATTTTGCAGTGTGTAAACAATAGAAATCACAAACAAAATCCCATATAATATAATGCTAAACATCTTTGTATTTCTATGTCATATTTGTGTTGCAGGTTCATTTATACCAAAGGGGAATTTAGACAGATCTAAAGGTACAAAAAAGTGAAATTCAAGCCACTTTTTTTTCACACTTTGTAACTATTTTTTACACGGACATATTTATGTACAAAAGACACGTCAGCATGGGGGTTTTGATTCTTATATGAGCATATTTTGGCACATGTTAAGCACTATTTTTGCTTCTGAAATGCTGTGAAATTGTTTGGTACATCTTCTGATCGCGAATTCAACAACTTGCGAAAATTTCGCGACCCCCGCGATTCACGAAAAATTCCGTATGCGAAAATAACAACTTTAATATTCAGTATGTGAATTACATCAGGGCAAAGGGAATTGTATGACATTTTAGGCTTGATCAAGTGCTGATAATTTATTGGTATTTTCCAGATTGGGTGTACATGTATGTGAATACATCTACTGTATATGCCCATGAAGTTCTACTCAACTGAGTTTTGTCAAATGTATTTCCTCATTTAAAAACCTTTAGATTGGCATGTAACTGTACATTTGTCTCTGTTATTTCATACTTTATTGTAAGCATTAAGCATGCAAGTCTGTGTTGAAACTTGAATGCATGATACATTTTGTTTATATACAGCTGTTTATCAAAAATACATTTTTTTGGTTGAACTATACACTACATAATGTAGGTATCTCTGAACTAATTAGAATGCTTGTGCCTGTTAGTGTTACCAAAATAGTGTGTTTTGGTTTCACTTTATTCTATGAAAAAAAAATGATAAAGTTTTTTTTTGTCATACATCGGCATTCCAATCAGCAATAATTTGGAAAACGTTACCATGGGAATTGAATGATGAACACACACACATGTTCAGAAGTTCAGAGTATTTTGCCGTCTACTCCTCTTTCACTAGTGTTATTTTTGTCAAAAATTTAACAGAGTTGTTGTTTACACTAATTCTTTCTTTACAAGAAGTTTACAAGCATGTCAGTTTTATTACATTCTTGTCCATGCATATTTCTACACATGATTTATATTGAAAGTTCAGTATGCTCCTTTCATGATATTGGGACAGATGCATATAAAAGTAGCGATTGCTTCAAGCACAAGCAATAGCTAGCCAAGCAAAAGATCATGCCTCAGCAATTGCTTTATTTCATATGCATAAACCCCTTGCTAGTGCTCGAACCCTTCAGAAAGCAATTGCTAGTGGTTTAACAAAAGCGACGTCACGCTGGTACGAACACAACTCCCAAGAAAAGGCAGGACTCGAACACAACGGTGCGGCTGAGCAAATTACCACTTCTTTTCCTCAGTTACATGTGCAAAGCTAACTTGTTTCTGTTTGATAAATCTATGTGGCAATTGGTTTTCCACTTGTATGAGGAAGAAAACAAGTACACGTAGGTGCGGTACACCTTGGGGTTCTCTCTCAAGTGCATAAACATGATTAAAAAACGTGAATACCCTGATCAAGCAAACGCTCAAGCTGCTCTGACGGAGCTTGAAAAAGCCCAAGCAAGTGCTTGAACGCACAAGCGAAATGCTTTGTATGCATACGCTTTTTAGCAATAGCTTAACTGTCGAGGAAATGCTAGCAGTCATAGCGATTGCTTGAACTTTCTAGCAAAAGCATTTGCTCGTTCATTTTATTGCATACAGAATCAAGCAAAAGCCTAGAAAAAGCACTTGTTTTTTAATATGCATCTGACCCATTGACTACTTGTATGTATATGGTTACCTTGATTATTGTAATCTCGAAACCAAACTGATTTTATTAGAAGGCTAGATTGCAGTCAAAAAGCAATAAACGTCACAGGTTTGTAGTGATTTATAAAACTTTGTATTTAGAGAACCTTTTCACACCTGGTTGTAGTTTTGAATGTGGTTTTGTGTTTTTTGTGGGGTAGTGTTGATGGGGGGGGGCAAAGCTTTTAAAGTACCCAGAAGCTGGAAATGTGATATTTTACAATTCATGTTACACATGAGCAGGCAAGAAAGGGATAAAATTTATTGAATTTAATACATAAACCACAATTGGGGTAGGGGTGTCAAATCAATATTATTCAATGTACAAACATTTATTTCTAATAAAGCTCTGTAAAATTTTATGAGTGAATATGTGAGAGAATCTGATAAAACCATTGATATGTTTAACTACATGTACATGTACGTGTAGTTTCCTATGATAAATCGCTGGCTTCAAGTTTTCACTCTTTCAATCATTTATCATACATATGATTATAAAATTGCTTCACTTTTTTAAAAATCAATTGCATGGAGTAGTTGTATTAACAAAACAACAGATTAATTGTAAATGAATGATATTCACTGAAATAAACTGATATTCATAGGAAAATTGATTGAAAATATCATTTTTATAACAATCGGGTATACAGTGTATGGTTTTGAATGCTCTGTGAGTACTGTATGCAATTTTGAGGGATAAAAATGAACAGTTTGCAGGTAAAAAAAATGATTAAAAAACCCCTTGTGATGCTATTTTTTTAAAGCTCATCAGCCAATAAAGTTTAGATTGGGCCCTATGGGAATTACAGGGGCTCTTTTTTTAGTTTTCCTGGATTCTTTGGGGGTATTTCAGGGGCTAACGGTAACTGCCCTGAGCCCTCATGTATTTTTTTTATCTCGATAGCTTGTGAAGTTCATGGATAAATGTACATGAAATGTCATGTTCTCACCAAAAACACAAGAAATGTGAACTGTTTTATGTCAGCAACAATCAGGGACTCTATGGTAATTTAGGAACGTGAATAACTTTCATTTATGAACAGGTATTAGGCCACACGGACTCTGGGAGTGCTTAAACGAACACTTAATCATACCTGGCTTTTGATCAAGCTGATGTCTGTTTGTCTAAATACTCATCCAGTTTGTCAACATTTTAAGCTCCAGTGATCTTGATTATATTATTCCACTGGACCAATCTTTGGTCAGTTGGACAATATGATGACATCCAGATATTTACATGTTACCTGTTTAAAAAGCATTTTCCTGCATAGCTCTGTTTGATGTCTAGTGAAGCAGTGCTTCTGAACAATCTATAAGACGAGAGTTGTATTGTTGGTGCTTCCCTAATATTACTTGTATTTACAAATATAAAGATTAAAGATAAATACCAGTTGTGGTAATGATCTATGAGTTTGAATCGAGAATCCAACGAAATGACGACCAAACTGCAAAATAGCTCCAGAGCTATTTTGCAGTTTAGTGAAGAAGATGCATAATTGCTGAGAAATGAGCAAAACAAGCATGGAATTCCAACAAATGTTGGGTATTTTTTCGAAGCAATATTAATGTACTGTCCCACATATGCTTTTCTGTGTTAGTGATCATCAGAATTATCGATTTGGAGCTCTCCAAAATATCATGGTCCTACAAAGATACATGTAAGTTTACATTAATGTACATGTTCTAGATGTATGATGATATTTTGATAATCTAAAAGACTTTCTTGTGAAATAATTGAATGCTGCTGTCACTGTCTTTTACCTTTTAATGCAGATCTTGCTGTAGGCCTACTTTCACTTGGTGAGCTTTTAAAGACAATTTATTGATGTTAACATAATACTTGTAGTTTAATAGTTGAAATATTCACCAATGTTGTTGATTAATGGTGCATGGTGTTTCAACAAGCTTATGTTATGTGCACCATTACAGAGATCTTTTAATACTTAAGCTTCTGTGGATGGATTCAGTAGAATATACAAGTACATCCCACCGCTGCCACCAATAATATCATACTTTCAAAAATATCTCTCATTTCTATGGCACCTGTTGGCCTACCTTCTTTACTATGATTTTACACTCGATATTTCTATCTATATATAATATGGAGTTCCCATTCAGCTCTCTCAAGTAGAAACGAGCAGTAAATTCCCACTTGGTCCACTCCCGCTTCGTCTATGTTTGTTCATCATTCTACACAATTCCAGTTTGTCTCTAGCTAGTTTGCCTACAGATCATTTGGTCTAATTGCCACTTAGGCCATTTACCATTGTGTTTTATTCTCAGTTAGGTACCCATGTCATCTAATATTCACTTGATATAACAAACACCACTTGATCTATTACATGTAAATCTATTATTATATTTAGTAGATGAATTGTGGAAATCAGTCCATATCTGAGCATTAAGACTAAATGGGAATATGCATATGTAATTGTAGTGTAGACCAAATGGCAATTAGACCTAATTCATACATATAGTAGACCAAGTTGGTTTAGCCGATGTGGTATCAGGCCATCTAAGAAGTAGACCAACTAATTGGGTGATTTCAAGTCCGGTGTTGGTGTCGGAATTTGGATTGCTTCCCCTATCTCCTAAACCTATTCTTAGTTTGTAAAACTGATCCAGATCACACTATTGACATGTCAACATCTAGTGAAGGTGCTTTTCAGGACCAAATGGTGTAATGCTCATGTTAAAATTAACCTAACACCAACACCAAAAGGTCATTACTGAACTTGAAAGCACCCACTGTAGTGTTTGTAGATTAATATGATGTCTTGCCAGAGGATTGTAGCACCAAGGCTTTGAGAAGTTCTACATGTAGCAATGATTTAGAAAAATATTTTAGTGATCAGATGGGTATGAAAGCACCTCGTATGATGTATCCCCCACAGAAATTTTCAAGCTTGCGGCATGCTAGTAACTAGCATGCGGCTAGCTTAATAAGCGTGTAATATGCGTGCAGAGTAATAGTTAAGCGATCTTGTAGCCAGCAGGGACTGTTAGCTAGCATGCACTCGCTTATTAAGCGAGCGCCCTGCTAGTCGCATGCTAGTTACTAGCAAGCGGCACGCTTAAATTTCTGTAGGGGATGACTTTACAAGTACAGCATTAGATCTCCATTTTGGGTTTGACTGAGGCATGCATACTTCAACAATTAGATGTGAGCGCCCCACCCTTCCATGGGTAAAAATTGGCTAAATGTATACCTCCAAGTCCAAGCGCTATATACTGGTCATGTTTGGCGAAATTAAATCTCAGAAGCACAAACATGTATATGTTGAGTGATGCCGTCGCAGTACGTGTAAACATGAAGGCATGTATCATGGTGATGTAAGCTTTAGTCATAACCTCATAAACTCAGATAAAATCTTCAACAGTCACACTAGGGAGAGAGAGGGAAAGAGAAATGAGAGAGAGGGAGAGAAACAGAGAAACATGTAGAGGAAAAGGTTTATTTCCAATTTGTCTAGTGCCAATTCGTCCAATTGCCAACTCGTCTACTATCACGTGGTCTACCACCAGTTTGTCCAATATCCACATGGTCTAATTGCCAGTTTGTCTACTCACCATTTCGTCTAATAACCAGTCGGTCCAATAGCCATTTAGTCCATACCTTTTGGTCTAATTGGACTACACTGTAAGTGTTAATTGTGCAAAATGAATGAAAATGAGATGGATATTAGACAAACTGGTTATGAGACGAAATGGTCATAGATGATATGGTGATTGGACGATGTGATGATCGGACCAAATGGTTGTTGGACCAACTGGCTGTTAGACGAAATGTTGATGTATGGAATGGCATTATGAAAGTAGACCATGTGGTGAGTGGATGAGTTGGCAGTAGACAAATTGGCAATTTACTGAAAAAGATACTGTCTAATTGGACTAAGTGTAAATTGTGCAAAATGAATGAAAATGAAATGGATTTTAGACCAATTGGTCTAATTGGACTCAGTGTTAATTGTGCAAAATGAATGAAAATGAAATGGGTAGTAGACCAACTGGTTATGAGACGAAATGGTGATTAGACGAAGTGATGATTGGACCAAATGGTTGTTGGACCAAGTGGTTGTTAGACGAAATGTTGATGGAGGGAATGGCATTATGAAAGTAGACCATGTGGCGAGTGGACGGGTTGGCAGTAGACGAATTGGCACTTTACTGTCTTTACATACTGTACATCATAGACATCTCGCAGAGAGAGAGACAGACAGAGGGAAAAAGAGAAAGATGGGGTAGAGATCCATGTTCTGGAAAAAGACAGGCCTTTAATCTGTGGTCTTTTCCTGGCACGCTCAAAGTCTGACAATTTTGGATTAAAAGGGTAAGACGAAAAATGTAGTACCGGTACAAGTATGTTAATGGACTAGGACCATGTTGCCATCTACTTTCTTAAACCAGTTCTAGTGTAACCCATTTTAACATGTAATGGGAACACTTAATCTTGGAAGCAATCTTACAAGTCTTCCAAACCAATTTGTAAATCCACCCTTTGATGTTGTTTTCAAAACTGCTTTGCGTGTTAAACTGGTACTGAGTATGAGGAAACTACCGGTCTTCGGGAAGCAATTTTTGCCTAGAAGTATGACAGTGTGTGCATGTTGGGCTTGCTACTCGGTACACGCTATGTGTAGAATACTGATGAATGTACCTATGCATTTCGGTTTCACCATTCACATTTTGTGCAAAACATGTGGCACACTGAATACAGCATTCCCATATCAACAAGATTGCTTTACGAGAAATGGTCGAGGAAACCCCTTCAAGAGATTGTGATGAGAACACTAATAGTGAAGTGATTATTATTTTCATTTTCATTTATTGATTTATTTGCGTCCATTAAAATACATCAAGCATATAAATACAATATTAAAAACACACGAATACCGTGTTTACACATTGACTCGGCTCGGGGGTTGAAGTGAACACGAGAGCCGTGCTCAACACGGCAATTTTATGCTGTGTAAATGCGATCAGAGTGATCCGCGAGCCTACAAAATCGAAGGTTACAACCCGCGACCCGAGTCAGACTCGGCAATTTTTTCGTGTGTAAACAGAAAGCCGTGTCGAACTCACTGCGCGCGCTATCACTTTTGGCATTGTTGTTGTTCGCACGGACAAGATTCGATTCCGGCGGTGAATTTCCCGCCTTTAATTTGCGACGTCATAATTCTTCCTCCGTTCGAGATCCGCGAGCCGTGTTGAACTCGCCTTTTCATATGTACGTATGAACGCGATCTCTGATCCCTTCTTCGCAGTCTTCAACCCGGCTCGCGGATTCAACACGCGAGCCGAGTCAATGTGTAAACACGGTAAAGGCGGTGCTGCACCAACCCGAGTTTGTTCAATCTTGAGATTTTTGCCCGATCTGCCCTCTTGGCGATTAATCTTGAGATTGAAGAAACCGGTCTCCATCGTCGCAAGAAGAGTGATTCCTGCTCGAGCGAGGCATCGATGCATTATGGTCTGACTCCGTGAATAGATAATCCCGAGAGCGTCTGCACCTGCATATTAGCGGGATAATTCGTAAAATAGAGCGCTATTTTGCAAATAATCTCAAGTTGACTTCGGATTGCAATCTCAAGATTAATCCAGCGAACTAGCGCGATAATTGCATCTCCATTACAAATATTCGCGAGATGGTTCAGATCAGGATAATTTGCCAGATCAGAAATAGCACGTTAATTTGAAAACTCGGGCTGGTGCAGACGGCCCTTTAGAGGTAAAGAACAAAGCAAAGGTTTTGTCTAGGCAGTCCCTATCTTCTAAACTGGTTTTGGGATGTGGGTTTAAAGGGAAACCAGTTAAAAAAAGATAAGAACAAGGTCAATGCCAGGGCCTACATTTATAAAACTTTGAAAAGGACCAGTAATCGCCTTGTATTGTGGCCTTTGTGATTAGGTAATATTAGACTTCTCGAGGAATTATATGGGCCCTGTAAATTACTGAAATGGAGCAGTACGTGTTGAATGAAAGGTTGTAAATTGCAGCAATCAATGAATAGAAGTTTTTACTGAACCTGTGGGTTGCATACAATGTGAACTCACCCTTCGATCTCCCCCTTCCCCCGAAATGAATTCTTTGAACGTTGCAGTGCCGTGGAGTCTGACATACACTGGACTAGGGGAAACTTGATTCATGATCAGCTGATGTGTCAGTAAAGTCTGCTATGATTCCATGATCACCCCCAAGAGGAAATATCAGTAGACCTTCACAAAGCACATTCGGTTATTTTAAGAAAAACAACTGACTCCATTATCATCCCAACGAACGAACGAGTATGCAGTAGTTGCATGCATGTACATGCCGCTCAAGGCCTAACCCTTTATACTTCCTCTTTTTCTCACCCATTTATCTTTAAAGGGGTACTCAAGGCTGGAAATAATGATCTATTATTAAAATAAATAGAGTTAGTCCACATTCTCATCTACTTTTTAAACTTATTTTCCCTGAAACCGATTCAGGAAACCAGATTGGAAGATCGTTTCCCTAGCGTTCCACATAGCACGAAAGTGTTTTTTTTAACCACTTCAAGGAAAGCGACCCTGTTGCTAACTTGCTATAGCAACGCACTCAGTTTTGCATGACATTTTTAACCGCAGAGAAGGTATTCAAAACATGCATGTGAAAAGATTGCTTTCCAAAGAAAAGGTGTGTCTTCAGTCTTCACCTACGCTTAAACTTGTTTAACAAGGCAAAGTAATTTTAAAAACTACATGTACATCTTGATTCTCGAGGTTGGCATGCTTTCCAGACCTCTTCAAAATTCATATTACACGTTGAAGTACATGTAGTTGTCCCACATTATATGCCTTTTTGTTTCAGTGATCAACAGAATTATCTGTTTTCAGCTAAAATTTCATGATTTCACAAAGATCAGTTTATTTAAATGCAGATCTAAATGTACATGTATGATAACATCGTGGCAATTAACCTTGATTTTCAAGTCTTCCTCATTAAATAATTTGCATTATTTTCTTTTACCTTTAACATTATGCATACCTATTGGCATACTGTGGTTTCTGAGAGAGAGAGATCTGAAACTTGCAAAGGATATAGTTCATAGATTATCTTGTCAAGTCAAAAATAAACATATAAATCACTTGAAATACGAGGTCCTATCATGGACTACCTTTTCTTGCACAGTGGAGATTGAATCCAAGTATATATACATCTCGACTTCAACTGTATATTATACTAGGTGGTTTCAAACCGCCTCAATCATAAGAATCCTTGTTAAATTACAAGAACTATTTTAGACTAAAAATACCCATTAATTATTCCTGCATTCTCACCACCCCGAAATACATCCTTCGGGATAAGTTCCTGAAGTTACAAGCATGCGCAGTATGGTCTGATAAACAGGCAAGGTGCGAGATTCAAAATCACTAGCTCAGCACCCACCCACGGAGCCCGCGCCCAACTACACGCTTGGCTAAAACTTCCCGTAAATTGCTTTCACATTGCCAAAATACCTGTGACCTTAAATATAAAAATCCCTATGAAAGTTCTCGTAATTTTGACAAGTACCTACTATTTAGTGGGTATTTTGTTTCGGGGAGATTACGCATAATTTACTTTCACATTGCCAATAGTGCCTGGTATTTTCTGATGGGGGTAAATTTCCCAATCAGAAAATAACTGGAACTGACAAATTTGAGGCGGTCTGAAACCACCTACTATAATGTTCACCTTGATAGATTTCAATTTTGAAAAGAAAATATGGGTTCCCAGTACTTTTGGTTTTGAGACATTGTTTTGTTTTAGGGCAATACATTTTTGACATAATTTATCAACACTGACATTATAGGAGAAATGATTTTGTAGTCTCCAATTTCACATATTATATACTGGGGCCTAATTTTTTAGATACAATGGTGTTGTACTTTTAGGTAAATTTTTTTTGTTGTAATATTTTTTGACTCGGTGGTTTCATGATCTGGGCTTTCCTTTGAGAAAACTTGAAGCTAAGAGATCCCCAAATTTTTCATTTTGATTGGGGTCAGAAAATGCTTTGTGCAATGTGCAGATTTTGAAAGTCTCTTTATTGGGAGGGGATAGTTATGACTGTTATCTTCAAGTATTAAGGAAACTTTGTAATATCGGTTGGGTTTTCTTTTTTCGTGGAGGGGGCGAGGTTTCGTAGGGCTGGCCCCTTTTACATCCACGCCTTGCGTTGCCACACGAGATTGCCACACAAGTTCTTGTCATGTTTTCTGATCGGATTATCAAATCAGTTGTTTGCGTCACATGCCTCCAAAGCGAGATACACATCTCAGGGTGATGAGAGGATAGGAAAAGGTAATGGGGGGGGGGGGAGGAGGGCTTGGGCAGGGATAGCAAGGGTGAGGCACTTTCGAAAATGTTCTTGATGTACAAGATTATTAAAGTGATTGGTTAACATTAGTTTGACTTTTGAAAAATCTGAGCTAGATGGTCACACTTGTCACCTTTGTCTGTGATATGTTACAAAAATGAACCCCAGAAAAAATTGCGTTAAAAAATAATTATTTAGTGCTTCAAAAATTGAAGTATAAAGTGACCGGAAACACCATCATAATTTCATCCCATACACTTATGTGTACTATTTAGGTGTCTATAAGACGCCTATTTACATAATCGGGATTTGCCTTGTAGTTTTAGCTTTTCATTCTCAATAATGGTTGTTTTCAGGGTTTATTAGTTCTAATACATGCACTTGTACACATGTTTCATCTTGGTTTGAGAATTTTTTAAATCTGCTGCTCACTAAGTTAAACAATACCTTTAAGTGAGTACAACTACTGTACAAAAGGAACTTGGCTATTTTCTCTAGCATTTCTTCCTCTCTTGCCTCCTGTTTCAGCTAAATTTGTTTTGCTTGTCAACATATTCTTGGCACCTTGACATAATTGCTTGACATTGAATGAATATGAGAGGTACATGGTCCCCAATTTCATTCTCAAGAAAGCATATGAAACATTTCTGTGTGCAAAATAAAGTTGTATTCTTGTACGAGACCTCTGTGTACATGTAGGCCTACGTATCATGAAACGACCCTAACCCTGCATTAATTTAAGTCTTTCAAGATTTATTCAACGATAATAAAAATGATATGAATAATAATATGCAACAGATATGCTAGTAGGGCTTTATACTTGAAGAGCCCCTACTTTCTAAATATAAAATATAAGGCGTAAATCTGGGTATAGGCTTGACCTCTATGTCCTGTCATTCAGGGCCGCTGTGTGGAGAGAAAGTCAGTAGCCATTAGGAGTAAAGCCAAGTTGATATTATCCCCGGATATTATAATGGACCTACTACTCTGAAAGAGTAGGCCTAGTAGTTCCATGATTTTATGGACTAACCTGTACATGTATGCTATCGATTTGATAAAGGAAGGGCCCAGTAAGTCTCAATTCCTGACAAGGCCCCCCCCCCTCCACAAAAAACCCCAATGTTTTCAATCAACAATTAATGTCATTGCTCACAAATTATTAAGAAGCCCATCCTTTCTTTTTTTAACAAAAAGTTCAACTCTACTAGAAAAGATTGAACCTCAAAACAACAAAATCTTAAAAGCATAAAACTTCTATCTTGAGAATCTAGAGGCACTTCTTACAAAGTGGGAGACATAGAGGCTGTTCTCACTACGTTCCTAAAACTAGTTTACTGGAAACTAGTTTAGTGGAAACTAGTTTAACGCGTAGTGAGAACGGTCAAAGCGGTCTTGGAAGTGATCTTCCAAACCAGTTTGTAAAACCACCTCGCGATGTAGTTTTCAAGATCGCTTTGCCTCGTTAAACTGGTTTTAGCGTGAGGACATAACCGTTCTTCGGGAAGCGATCTTCGTACATTTTGAGTGCGCTACTCCACACGACAGGTGTAGAATTCCTATGCTGCGGTTTTGAATTTTGCGCGAAACGCGTCACCACACTGAGAGCGTTTCCATAGCAACAAAAGTGCTTTACGTGAAGTGATTTTGAAAACCACTTTCGTGTGATCTAGTGAGAACGCTAGCAAAGCGATCTTCCAAAGTGGTTTCCTGAATCGGTTTCCAGTAAAGTAGTTTTAGGAACATAGTGAGAACAGCATACTACTGTACTGCCACCTTAATAGCAGAGTGGGGAGGGGCAGGCCCCCTGGATCCATTGCCTGTCTTCTGTAAACTATGGAATCAATAGTTCATAGGTCATACTATTAAAAAAAGGAAATGATTTAATTATGCTAGATTAAAGTCCTGCCAATCTTGATATCCTATGTTCATACTCACCTAGTCGTTGTACCCCTATCGGACAGGGGGTGTCAAGTCAACTCAAGCAGTGAAGTCATGAATGGCCATACAACCAATGAACTACATGTAGTACTTTGCTGGTATGTAGGCCTACTCCTCAGATAGTCCCAACTCTGATGCCACATTGGGTGTAAAACCAATCTGGTCTCATTGCACTTTGGTCTATTAAATACGAACCTAGGGCCTGTTTCATGAAGGACTTAAAACTGTTGTAATTTTGTTATTCTTGCAGCTACCATGGTACATGTAACAGGGCTTAGCAGCCAATCCAAATCAAGGTTACCGTGGTACAGGGGCTGCGGAACGGTTTTCAAAGTGGGGGGCTGAGCCAAAAGTCGGGGGCTGACCATGCTAAAAATCACAATTATATGGTCATTTTTACGTTTTTGTACACGGTTTTGGAAAAAAATGGGGGGGCTGAAGCCCCCC
Source organism: Lytechinus variegatus (assembly GCF_018143015.1). Lineage (NCBI taxonomy): Eukaryota > Metazoa > Echinodermata > Echinoidea > Temnopleuroida > Toxopneustidae > Lytechinus > Lytechinus variegatus. Next base: position 35,095,002 of record NC_054748.1, read on the forward strand.
TAGCCCCCCCAGTTCCGCGGCCCCTGTGGTAGTTGCCATTATGGCGGAGTCACAACAGTTGCAACTCTTTATGAAACGGGTCCCCAGTCTAATTCTCAGTTTACATGTAATATTCACTTTGACAAGAAAAAAAGATATCAGAACAAAAGAACAAATGCACACACACACAAAAATAACAGAATGCCTGCTAATGCTAAATGAAAGTTAACTATAAAGATGAACTGGGCCCCGTCTAACATAGAGTTCCGATCGACCATGACTATAAAGGAGATTTTGCAAATTTCCTGTAGAATGGATGGATTTTCATACAGTTGAGATTGATTGGATCAATCGTAACTCTTTGTAAGACAGGGCCCTGGTTTTAGATCAAGTGGATATTAGACAAAATTTGATGGGAATGTGGCAAAATGGTAAATTGCCTAATTGGCAGTTAGACCAACTGGATGTACATGTAAGTGAACTAGGGTTCGACCCTGTGAGATGAAATGATGTTTAAAGTATACGAAGCGGGTGTCAATCCCGGGGGGGGGGCACTCGACCAAAAAAGTGGTGGGGATGTGCCGCGGGTGAGCCAAAAAACGGGGGCCTTGGAGCGGGCTTATTGTAAAAAGGAGGGTCCTCGGAACGGGCTTCGGAACGACAAATGTTTGTGAAAACGGGGGTCCTTGGAACGGATCGCCAGCGTGCGAGTGCGTATGCATCCCTATGGAACAGTCATGTGTGCATGATGCAGCTAGCGCGGCCTCCGCCGGGGGAGCTCTGCGGCCATGTTTCACCAAAATTGCGGCTCATTCAATGCGATCGGAGCGGCGTAACAAAAAATATGCGAAGCTTTGGAGCGGATTTCTCTCTTCTTTTTTCTCGATAAGAAGAAAATGCTATGCCTTGGAGCGGCTTTCTTTGTTCTTTTTCTCAACAAGGCAAAAATGCTATGCCTTGGGACAGAAATTTGAGTGTGAAAATGGTGGTCCCCTCTGCGGCACATACCCACTATGCATTATATACTGAGTGCCCCCCCCCCCTGGGTGTCAATCAATTGGCGATTTACCCTGGTATGCGAGTATGCAAGCTTTGAACCATGAACTTAAATGTCTCAATATCCATGTTTCGATTTTAAACCTGTGAGATGAAATGATGTTTTAAGTATACGAATCGTGAGATGAAATGATGTTATACGTACGAAGCGGGTGTCAATCAATAGGCGATTTACCCTGGTATGCGAGTATGCAAGCTTTGAACCATGAACTTAAATGTCTCAAATCCATGTTTCGATTTTAAACCTAATTCATCACTATACCTGCGAGTTCAACCTAAAAGTTGATAAATACTGGTAGATCCCCACTATTCTTTCTCAAAGCCTGCTAAAGATGTACATGTTAATATACTGTACATGTAGCATTTAATATAGGCCTACCTTTTAAATGTACATTAGGCCTGCATGTACATTACAAATGTATGCACTAATGTTTCCATTTAACACTGAGTGTCACTATGCTAATTGCTATATTATAGTCCTGTCACTTTCATTGTGAAATGAGAGCAATTCCAGGGGTTTGCGTTCAGTTTCAATTTCACCTACATGCCTACTTCATTATATGGATAGGTTGCATATTAATTACGGAGACATTATCATGTAGTAGTACTTACCGTCCAATTGTTGAAGGTTCATGGACTTGTGTAGTGTTGATCTGTGTGCATAGAATAGTACATGTACAATGAAAGATGATGATTTTCAGTCATAAATTCCACTTCTAGTTTACAATCTCTTCCCCCAAAGATAAACACATGTAGATTCCAAATCAGTGACCACTCATATGCCTAATTATTCTATTGATGGCAGTTGAATATTAATTATCCTGTCATTCTTTTGCTTGAATAGGTTTTTTAAAGCAATTATAATACAATTCCCACAAGATGTATGTAATATGTCCCACCCTCAAATTGTGAATTTTGTACAGGAACTTTTGTATGATAAGAAATTTAGGGTTGTTTCGTCTATCCCCCTCCCCTAGAAAAATCTTGATCACTTTGCATCATGAAATCATGAGATCAGTTCAAGTTGTTGATGCAAACACAGTATATTTCTCCTAAAAACAAAAGAAAGGGTAACTGTTCCAATTACACATGTCATGCATTAAAAGAAACCCGATATATCCGTATCACAAGTCTAACTTTATGATGTGGGGAAAATTGGAAATGTGCCATGAAATACATCAGATGCAGCTCAAATACGAGAATGAGAGATCAAATTTTTGAAACACAATAGGTGAGGGGAAATCACCCTCCTTGCTCTTCTGCATTTATGTGTAGAAATATTGTTCTATTGACCTGGCCTCATTAGTGATTTTTAATTGTAGGCTAGCCTACAATTCATTTTCGAATAGAGTACAATAAAGAGCCCTATTTGTAATTAGCAAGAAGTTTTAAGCTACTATTCAAATTCATTGGCTGATGGTATTTGCTATGTACATGTAGATATTGTTCATTAAAGGGGTGGTCCAGGCTGAAAATATTTATAGCTTAATACACAGAGTAGAACTCACTGAGCAAAACGCTGAAAATTTCATCAAAATCGGATAACAAATAATAAAGTTATTGAAGTTTAAAGTTTAGGCATATTTTGTGAAAACAGTCGTCATGAATATTCATTAGGCGAGCTGATGATGTCACATCTCCACTTTCCGTTTTCATATGTTATTACATAAAATCATATTTTTTTCATTATTTCATACTTGTGTGAATAAAATGGCTCCCTTATAATGAAATAAGTTGCAGCAATAAATATCTAATGCACTAAATCAGTTGTCAATCCAATTTTTCTAGTTCTTGGAGGAAAAATTTTAATAAACCTAATTTCATATAATAAAATACAAAAGAACAAGTGGAGACGTGACATCATCAGCCCACCTAATGAATATTCATGACGACTGTTTTTACAAAATATTACTAAACTTTAAAATTCAATAACTTTGCTATTTGTTGTCCGATTTTGACAAAATTTTCGGCATTTTGCTCAGTGAATTCTACTCTATCTATTAAGCTATGAATACTTTCAGCCTGGACCACCCCTTTAATTTGTTAAAATAGAAAGTCTTAATGAAGCATGCAGAACCATGGTCTATGAAAAGAATATATTCACATGGTCTATAGGCAGCAGGTAGCCTTCTTCTGAGATAATGTAACCCCAGTGAGGGGGGGGGGGGGGTGCTCACATATATTGGAGGTACGGGGACATGTCGCTTTGATGACCCCCTTTTTAGACCTAATTTTCAGTTCTGCATGTATGCAGCCGTTTCATAGACCCTGTTTTCACACACCGCAGTACACATTTAGTTTCCAAGACCCCGTATTTTACCCTTTTAGTCAGTTCCTTAGACCCCCATTTTAGAGTTTTGTGAGGCACACCCCCATCAAAAATAATTTGAGTGCCCCCCCCCCCGGGACTGGAACAGGTGATCCCTGTACAAAACCTACAGGAATCACAGAATTCAATAGTCAACAGGTTAAAATAGGTGTGCTATTTAAATAAATGATAAAATCACATATTTCTAAAGGGTGATACTATGGGTGGTTTCAAACCGCCTCGATCATAAGAATCCCTGTTAAATTACAAGAACTTTTTAGGCTAAAAATTACCCATTGATTATTCCTGCATTCACACCACCCCGAAACATACCCGTAACGGGATAAGTTCTTTAAGTTTCGAGCATGCGCAGCATGGTCTGATAAGCAGGCAAGGCGCGAGATTCAAAATCACTAGCCCAGCAGCCACCCATGGCTCCTGCGCCCAACTACACGCTGGGAGAAAAGTTCTCGTAATTTGCTTTCCCATCGCCAAAATACCTGCGACCTTGGAAAAATCCCTGTGAAAGTTCTTGTAATTTAGCCAAGTACCTACTATTTAGCGGGTATTTTCTTTCGGGGAGATAACGCTTAGTTTGCTTTCACATTACCAAAATACCTGGTATTTTCTGATCGGGGTAAATTTCCCGATCAGAGAATACCTGGAACTGACGAACTTCGAGGCGGTCTGAAACCACCTATTATTGATGGCAGCGGTGGGATGATAATGTGATCACTGAGAGCCTGCATACATACTGGGCTCCTCGGGAGTCTGCAGGCACAGGCCCTGGGGAGCGTTTCATGAAAGGACTTGTCAGACGTTTTATCCGACAAGTCCATTTTATCCGACAGTTGCCATAGTAACAGTGCTTCTCAGCCAATCAACATCAAGGAAAGTTGTCAGGTCTGACAACTTGTCGGACAAAAATGTTGATGAAACACTCCCCTGATTGAAACTTTTATCAACGAGTGGGTCTCCATGCAAAGACTAGTACATGTATAGAATTCACCGAAAGGGCCTTCAATACAGATGGCATTCTACGTCTGCATATTCAGACCCTGAACTCGAGTGAAGGTTTGCACAGCAGACTATCTCCTTGGCTACAACCCATGTCTATTCAGGAGGAAGTTCATCGGTTCAGTCAAGAAATGTCATCTTGAGGCTCAGACCATATGTCACTACTTACTTGATTCCTGAACTGCTTGAGAGTGTGTTTATACGCAACATTTGGGAGTAAGAATAAGCGTTATGATTCTGCAACAGTTCAGTTAAAAACGTGTTTGCTTCCTTCCTTATGTTTGTATAAGAAACATTGCACTAGAGCACTGATGATGAATGCACCATAAGTGTACTTGAGATGGAAACGTGATTTAAGGGAAGCATCAATGCAATATGATATGCAGGTCTTATGTGATTACAGGTACAGGCAATGTTTGTTCTCGATAGCTTGTTTTTTCTCTTTTTGTTTTATTCTGCCTTCCAAGAAAATACGTAATTAGTTTAGGTCTATTGTATAAAACAAAGAGTAACAGCATTTGAAAGTACTTGAAGTAAACAGGATATAAAATGTACAATTCTAGTTATCATTTATAATTTGAAAATATGCTATCCATGAATACCGCACAATGTGGCATTCTTAATTACTTTCCTGGTAACAAACTGCAAAAATGCTGGATTTAATGTCACATCTAATATCCATTGAAACACCAGATATTAAAGTGTTCTAGGAAGTATTTGTTCAATACTTGCATTAAGTAACAAACTGCAAAAATGCTTGATTTAATTTCCTATCCCCATCTAGGATTCACACCAGTTTTGTTTTTGACACTAAATAGTGATGTTTAAACCCCCAGCTGACCAGTGTTTTTTAGCCCAAAGCTAAATTGGTGTTGTCTCGACACTACTGGTGTTTTCCTGTAGATATATTTAGTGTTACTTAACACCAATGTTTACTGCAGTGCAATATCGATATCGCCACAATCAGTGTTTTCAATTGAAATCACAATTTTGAGCATGTTATTTTCGATTTTGACCACCAAAAATGAGGTATGGACGTTCTGATTCTATTCCTGTAATTAAATAAGGGCACGTACGTTAACAGATACTCCATCCAGGAACTCAAGTAAGATCTCAATTTTCTCCTCTTAATCTGCTCTTGCTGACATGTGTAGTGTGTTAGGTAATAGAGACCATTTCATAAAGCATCTTATCAGCGATTTTTTACTGGCAACCTTGCCATCAGCCAATCAGATTCAAGGATTTCAGTAGCTTACAACAGCTATCAGTGAGAGTAACTTGTAAATAGCTTCATGGAATGCCCCCCTCTTCATGGAAATATTGCCGAGATAGGATGCATTTCATCCAATACAGAATTATTCTATTTTTGCGATCAACAGCACAATCGTCAGGCTATTTAGAGAGAACTGTTAATCCATCTTAAGGGTGACGAGACGTAAAGCCTGTCGCCACTGTTTCTTCATTTTCCGGCAGTTATCAGGAAGACATTCGATACTTGATATGAAGCACACTTGGAACATGAAATCATGCAATACCATCTTTAGACTGCAGGCACAGACCCTGATTGAAACTTTGATCAACAAGTGAGTTTTCACACAAGACTAGCATAAATCTTCCTGTTTTAATTTCAGGGCAAGAGGGTCTTCATTAATACACAAGTCAATGTAGGCTGCACATTCAGACCACAAAATATAAACTTGAGTGAAGTTTGCACACACTACAGTAGTTTATAACCAATCAACTATATGAATTGCAGATACGTGTAGTACACACCATTCTCACTACCTTCCTAAAACTGATTTGCTGGAAATTAGTTTAGTGGAAACTAGTTTAACGTGTAATGAGAACGGTCGAAGCGATCTTCCAAACCGGTTCAGAAAACCACCTTGGGATGAAGATTTCAAGATCGCTTTGCCTCGTTAAAGTGGTTTTAGCTTAGGTGAGGACACGATCGTTCTTCGGGAAGCAATCCTCGCACATTTGAGCGCGTTACTCCATATGACAGGTGTAGAATGCCTACACTGCGGTTTCGAATTTTGCGTGAAACGTGTCACCCCACTGAGAGTGTTTCCATAGCAACAAGATCGCTTTATGCAAAGTGATTTTGAAAAGTCCTTTTGTGTGATCAAAAGGGAACGCTAGCAAAGCGATCTTTCAAACTGGCTTCCTGAACCGGTTTCCGGTAAACTAGTTTTAGAAAGCGTAATGAGAACGGTGTCATAATGTGTATCGTTGATCTCCATTACACTACTACTTTGTGAACATGAATGATACAGATAATGATCTCTTAATTGATCTTTCCTTCTTCCTGCATTTCTGTCATTATTTTGACTGTTTAGCTTTCTGACAGTTTCAAAATGTGGGCCTTTCTTAGGTTTTTAGTTAAATCATAAAACTAATTTCCTCCCTTATGAAAAAAAAATTCTTATAAGTTTTCTTTTGTAGTGAAAAAGTCAACCCACAAAATAAATTTCCTCGCCTATGAAGAAAGGTTATTGGAAATTTCATGCGTATCTTTCCATGGCATACAATGTGAAATTTCATTTCATGTTCATTATCATTAAACTCATTTTGGACAATGGTGTTTGAAGTCCATATGGATTACCATTTATTCTTCAACTGGGCAAAAGACTACAATAGTATTTTTATTCTATTGATACAGTTTCCTTAAAGCGTGGAATAGAATTGTAGGCGATTAATTGAGAATGGTGAACTTACCTCTAGACATAGGGGCCTACACTGTATTAATAAACATATTGGAAAGTCAGTATTCATAGGGCAGAAACCACAGAACGATGGTGCTCACATTTACATCATATTGACTCTATGATAAAAATAATCTCTCAAATAAAAGAAATATCCCCTTAATTCAGCAGTCGCCCCAATGCGAAAAAAAATCGTCCCCTCAAAACTTATTTCCTACTCTAGTTTGGATTTGGATTGTTGGTGTGATTTTACAGTAGCATTTTTGAGCCATGCCACGTTTGGTCACTTCATCATATGCGCTTAATTCTTCACAGATTTGCTATTTGAGATTGACTTCATACATGTATCTGTCACTTCCCGATTGCCCCCTTTAAGCCTGTATTTGAGGCCGATGCATGTGCACTGAAAAAGGCAACTGTCAAGGCTTCCTTGAAAACGTGCCAAAGATTCCATGTGTCATTTGCGTTAGCTGATCTCCAAAAGTTTTCACGGTTCTGCTTCAGGAATCACTTTGTGTATTGCTTGTTGTACGAGGCAATGACAAGCAAACAATCTGTTGTATGACAAACAAATGAGAGCCTTGGCGGAGTGTATTGTTGTCAGAAACACTTGTGGATACCATGAGATATAAACCAAGGAGATTGGATCTACCTGGATTTAATATTAGCCTCTGGGAAGTTGTTGCCAAATGTTTCACCTATTTGGGGATCAATTGCTGCATTACTGTATGTATATAATGTTCTGACAATGCACCTATTTACACGTATGTACTGGGATGTGCGTACATGAGAGTGTTGATATTAATTGAATTAATTAATCAAATTACAATTTACTTGGCAACTTTAAACATGAGTTTCTAAGCTATATGTGCATGCGCATGAATGCAGGAGTTGTTGGTTTATAAAAGTATTACTCACTGTAGTTGAGCACTTTAATACCTTTATACAAAAGAATGGATAATTTGACAAGTCTAAAGCTGGATGGCTTTGACTATTAGTAGTGGAATACAAGGATCAGTTTGACAAAGTCTGGAATACAAGGATCAGTTTGACTAAGTACTGGAATACAAGGATTAGTTTGACTATTGGAATAAAAGGATCAGTTTGACTCACTAGTGGAATATAAATGCCCAAGGATTGGCTTGACTAACTTTTGGAATACAAAGATTGGTTTGACCATGACAACTTTGACTATCTGCTGGAAATGTAGAATGTTAAAAACTATTTGAAACATAAAGATTGAATGCAAGGATTGGTTTGACTAACTTGTGGAATACAATGATTGGTCCGTTTTGATAGTTGAATACATGGATTGATTTGACTAACATGGAGAATACAACTATAATTTACTCTTTACTAACTAGTGAAATACAAGGATTAGTTTCACAAACTAGTGGAGTGGAGGGATCGGTTTGACTAAATAGTGGAATACATGTACAAAGTTTATTTTGACTACTTAGTGGAAAATATGGATCATCGTGACTAATGTAGGTAATACAAATGGAATACAATAATACAAGGATTGGTTTGATTAACTAGATGAATGCAATGATTGCGATGGGTTTGACTATAAATAATAGTTGAATAGATGGATTGGTTTCACCAGTGGAATGCAAGGATTTGATTCTTCTGATACTGTTTGTACACTTGATGATTTCAAAGTTTCCTCTTGGACTGTTTCCGATGGGCTGCAGGATTTGCGTTGTCATGTTGTGACCGGTGAGTAAATGTGGGTGCAGTTTAGAAAAAAAAGTATGACTTCAGTGATCTAGATTAAAGTACTGGGTAGACTAGTATAGACTGTAGTACATATTTTATGATTGGTAACTTAGGGTGTGTTTATGCTTCCATTGCGAGGACAGAATCAGCGATTTCAAACGTCGATTCAAAACGCCGATCGTAAACGTGGTTCTGGGAGTGCTGTTTATGCTTAACTTTTTAGATCAAATCATGATCTCCAGCTGGCTTCGCATCGTAAAGCGAGGTAAAATTGGGCGTGTCTATTTTCGAAAGTTTTTTTTCCGATTGTTGTTATTACGTAGAGATTACATGGAGCAATACGACTGTATTTGCCCGCGGATTTTCATCTCACCGGAAACATGTACCAAATGGCGTCATTTAAACACTTTTACGATCGTGGTTCTGTTTATACTTCCCCAGAAAGCCTGATTCTGGTCAAACGACGTTTACAAACGCACCTTTTTGTGAGTTTACGATCGGCGTTTTGAAACAGCGTTTAAATGAAAGTAAGCATGGACGCAACCGTGTTTTGGACTAATCACGTTTGGAACCGCTGATTCTGGCCTGAAAAGTGGAAGCATAAACACGGCCTAAGACCATGATGCACAGTCATCCAGGAGATATCACATAATTCAATAAATATCAATTTTGTGTTGGTGCTTCATAAAAGCATAACTTTACATTGTAAATCCAAGTTAATTCTGACTTTACGAGACAGCACTTGGGAATGGATTGAACATATTTGATCATTTCAATTATAGCATGAATTAGCAGTCATGCTGTTCTTTGGCCGTGAATATATATTTCACCTACATTTCGGGTGAACTGCAGAATTGCCCTGTCATCCCCTTGTGCCTGTATATTGCATTCATGTTTTTTTTAGGTATACGTGTAGTAGACCACTTTAAACTATAATAGTAATAGATGCATTATTTCAATATTTTTCTAAAATTGTTGGCTGAACTTTCCACAACAAGGATTTAATTCTGCTTCAAGGAAGTTTTCAAACCTGCATTGAATATGGGTCCCCACTTCCATTCACAATTTTTGGAATGATAGTATTGATCGGTTGGCATTTTTTTGTTGTACAATAGAATATTATGATTTGTTATTTGTAGAGCTCCTTGCAGTACATTACCATGTAGAACTACATTGTATGATGAGTGGAAATCAGAACTTTGTACAAGTACAGTAGGGTCTACATGTAATAATATGCGACTTGAATGAATTCCGTTGTCAAAGTGCCTTATGTTCAGGCACTTTTATATGAACTTCACCTTCGCTTTAGTGTATGTTCAGTGGAATGACAATTTTTTTTATAGAATTCATCAATTATCCCATTCTCAGCATCTATGGCTATTTTTATCTGGAAATATGGAACCTTTGCCAAAAGCGGGATACAGGGAGAATTGAATTAGTTTTAGAGAAGGTTAAGTGCCAGGTTTGGTCAAAGGTCTTTCAGGTTTGTTCGGATCATGTAATGGCTTATACTGGATAAAGATTTATCAGAGGTAAAATGAAAGTGCAGTGAATGATCAACATGTACATGAACGTCAAAACCATTAATATCGTCAGATCACATATCATTGCTCTCATACAGTATGTATGTATCTCACCCAACCACAAAAGAGTGTTAGATGTTAGGGAAGTTCTTGTAATACATTCCCTGAAAGAAACACCCGTTCGATATGACATTTTGTGCTTTCATACCTTACTCAAGTACAAAAAGCTGTTGTTTTTACTAAATACCAGTGCAGTATAAAGTACTCCCTAAAACAAGCACCTACAACTAACAAGGTACATGTAGTACAGTATACTTTCCAAGCTCATGAACTTCTGCAGGGATTTCCCCAGTGTCTCAGGGTTATTGTGAAAACAAATCACTAGGACTTTTTGAGGATGCATATATAGTTTGTTATTGGAAATCAAGCATCATAACAGGTTCCTAAAGAGAAATGCCAGTAGTTGCAGTAAACACTGATTTCATGAGAAAGTCTTTAAAACAAGGCTTAATTGTCAGTATATCATCAAGGATCTAGATCTGGTACAGTTACATAAACTGAACTTTGTGAAATCTTGAAATCTACGCTGAAAAATGTTCACACCAAACATCACCAACACAGATAGGCACACGTGGGACAGTGTATTATTATTGCTGGAATAAAGATCCAACGGAAGTGACCGAATCCGCGCTTATTTTGCTTATTTCTCAGCCATTACACAATTTCTTCCAGAATCCTTTGGCACCTATTTTTTATTCATACAAACAGACACTTGGGTGGTCATTATATTAGATTCTGCAAAAAGTCATTTTGAGATCATTACCAGAACTGGCATTTATCTTTAAACCAGGTAGTTCAGCTGGAGGAAAAGATTGTTGTAAAAATAGCAGGAAAAAAGAATGATTGAAAATATCTATGAAGGTTGGAGGAAAATCCAATCAAGAATGAAAAAGTTTTATTACAATTTGTTGATTTGGGACATCAGCTATGAGCAGCTGCCCCATATTTTATTGTTCCAAATGAACTCAGAAATTATAGGAATCCTCCGATTTTTTTTGCCCAAATGATCAGCCACTGAACAGCATTAATCTAGGGTGCGTTTATTCGACACTTTTTTACTCTAGAATCATGATTAGAATCATGATTCAAATCACGATTCTGCAGAATCACGATTGCGTTTAGTCGAAATTGAATATAATCATGATTAGAATCACAAACATGAAACACGAAAAAAGGGGCGTTTGGAAAGACGTTTCTGTAGAATCACGAACGAAAAAGGTCGTATGAACGATATCGTGATTTGAATCATGATTCTATGACGTCATTGTGTCGTGCTTCTTCCGGGTTCGACTCAAAGGTGCGCGCTGTGTTTCGTGCAGGTTAATTTTCGTGTAGCAGTATTGCTAGCATTTAGGAATTATCATTCTGTGTATTGTACCCCCGGGTTGTACTGTAGCGTCATTTGTATATTTCATTGTTTTCATCCATCATTTCTTCAAGTTCCAAAGGCACAAATTGGACTGACGATGAACTCAGGGCTCTGCTTGTGCTTTGGGCTCAGCCTGAAGCACAAGCATCCCTTACCGGGATTCACAGAAATAAGACGATCCCTTTCAGCGGCGCTTGCGAGGGAGGGATTTCAACGGAGATGTGGCACCGCCTGTCGAGACAAAATTAACAGAATTCGTGCCCAGTACAGGACCATCATAGACAAGAAAAATCGATCGGGAGGTGGGAGGGAGGATGATGACCCCTTCTGGTTCCCGATCAAAAACAATACGAGGTACAATACACGGAATTCTGGAAGTAAAAGATCTATTTTTCGGAAGCCGAGTAAGCGTTGCACTTGCACAAACGATCGCGCGTTAGCTCCGGCGGAAGCAAAAATCTAGCAGCCGACGTGAAGTTAGAAACACGTGCGAAAATGTTGACCTATACTTCCTGGGTCAAACTGCGCACTGTGATGCGCACTGGATCGGCCCGAATTCAGGGAGAAACAGCGTTAGAAAGATGGTCGTATAAACGCTGATTCTGTCGGATCGTGATTCATGCTGCTGTTTTGAATCATGATTCAAATGGTGATTCAAATCATGATACTGGGTCGAGGTCGCATAAACGCAGCCCTATAGTTCTATCCCTAATTTGTTGAATGCCAATTGAATAGAGTAGCAGCAACTCCCATCTTTATTAAAAACATCTCATGGACTGACACATCTGGGGTTTGAACTCACAACCTGCTCATTGTGAGGCGTATCCTCTACCAACTGAGCCAACACACTGGTGGATTGCAGCATTTTCTAATTTCAATTGACTGTAGGCCTATTTACATGTAGGTCTGGTGTTAGATTTTTCAAGACCCACATGTTGATTCTACTGCCACTTACGGTCTATGACTGCTGACTACTTTCAGACAATACATGAATTCACTTCAAATGTGACCATAATCACTGAACCTAGGAAATTATAATATTGAGTAGGGATACAGACATTTTGGCCTATATTATGGTGATACAATGTTATTGCTGGCCAGTATCATACCAATATTCAAGTGCATGGGAACAGTAAGAATGATGAGGAAAATAAGCACTTAGGTTTTGATACCATTTGTTTCAGATAGGTCGCAAATTATACAATGTACAGTGAGTGAAACATAAATTCTGTAATTTGCTATTTTCTGTCATGTCTGTAGGTACATGTACATGTAGATCTTATAGATATTTCATGAAAATCATGTACAGTACGATGAACAATTCAATATGTGAGTATGTGATTCTAAAGGAAACAAGTACCACACTCTGAAAAATTGTGAAGATCTCAAGTCTCCAGCCCATCTCCCACCCAGTGGAAATCTTGTTGGAATATTCCCCATGGAGTGGAGAAGGAGCTTACAAATTGTATGCGGGCATGCCAGGATCTGATGACTAGAGTAATAATATATCTGTATAAAAGTGATAGAGATGTCGTTCCGATGAGTTGTAAAGCGCTATATAAAAGCGGAATATTATTATTTATATTCAATCATACTGAATTTATATACTTCAGCCAGATGTACAGATGTTTGTAGCACTTGAAGTGCAATTCCAATCAAATTAAACCAGTGATTGAGTGATTTATTTAGGGCTAAAATTTTTCATTCAAGCCTTTACTGAACATTGTACATTGTTGCTGCATGGATTATCCGTGGTTGCTTGAAAGTTGGATTTTGTTTCTGAAAAAAATAGGTTTTTTGTCAGGAACCACTGAGCTTCCAAATCCAAAGATTATTTCCTGGTGGCGAGGACAGTACTTACAACAGCAAGGTCATTCACACTAAAGAAATTTTTCTATACAAACATATTTTATTTTATAAATTTCAAGAAATTATTTCAATATTCAACTTGTCTATGAAACAAGTCAATAGAGGCCTACTTTACTAGGAGGCTTTGTGTATAATGGTGGGGTCTCCCTGTGAATGTATTTTTTAGTTTGTAAACGTGACAATAAATTCTGATCGGATTAAATCTTCAGACTTCAATCAATCAAGGTAGTTTCCTCATTGCATTGCTTCAAAACACTCAGACACCAGTCTGCAGGCACAGACCCGTTGGTTTTTTTGCATTTCGCATTAGTGCATAATGCCCAGTCTGGAGTAGTGAGACTAGATTCACTTTAGTACTGTGGCTGTCACACAGACGAATACAGAGCCTTTGGCGTTTAGTCTTTAACTCTAGACCTGTTATGTAAGTGCCAAATATGAGTCTGTACTTACAGACTACCCAGTCACAATAAGCATTAAGTGTTTATGAATCTCTAGACACTTGAAAATAGCAGTAGATAAGTGGACAGTGAAACGTTCAACAATGGACATTTCATGCTTCATTTGTCTGTTGTTGGAACTTGTATGAGACGCTGTACTTTCTCATTCTATTTTAATACTGTATATATTCCTCCTGTTCTGGAGTTTTGAAGTTCTCAGGTTCTTCCTGTTCCAACCTACGTTTGTTTACAGTTGTTATTCAGATAAAGTCTTTCAACAAACACTATGCATACAGCCCTCTGAGCATTCCTATGATATCATTATGTGAAGTGTATTTTAAGTGTGTGTGGATTGTCTTTAATACATAGTTTGTTTGTTTAGAGGAATTTATCTTGATTAGTTTCAAATATCAATCAGGGGAGTGTCATGTGAAGTACCTTGACAGTGATTTTGCCAAATGATATTTTCCTTCAGCCAATCAGATGAAAGAATTTCAGTGGCTTATAACAGTTTTTAGTGAAAATGCGACATAATGCTGCATGAACATTCCAAGGATCCCCCTGACTAGTCTGCTGTGCAAGCCCTTCACTCGAGTTAGGGGTCTAAATTGCAGCCTAAACATATTACCTTGTGTACTGAAGGCCCTGTGCTAGTCTTTGCATGGAGACACTTGTTGATCAGTTTCAATCGGGGTCTGTGCCTGCATGCTAACCCCTAACTAGGATGTACATCTTGGCCTACGGTAATACCAAAATCCGCATTCATTATCATGGAAAGATTATTCCATGATTTCCTGAGGTACCTTGTAATACAAAATTCAGAGCCTTGCCTTTTATGTGGGAATCCCGCAAGCAGCATTTCATTACCAATTCTAGTATTTTATCATAGAGAAAACAATGGGAAATGAATGAAAGCTGACATGAAAATATTGCTTAAGGCCTGGTCCCAGTGCATTTGAGGATGCAAAGAGGATGTAAAACATAAAGAAAATCTTGCCATCTATTGGAAAATGCTATGCATTGGTTGTGTATTCATTACATAGCTGCTTCATACGCTCTATCCATTGAGCATCCGTGCCCTGTGTTTTTCGCCAATTTTGTCTATTTCTGGAGCTCGGATGAAAACGGATGGAGCCACCCCCAAAATTCGCTCGTCTGTTCGTCCCTTACACGTATGTATGTACGTTTTGTGTCCATAAGGCCACTGGAACCATGCCTTTAAAGGGAAGTTCACCCTGATTAAAAGTTTGCTGTAAGAATACGAGAAAAAATAATAAAAAATATTGGTGAAGGTGTGAGGAAATTCCATTGAAGATTAAGGAAGTTATTAGGTTTGGGATTTGTGATGTCATGAACGAGCAGCTGCCCCATATGTTATGTATAAATATAAAATGCATGAATTTTAATTTTTTGATGGTTCGTGATGATTTACTTTTGTTTACTTTTGTAGGAACGGGTGTACAATGGTATGTCTATTGATATAGTAAATGTACATTGAAAACCATTTTCAATTTTCTGAGAAAATGACATTTCATTGATTTTTTACCATTCGATATTGGAGAGCTGCTTGCATACATGTGACATCACAAATCAAATAATTGACATTCTAATAACTTTTAATTCTTTGATGGAATTTTCTCAACTTTCTGCAATATTTTGTATCATTTTCTTCTGTTATTTATACAATAAAGTTTTAGTGAGGGTGAACTTTGCCTTTTAAGATGTAGCACGGACCTTTTACAAGGTACCCAATTCCCATTGACTTTGCATAGGGACCAATCTGTTTCTTTTCGCAATGGGTTAAACCTACAAAGAGAATCCATTATAATCTTTGTTTCTTCCCCCCCCTTTCATGCTTCAGGTGGTACTGCGGTAGTAGTCATTCATTCAGCATGATACCATCATCTATTGACTGAGGTCTACCTGACATATGGTCATTGTGATGACTTCACCACAGCCCATAGCCAATCACAGGCCTCCGCTGCTCCCTGCCAAACCGGAGGCCCGCCCCCGGCGGCCCCTGCATCTCAACCTTGAGGAAGGCCAGTTGAGAAAAAGGATTCATCTGTTTGAAGAATTGACCAATTCACGTTCAAAAGGTAATTAATATGCTCGAGGCCAGGGGTCAGAGGGGTTATAATATGCTGAGATTTCAAACATATTGCTTTGTAGTGCACCTTAACTGGATCCACTTGGAATAGATCCGAGTTCCATTTGTATCAGGCAGGACTAAAGACTTTTTGTTGATATGACTAACAAATGAAAACAGAATTGCAATATTAATGATGATAATCATAAGCAATTGTTGCAGATATTACCTTCATGGCACATTACTTTTATACCCCTTTCAACTCATGATTTTTTGGTCCGCACCAGGCCCGCGCTAAAATAGTCCGCACCAAGCGATAAAAATTGCTTTCAGTAACTATAGCAGAGCCGCGCCACTTTTACGATCACCCATTCAAAAACTCGGGCACGTAAGGGCAAACTGTCATGGTAACTGAACACGCCACATACAGAGTGGAAGTGCTCCGTATTGTTACCTTTGTCCTTGCAAGGAATTTTGGCCGGGGCCTGGTGCCGCTATCGTTCATAAACTCTTTGGTCGGCACCTGGTGCGGGCCTGGCGCTGGCCTGGTGCTGATAAAAGCAGCACCAAAATAGCCGGGCTTGGCGCGGGCCAAAATAGCCCGCGCCATTCATAAACTCAAAATTTTACGACTTAGCCCGGGCCTGGCCTGGGCCAGCGAGTTACTGAAAGGGGTATTAGTGGGTTGTGTGTTGGGTTCCGAAAGTCTTAATAGCCGACTGATTATTAATGAGATTTAAGGCCTGACAGTTAGAAATTACGGACTGGTTAGTGATTCCTTTTATAACACCTCAATATTATCAAATTCTTTTGTTTACTGTTATATTGCACTACAGATGAAGGGAAGGGTGAAGACACCAACCTTCGGTGCAGGCAACCAAGGGTCATCAGCCCTGACCAGAAGCGCTGGACGCAACTGGATTTCACTAATGACGAGCCGGGTAATCGAAAGGAAGTGTCACGACAGAAGCATGGTCAGCATAGCATGCATCCAGGTCACAAACGAAGCCCACTGTCTCCTCCTCCTCCACCCAAGCCCCTTCCATCACCTAGGAGAAAAGTGGAGATCAAAGTGCCACTATCAGAACCATTGGTCAACGGGAAGGCAGTGGTGCAAACAAAGCGGGACAGGCCTCTCACAGGAGATACTAGAGCAGTGAGGGAGGAGAATGTCAGGAACTCTGTGTTGGCAATTGTCAGCGCGTTTGAGAATGGCAAGTCCTCAATGGCTGTCGAACGGAAGTCAAAGATGTTGACTGTTCCAGAGGGCGGTAGGATACGCACAAGCAGTGAGTCCACAGCACCTAATGGCACCATGTCCCTGACAAGGAGTGGAGCTGACAGCCTAATGCCTCCTGCTCCTCTACAGAAGAATAGAATGTCTCGTAGTATGGACAGCCTGGTGCTTGAATTTGAGTCAGTTGCATTTGATCTAAGTCAGACCAACACAAGACATAAAAGCGATGGTAGTTCATCACCCGATTCTGTTCCCCGTACCCCTAGTCCCATATTTCATAAACCACATCCTGTTCCCCACAAAGCAGACCATGGTCCGCATAGACCAAATCCTGTACTCCCTAAGCCAGATCCTGTTCCTTGTAGACCAGATTCGGTACTCCATAAACCGGATCTTCCTACTCACAGACCAAATCCTGTACTCCCTAAGCCAGATCCTGTTCCTCATAGACCAGATTCGGTACTCCATAAACCAGATCTTTCTGCTCTCAGACCAGATTCTGAACTCCATAAACCACACCCTGCTCCACGTAGCCTAGATTCTGTACTTCCTAAACCGGACTCCGTACTCCATAAACCACATCCTGTTCCTCATAGTCCAGATCGTGTACTCCATAAACCAGATCCAGTTCCCCATAGACAAGACCCAGTTTCTCATAGACCAGATCCTGTACTCCAAAAACTGGATCCTGCTCCTCATAGACCAGATCCTGTTCCCATTAAACAAGACCCTGTTCTTCTTGAACCAGATCCTACACCTGCTAAAACCGATCCTGTAACTGATAGAAGAGATTCCATTACGTGTGATGCAAACCATGGTCCCCAAAAACCAGAAAGAACTTTCGAACAGGACATATACAACCAGAGTAAGCTTGAGCAGAGTAATGGGCAGGTGCTAATCATTGTGAATGACGAGGATGAGGAAGGTCAGAACCTGTCCAGAACCAGATTGCCCGAGCCAAAGCGAACTAACATTCAGGATGCGTACGATAAGAGCAAAGCGTTGCGATTGAAACATTGCTTGTCAAATGGTGACGTCTTGAGGGAACTGAAAACTGGTCAACCAGTGCCAAGAACAAGAAGTGCAAGGAGAGCCGATGGGTCTCCAGAATACTATCGGGTTAACCCTGAGAACTGCAGTAGAAATTGCAATCATAATGTTGAAACAGAAGATAATACCTCTCTGAATGGATATCATAAATATGAGCAGGTGTCTGAGGTTTATCCCAAACCTGGGAAAAAGGTTGTTGATTCTCTGGTTATTGACAACAATAATCAGTCGTCATTGTTGAATATCCTTAAGTCACCTGTGAGTCGGAGACCTAGGCTGGCATCTCCGTTACCTAAACAGGCAAAAGTCCACCCAACCTCGCGACCCCCTCCAATACCCGAAACTCCACCCAAATTACCAAACCACCCCCCACAAAGGCGTCAGCCACCTAACCTCAAACTGATATCTCCAGAAACTGTCGCTAAGGAGAGATCCAAGCTCTTATCACCGCCCACATCACCGCTTGAAGATTCAGGATGCGTTTCACCAGAAACACAGCGGCGAATGACCGATAGTGCCTTGATACCGAACCTTTCACCAAGGACCCATCGGAGAAATGTGGAAGAAGCACGGAGGACTAATTTATCCCCCATTATGGGAGAATACGCTGAGCCTATCCTCATCAAGAGGTCATTGAGTGATGAGAGTTTAGCCACTCTGCGGAGACCATCCCCAATCGTTGATAGCCAAGGGTATTCCGTTCCAGGAAGTCATTTGTGGGAATCGCCAAAGTTCCACACCATGAAGCCTAAGGTAAGTCTAATACTTAAACTGTGGTCTAAATATGTGGTTTAACTCTAGGGCCCGTATTCTGGTCGGGTTTAACTGAAACTCAGGATTAAAGTTGTGGTTTAAATATGGGAAGCCAAAAGTAAAATTTTTTATTAAGTTGTATGTTTCTTATGTTCACTGTGCTCTTTCCTTGTTCATAGATGGTGAAGACAATCATTCATTTATACTTCCTGCACAATTATGAATGATTTGAGAGCCAAATGAGCTGAAATATATCTCTACTGTTAGTGATTTATGCAACAATTGGCTGTCCATACTTAAACCACAACTTTAAACCTTAGTTTTTAAAGTTAAACCCGACTTCAGAATACGGGCCTAGGTAGCCAAGTGTGTCACAATTGTTAACATGAATGGAATATTATCATGTTCACTTGCCAGTCTGAATATAAAATCAGATATGGAAAATCGGAGGAAAGGGCCTGATAAGGGTTACTTGGAAAATAAATATTATTTTATGTTTAGATTTCGAACTCTTATCTCTTTCAAACAACTGGTTGAGCAATTTTCTAAAAAACATGATCAATTGTTCTTTTTATATGAACTGTATCAAATTTCTCAATCATGTTATTATTATTGTCAATTGAATGGCTCAAAAAAGATGAGATCACAATCGATATTGTGATACCTATTGAAATGTAGCTGCTTTTGACTGTAATATTCAGCAGAAATCTTTTCTTTCCTTGTCCTCCTACTTTGACATTTAAAGTAATGAGGATTTGGAAAGTTAATGTGAATTACTGCATGCATTTGTGCAAGCAGTCTAAAAAAGCAATGAACTTAACATTTACATGTAAGAATGGCTTTGTTTTTAGCATAATAATTAGCATGTTGATTACTGCAAGCATTTAAAAAAACCTATAGCTATTAACATGATATATTAACATCTGCTTTGCAACAAAAGCATGCTCTTCAACAAAAGCATGCTCTTCAAATATCAGGGACTGTCTCATGAAGCAAATACCCAAGTGATTTTACAGACTTCCTTGTTCTCAGCCAATCAGATGCAAGGATTTCAGTAGCTTATAACAGTATTTGTTTCATGAAATGCTCCCTAGCATTAGACTGCTTTCACACGAACTCATTAATCTACATTGAAAACCCATCGTCATGATCACAATTATGAAACAAATCAATCTGTTTCTTTCATTCTAGATAATGTACATCTACATGTATGATGGCCTTTATTAAGGCTTTATTTTGTATATTTCCTCTTTTACGATTACGTTCATTTATTTGTCATGTATTTTCATTGTGCTATAGTGTTTGCTATTGCACTATTCATTCAACATCGTTTAAAGCAAATTATTGCAGCTGTGTGTGAAGTCCATACATGTGAGCAAGGTTTCGAACAAACGGGAGGAAATGGACTGTTTTTGTAATAGGTAAACGGAAGTTCGTCTTGTACATTGTATAGCGTAAATTGACTTTACTTTTACATCATTATCTAAACTAACATCACCTGTAAAAATCCACAGGTTTTCTCTTGTCAATTTGTTTTGTTTTTAGTCTAATGTGGAAGTTCTTGTCTATTCTTTCTTTTGAATTCTTAATTAAAAAAAATGCATGTATACAAACATGTTTTGTTTTTAGTGTTATCTTGTTGTCCACATACATGTAAATGTTGCTATTATTTCATAACAGGGAGAAATGAAACAAAATTGAAATTTTGTAATCAGGTCATCAGGCCAAAGTATATCATTTTCTCATAAAGGCTCAACAGATTTTTGAATTGATGTATCACAGGACACCTTTTATTGCTAGTAAGCCATTGTCTCTTGACCATTTATTTGTTTGGTTATTGGATTGTGTCTCTCTGTCCACAGATCATCATTTCTGCATTCTGATGACCTGCTCTGCCATTTCACATCACTTGTGCATTTTCGTTCATATCATGCACAGTCCGGTTGGCAGTTGGTAGTGTCCAAAATCTAACATTGTACATCATTCTGTTCAGTTTAGTTTTAATAATATCCATATTTTACACATTGAACACATATTTCATTGTCATATTCATCTACGTGTACATGAATTGCACTATTGATGTGTACATTTTTTTTGGAATGGTTTACCAATGAATAGTTATTCTTTGTCCAATGTTCTTCAGTTTGATATTATGAAGCCATCTTGTCAAGCCTATTGATACCAATTGTTTTTTTTAATTTTTTTTTCATTATAATCTTAGTTAAGGCTTATAGAACTGCTCTATTTGATATTAAAAGTACATTGAAAAGGAGTTACAATTATTTTTCTCTGGGCCTTGAAAGAAAGAAAAACATGGGGTCCGTAAAGATGAAAGTAGTTGCAGTAAACACTGATTTTACGAGAAACTCTGTAAAACCAGGCTTAATTGTCATATCATCAAGGATCTAGAACTGGTACAGTTACATAAACTGAACTTTGTGAAATCTTGAAATCTTCGCTGAAAAATGTTCACACTGAAGATCACCAACACAGGTATAAGTGCATGTGGGACAGTGTATTATTATTGCTTTGAATGTCGGCCCGACGCTTGACCCGAATCCCGTGCTTATTTGCTAATTTCTCAGCAATTACACAATTTCTTCCAATATACTTTGACACATATTTTTTATTTATAATACTAACAGACACTTAGGTGGTCATTTCATTGGATTCTGTACGAACTCATTTTGAAATCGTTACCACAACTGGCATTTATCTTTAACTATATTGAAGCTGCAGCATTGTGAAGTGGTCCTTTGCAAGCTGTAACGAGAAAGAGTATTTTTTTCATTTCTCAAGCTTAATTCTAATATCTAAGTGTACATACTGTCACACTCTATGGGACACACATGATGCAATGTAGTACATGGATTTTTCTTCTAAAAGGAGACCACAATGTAGTTTCTCTGCATATGTTACAGTCTATGAGACCTTGGCATTTAAAGCCATGTTGTCAGAAGGATAAGAGCAAAAAGGATGTTACCGCAATACCTGTTATAAATCTGTAACGTCCTTTTAGCCATCTACAGTCGCTATCAATGTAAAAAGGGGGAGACATTCTAATCTCATTTCTATGCTGTGCTATGAGTAGGAGTCAAGAAGATTAGCAGTTATGACTGACTGGTTTAGATGTTTTCACTTGTTCAGAAGCTAGACAGACTTTTTAAAAAGAGTGTTTAAATCTCAGTAAAGTGCATTGGCCTTGATCGGCATACAGTGGATAAATGTGCAGTAAGTTGGTTAATCTGAAGTTAATGTAGTAATTTGTGTAACATGTTGTCCTTTACATATGAACATCATTTCTGGAAATAGAGAGAAGGGAGCTCTATGAGTACGATTCCTTGACATATGTTCGGGTGACAGTTGCTCCAGTGGCAAATTAGAATATTCAGAGAGGTGCACAGTTTTTTTGAGGGCATGATTGATCTGTGTTTGCTCTTTAAATTGGCAACATTTGTTAATTTCCTATTCATTTTCATACTAGTTTCTTTGAAAAAAAAGAGAAAAAGTATGGATTTACATATGTATGTAGGCCTCTTATCAGTCACAATTTACAATGTTATACATGTAGCAAGGAAGGGACGAGGTGGGGGGGGGGGGGGGAGGGGGCAACGTAATGCAGAATGGGCAATAGAAGTAAACAGTTTTTTTTATATCAGACAAGATGGATAAGGGGGAGGGGGATGCTAGGGGTGGAGGAGGCTTCCATATATAAATGATTGTGGGATTGGCAGGGAAGGGGGGGGGGGGGTGGCAATAGAATGCAAAATTGGTGATAGTTGAGAAGAAACAGTTTGTTATTAAACAAGATGACGGAGGAAGGGGATGGAATAAGCTTCAACATATGGTTGTCAGACTTGTATGGAATGCCAATGGGCAAAATTTCAGAAAAAAGTTTTTTATCATACAAGATGGAGGAGGATTGTTGGAATTGGGAGGGGAAAGTGGGGGTGGGGGGCAGTAGGATGGGCAATAGTTCAGAAAATATTTTGTTATGATACAAGATTTTGGGGTGAAGCAAGCTTTTATACAAAGTATTGTGAAGTGGGTGAGGTGGGGGGGGGGGGCTATAGAATGCAAAATGGACAAAACTTCAGAAGAAACACTTATCAGACAAAATTAAGGAGGGAGGGCGGAGCAAGCTTCCACATAAAGGATTTTGGAATTGGAAAGGGGCGGGGTGTGGACGGGAGAGGATATGAGTGTAGAAGGAGCAAAAGTTTGAAACAGATGGGCAATAGTTCAGAAGAAACGGTTTGTTATGAAACAAGATGTAGGCGAGTGGAGCAAGCTTTCATTTAAAGGATTGTGAAGTGGGGGGGGGGGGGGGCTATGAAATGCAAAATGGACAAAAGGTTCAGAAGAAACACTTATCAGACAAAATGAAGGATGGAGCAGGCTTCTGGGGTGTGGACGGGAGAGGATATGAGTGCAGAAGGAGCAAAAGTTTGAAACAGAAATAAATTTGTTAGCAGCAGGTGGACAAGAGAGGGAGTGGAGGCTAGTGTGCTGACACAGACCGTGACTCTCGCCTTGTAATCAGAGGATTTCAATCCCACTATGGCCTAGTATCCTTTGGCAAGGTATCAATCCACAATTTGCCACTCTCCACCTAGGTGTTAAATGGGTACCCGGTAGGATGCGAAAGCCTATGTTGTATGCCTAGCAATTGAGTCTTTGAACTCTTGTTGGAATGATCCCCAGGGAGTGGAGAAGGTGCATACATTAATTATAATTATACTTGCTTATATAGCAATTAACACTTACTTTGTCAGAAGTCTCTAAGCGCTCTACAATATGTGCAGCATAATTACCCTGGCTTTAGCAGTACAGCTGTTACGCGTGCTGCGTTTCAAGGAATAAATTCCTGCCAGGTACCCACTTACCTCACCTGGGTTGAGTGCAGCACATTGTGGATCAATTTCTTGCTGAAGGAAATTACGCCATGGTTGGGATTCGAACCCACGACCCTCTGTTTCAGAGTCCGGAGACTTATCCACTGGGCCACAACGCTCCACTTTGTGCAGGCATGCCAGGATCCGATGACCGGGGTAACAATATATCTGTAAAGCGCTTTATAGAGACATTGTTCTGATATATATCAAGCGCTATATAATGAAAAGTGGATTATTATTATCAACAAGTGGGTCTTCACACAAGATTAGAACAAATCAAACTTGCCAATTCACTGAGACACTCTTCTGTACACAGGTCATTGACAGGTACATTAGGCTGTACAATCAGACTGCTCTCTTCGAGTGAAGGGCTTGCGCAGAATACCAAGTGGATGCCATGGAGCAAGCTTTTGGGTAGCTGAAGGGAGAGTAATGAAGAAGGGGGAGGGAGGGGTGGGGGTAAGTTGGCGATGACGTAGAGTAAGATAAGAAGAAAGCTATTTTTTTTTAGAGTGGGAAGGGTGGAGGGAGGGAGGGAGTGAGTGAGTCTGTACTGATCCACAGTGGGACAAGAGAGAAATATAGAAGGGGGCAACGGAAGGCGAATGTTTATGGGTTACGAACAACAAAGACAGATACAGGAGGAAGTGAGGAGTTGAATTTCCTGTTTGTAAGCCCTTGTCAGTCCCACTTGGGCTGAATTTTGTCATCAGAGAAGATCGCATTCGATCTCGCATTCGAGACAGCCCAAACTGAATATGATTGGATTGTCAAGCAGCCATATCTTTCATTCACAGAGATTTTACGTAATATTGACGGGGCTTGGAAATTGTTTTTGTTCCAGACACCAAATCATTTATTTTTCAAACAAACAGATTTATAGTGCAGGATGATATTGAAAATAATAATCAACATGTAATTATTGGAAAGAGGAATCAGACATAGAAATCTGCCAAAAATTCGTGTTGGGATCTTGGGTCTGGGAGCACCAGAATTACGTTGCTCCATTCCTGAAAGCATTGAACTGTGTTTTTACTCTCTGTTGATGAACAATAACAAAATAGACTTTGAAATATGGATGCAATTGGTCAGCTCAAATTACTTTAGTGTAAGAAGTACTGTAAAGAAAATGTTGAGACAGTATCTGATCTCTTCCTGAATTCATAGGAGACAGCTTTCACAATGTCTTTTTATGGAAAAAAATAATGTGTTTTTTCTGATGCTAAAATTAATGTCAGATGGTTCATTGTACATGGTTCATCATCTGTCTAGAGTTGCATTGATCAGTGTGACTTTGGCATGAATTTCTTTCTGTCTCTTTTTTTATTCTGTTTCTGTTTCTGTTGTGGTAACTCCCGTAGGAACTCGGCAGGACAGCATTGTTTGATGGTAAATGCCAAGCTGGTATATAACCAATTACCTTGGAAACATTTTACGTCTAGGTTAATCAGCCACAGTGGCTGACATAATAGACGACAGATATCACTCTTGGGCCTTTTTATCAAAGTGGAGACAATGGCAGAGTTGGGATTCAAAGTCACAACTAGGCCCGTTTCGGGTACACGTGTACACGTGTACACGCACGGTCAAGTCAGTGCACGTGTACTAAATTCCATCACCGTGTACACGGTAGCATCTGCATAAACAAGCTCACAGCCTCACATTAAATCTTAGTTCTCAGACACTGCACATGTTTTAATTACAAATATGTCAACATATTTCAATTAATCCAGAGTGAGTTCACTTCCAAAATCGCCAATTTAATCCACATTCTTTCTGGAGACTCACGTTTTTGTACCACGAAATCGGCACGAAATGGGTCTGCTCCGGTCTCAAAAGCTCGAAAGCGTTGCTCAATCACACTCAGAGTCAATTTGAGAATCACCAATTGCGATAGCGATCATCGCTACAACTTACGTGTTATACGCTCGCACACAAGCCTACAAACAAACGCTCTTCAAATTGGCAACATAATAATGAAAATTAATCGATAACTTCAGTAACACTTATTCTGCAGCGATCTGTGCATGCATGTACGGTACAGTATACAAAATGCGCATCCACCGAGCGTCGGCGATAGCTAGGGCCCTGCACTGATTTTCTTTTGCATTCTTTATTAATTTAATGCGCTGCTAAGCCGAGTAAATTTGCACCAATTTTTGTGGATTGATACTTCAAACTTCTCAGGTAAGCTTTAAAACCGTGACTTAGGCTATATAGACCCCTTTTTATGACATATTGATGCGGGTCCGTGTCGACATGAAAACAGAACTCGCTCTCACAGTGTTTACAACGTGTACACGTGTACACGACCGAAAAACACGCCGTGTACACGTGCATCAAAAATGGTCTTTCAAAACGGGCCTACTCACAACCTTGCGATTATGAGTCCAATGCTCAAACCACTGGACCTATTAAAGGAGCCCATTTTGACCACCCCCTAGCTAAGCCTATCTGACAACCTTCCTCCTCCATGCTGAGCCCATCTCAGCATCCTCCATCCCTCCAAGCCGAGCCCATCTCATCATTCTCCCTCCTTCTAGCTGAACCCATCTTGGCATTCTCCCCCTCCTAGCTGAACCATGTTCTGCATCTCCCACTCCTAGCTGAGCCCATCTCAGCATCCTCCCCCTCTTAGCTAACTTTGCTAAGCCCATCTCAGAATCACCTCCTTCTTGCTGAACCCACCTCAGCATCTCTTCTTCCTAGCTAAGCCCATCTCAGCATCCCCCTCCTAGCTAAGCCCATCCCAGCATCCTCCCCTCCTAGCTATGCCCATCTCAGCATCCTCCCCTCTTAGCTGAGCCCATATCAGCATCCTCCTTCTGCTGAGCCCATCTCAATATCGTCCATCTCTACGCTGTATCCATCTCAGCACATCTCAGCTTGGCATCATACTCCTAACTGAACCCGTATCACCATTCTAACCGTTCTCATTGATCCCATCTCAGCATCCTCCTAGCTGAGCCCATCTCAGTATCCCCCTCCTAGCTGAACCCATCGCAGCATTCTATCCCATCTTAAGCTGAACCCATCTCAGCACCTGTCCTAGTTAAGCCCATCAGACCATCTTTCCCCATCCTAGCTGAGACGATCTGAGCATCACCCCATCCTAGCTCCTCCCCCTTGTAGCTGAGCCCTTCTCAGCATCCCCTCTTAGCTAACTTGGCTAAGCCCATATCAGAATCCTCCCCTCCAAGCTGAACCATTCTCAGCATCTCCCCACGCCGAGCTGAGCCCTTCTCAACCTCCCCCGACTAGCTGAGCACATCTCAGCATCCTCCCCTCTTAGCTGAGCCCATATCAGCATCCTCCTTCTGCTGAGCCCATCTCAATATCGTCCATCTCTACGCTGTATCCATCTCAGCCCATCTCAGCTTGGTATCATACTCCTAGCTGAACCCATATCACCATCCTAACCATTCTCACTGATCCCATCTCAGCATCCTCCCTTCCTAGCTGAGCCCATCTTAGCATCCTCCCCATCCTAGCAGAGCTCATCTTGGCATCCCCCTCCTAGCTGAACCTGTATCTTTTCCCTTCTCACTGATCGCATCTAAGCATCCTCCCTTCTTAGCTGAGCCCATGTTAGCATCCTCCCCTTCCTAGCAGAGCTCATCTTGGCATCCCACTCCTAGCTGAACCCATATCGTAATCCTCTCCCACCTATATGTGCCCAACTCAACATCATCCCCCTCCTAGCTTAGCCCTTTTCAGCATCCTCTTCTAGCTGAGACCATCTCAGCATCACCCCCTTCTGCTGAGCCCATCTTAGCTTCCTTCCCCTCCTAACTGAGCCCATCTTGGTACCCATCTTGCCAAGCCCATTTAACACCCTTTCTCTTCTTTCACTTCGATATTGTCATATTTTTGGCAAAAGTTCGAGACGTTTCTTTTAAAATTTCACATCACCGCAAATACCCCCAATTACCTTGATCAATCGAAACAGACAAGGTTAGTTTTCATCAGCCTCAGTTACATCGTTTTGGTATTAAATCACCCAAACTTTCCCAATAAGCCACGCTACCATTGTATGATCACATTTTAGTGATTTATATTAAAAATCATCTTGATTGATGCCAGAATAGATGTACATTCTGGTGTTGTGTTCTTACTTTCTTTTTATCAACGAATATCCAGTGGAAGTTTTAATGAATGAAGTGCAACAAATCCTAGTTGATTGAAAGAAAACAAGAACTAATGCATGGCCAGGAGTGTGTAGGCGAAGCAGCCACCGCACATCGTTCACATTCTTCCGCATCAGTTGTAGTACTGACGTTTCGCGTAACAGCATCATACTAAAACGCAAAGACGAAAACTGCAGCTTCTGCCCTGATTTAGGCTACCTGTACAGTGGGGTTGTCAGCAATAGCCCCTGAATATTTTCTCATGGCATACAATATTTTGATATTCCCAGCTCAAGCTTACTGGGTCTAATGATGGCACAACTCCAGAATCACAGTCATTGTCATTTCTATACACTTGAGAGAATGAATAGAATACATTGACCTCAATATCACCCTCTCTTCCAATGACTCAACAACCCGTTCCTTGTAGTCATCTTCTGTATTCCTTTGAAGTAGCTTTGGTGTAGGATTCACCTCTAAAGTCTAATCAGAACTTCTTAGAGCAGGCACAGGTTAATCCTTGTGCCTGTATCTTCGTTCTTTATAGCTGACTGTGGTAAAGCCCATCTATAGTCATGAGGTGAAGTGGCACTTGTGTGCTTTCCATTTGGTCTCATCCCATATATCCTAGTAAAGAGAAGGGTGCTCTGCCTCCCAACTCCCTGGTAAAAATATTAATCAAAATACGTAGGCCTATGCAGGCTCTCAAAGATGATGATTTTTTTCATCCCACTGCTGACACCAATAGTCCAAATCCCTTTAGATATTGGTGGGTTTTAGAGGAAACCTGAATTTCTTTCTACTTGGTACCCATCTAATGCACCTTGTTTACAGTGGGTATAATTCTGAATTGCCTCTTTGTCTACACCCGCTATTTTGATTTTGTGTTTTCAGAAGATGCCAGCCTGCTTATAATATGCGGGGTTAGAGTCTCCAACAGGCTATAGCTATGGTCTAGATCTCCATGTAAAAAACCCCAAAAACTTCAAGCACATAAGCAGATCTTCTTTCCTTTCATATCATGTTAGTGAACAACTGAACATACTTAAAAAGGCCTGTTTTAACGGAGCAATTATATTTATGTACACAAAGTCAATTGAGAACAATGTAAAAAATGACATGTATCTGAAAAATACATACATGTACATGTATCCTTTTTCAGGTCAGGCTAAAAGAAAACGTGTTTTCCATCATAAAAACTTCAAGCTCATGAGAACGTCCTTTTAAATAAAGATTGGATTGATTTCATGTTCCAGAACATGCTATAACAAATACAATTTGCAGTGATCGTGTGTACACAAATTCAATGGAGAATAAAAAGACCAGGATATTTGGCTTCTTGCAGGTGTTCAGGTAATGTGTCCTGTTGTTTAATTAGGAAGTGAGCCACCTAGTGTTCTGATAAAAACACATTTCCTTTGTTTGGAAAGAGACGATCTGGGAATCCAAAGTTTGTTTTACATGAGTCACTTCTAAACTGTACATGAATAGGTTCACAGGTTCACCTAAATGCAGACCACGGTAATCGTGTGCGTCACAATTGCGCAGAGTTTCACAGTAGTTTATGCATACAGTAGCCATATTAGCCGTAAATGTGTATTACATCATGTATATTTCTATACATCTTTGCACCTAATTTTGTCAAAGTAATTTTATAAAGACTCCACAGGCATATTGATGCAATTTCTTGAACATGATTATGATATACTGCTAGTATCCTTTTTGTCTTTTTGGAACTCGTTCACTTTTTCTTTTCTCCTAGGCATTTTAATTCATTTGTTTAGCTACTTCACTACTTGTCATTGATCACAACATTTTGGCCTTTTAGGACATGGTTTTGTGACTTTTGTCATCTATAGGTTGAGACTTGAGAGTTTATATTTTTCCTATTTGTTTTGTTTGGTGTCACCCGTGACTGAGAGGCTAAGTCAGACTATATCACTGTTATCTGCTGGTCATTGTATTTTATTGTACTTTTAGTATAACAAGGACTCAGTAACTTATAAGAACATTACAATAATTTTATTAGGCTACACATTTAGTTGGGTTTTTGTGATGACTAATTTTAGATAAAGTTTGACTTGAACCTCCTTTGACTCTGATCCCTTTTTTGAAAAAAAACCTTTGATTTCCTTGTCTTTTCCTGTTAGGAAACGGATATGATTGCAAGAGAGAGAGAAACAAAGAGACAGTGAGAGAGAGAGAGAAAAAAAAAATGTTTTACAGTTTAATTTATGAACTCTTAATAAGGTTTCTATTTATTCAAGCAGTTACCGTGTACTTGGATAAGTTGGATTATTTCATTGGATAAACTGCGTTTGTTCATAATGAAGTGCATTGTCAGGCTATTCTTGTTCAAGTTGAAAGACAGAGAGGAAAATGCAAATTGTTGGTTTTGCTTTTTTGTTCAAGCGAGTAGTGACAACCAATGCAAGTGAAACTGATGTATTTGCTCAATGAGTCTCCACTTTTATGCTTTCGGAACAATCACTTTGGAATAATATTTGTCTTTGGAATTGTATTGGAATAACATCCATCAAGGTTCAGTTATGAGTGCACATCTCTATTTGTACAAACATGACTTGATAAGTGGCCATCAACTGGGATTCCCAAACGCTACTAATTTGCCTCATCAGACTCACACTTCATGACCTTGGAAATCAGAGAATTCCTTCTGTCCTTACTTTGATATCTTTTTGAGGAAGTCCTTCTTTATTTAGACCAGGAAAGGGAAAATGGCTTGGTTCTCATGGTTATCCCACCATGAATAAAAATTTGCTGGTTCGCGTGACAACGAAGGACATCATTTTGTAAATAAGGATTTTGAAGCATGTTCCTGAGCCAGTTCATGCCAGAGAAAAGGTTACTGGTACTTGTAAGAACAGTTGCTTGTGGGTAATGTGGCAAAGGAGAATATTTAGGAGAGACACATGAATGTGTATACCTTTAGAGAAGACAATCGAAAGTCATTGTGCCAAAGCAAACATGAACCTGGCTTTACAAGGGATTTTTCTTTACGAAAGGAATGGTAAAATCTTTGAGGAACTTTATTTTGAGAGTTCCGTGTTCTGGACACTAAGAAGTCAAGATTTAGAAGACAATTGCTTTTGTGATTCTAGGGGAAATTCCAGTCAATGTTTCGTTGGGTTAACTTGAAAATTCAGTTGAATAGTCAAAGGTGAGGGTTGACTATCCAAGACTTTTCAACAGATCAAGACAGACATTGCCATGCTGCAGATGAAGTGCTAATTAATGTGGCCTTTGGGTTGTGATCTCTGTTGCTCACTGACCAATCACATGAAAGAAGCCTGTGTCGGGAAATACTGCAATGTAAGACCTCTTGCTAATTCTTGATAACATCTTCAATGGTGCGGGAAGTGTGACTATGCTGTCGTGCTCCTTGGGAGTTACAGTGGAAATTCAGAGATAAAAGAAAGAAAAATGAATCTGCATTCAAAAGCAAGCGTGTTCTGCAGCGCATGGTTGTGATTCAAACTTACTTTTAACTGACCTTACATTTGTGACCAGTGGTCATTCCAGTGGACACTCTACCAAAGACCAGCTACCAAGAGAACCCTGAAGCAGAACTGTCAGTGAACTCAATTTTAGTGTGTGTGTAATCTTACTCTGATTGTGACCTTGCATTTGTGATCAGTGGGAGTTCTACCATACTTGCCACCAGGTTAACAGAATCGCAAGAGAATCCTGAAGCAGAACTGCCACAGATGGTTCTCAGCAATCACCGAATGTTTTGTAGTGATGCTCCTCCTGTCCTGACCTACCACGAGTTCAAAGTGGCAGAAGAGAGATATGCGATGAAGTTGGAGGAGGATGAGGAGGACGACGAGGTCGGGGAGAGTGATCCTGAAATGTCTCTGGAAAGCTTCATCGAGGAAGATGATGACGATGACGAAGCCTTGCACCTTGGCCTTATTCTTGTATGTGTACATAATCTTTTTAGCAGCTAATATCTATAGATATAGTTTCAGTGTTCAGGATCCCATTGATGAATTGAATGTTGAGTATTATTTCTTCCCATGGAATATACATGTACCATGGATATCAAAGTTACTATTATCATCTCATTATGGGCATACAAATTTTAGTAGCGAAATATGCTTGGTTAGAGTAACAAGTATTGTTTTGGTGCTTCAGTCCAGCTAGGACTGATACTGCTACACTGATCTTGCTTTAGTTTGTACCATGGTAAGGAGACTTAAAAATATAGAAACATGGTTTCTGTGGTAGTTACTGTTGATTGTATGTTCTGTGTAACAGGGTTCTAGTTCTGATGCAAACAGGGCCCAACCATGTTTGATAGAGGTTGGCCTTGCATTTCATCAGTTGATCTTTCCAATTCCAGTCGTTACAGCATATGCATCAAAGGTGGTGGGGAATAAATTTGTTATATACATGTACATATATCTTCACATACTGTGAATACCCTGGGGGAAAACTAGAGAACAGAGTTATGTTTTATAAAACAAAGTATTAATAGTATATCCACCTCCCTTGTAAAATAGATTTAGCTGCATGTGCCATTTTAGGGTTTAGTCCCTCCTGAAATTTGTGATAAAAATTAAAAAATAATAATGAAGAAAATTTCCTTTCCCCCCCTTTTTTTTTTTTTGGGGGGGGGGGACATTTAGCCTCCCACTCGGTGTCATAGGCATAAACAAGTATTGGTATATATATGTACACCATGCGATTAATTGGAGGGATTTTGTTTAAATTTATATTGTGCTAAATTTTGTAATTACATATATTGAAAATGGAATTTGAAATTGAAACATTATTTACCACAATCTTCATAAAGAAACATACAAATCAAGAAATATGACATATTTCAAATAAAATACATTATAACATAAGGGAGTTTATTTAAGAATAGTGGAAGGATCAAAGAAAGTTACAAAGAACTTATAAATTGATGATCCTGAAAATAACACAATATTAATAAATGCATTCGGGAAATATGGAACAAATATTGCTTGTAGTGTTGTGAACCCATTAGAGATTTCTAAATGTGAGTGTTTATAGTTAAGAGCACATAATACTCAATAACTCGAAAATGAAGTGCAAAGGAAGACAGTTTCTGTTTTACTCTCCTAGTATAGGCCTTAATATTGAAAAAAGTTCCCATAACATCTGTTGCGTGAGAACGCATTATTGCAACACAGCAATGTGGGCGGGGTGGGGGCGGGGGGGGGGGGGGGGATGTTTCAAATGCATGCAAAAATAATTCATATAGGAGATTCAATATTTAGATTTCATTGGTTAAACACTGCTTTAAAAATTGATTTTAGTTTCTAATGTATCGATCTTGTTTGATTAGTTCAAAGAATTTTTGTTGCTTTTTATATGAAACACAATATTTCTATTATTAAAATAAGCCATTAATCCAGGAAATTGTGGATTTTTGTTGTTGGGGGGGGGGGTGAGGAGTTGGTCAGGCCTTTTTATTTTTATTCACTGATTGCGAGGTGACAAAACTGATACATTATACTGTACATGCGAGCATACATGTACATGCATGCATGTGTTACAGAACACACATATTCAAAGCCTGCATGTGTACAATTATACAAATTGTGTTTTTATGGTTGTTTCCTCGATACGGGGGCCATATATTGAGTAAATTTAATTGAAGGAAATATTTTTAGAATTATAGGGATATATTTAATCTAAAAGAAATTCTTTATGTCTTTGATAAGTGTCAGGGAAAACATTAAAAGGGGGCTCGGGGCGATTTCGTCCCAGAAATGCTCAAAAGAGCACTGGAAAATGAAAAAGAGCCCTTAAAATACCCATTCACTGCAATAAAGACTATTCAATGTTGCAGATTTAGGCAGTAGAATATGAATAGTAGCCCGAAAATGTAATATTGATATCCGGCCTGAATATCAATATTACATTTTGTAAATGTAAATGTCGTGAATGCCTGCATGATTCAATATGAGCATGAAGCCTTGTATAAGTTGTATGCCTGCACGTGCAGAACTACATTTTAGTTGCATGAAAGAAAACAAGTTAACGTCTAACCTATCTGCACCTTTCCTAACTTTGTTTCTAACGTGGTGTATTTTTGTCTTTTTGTCTCTTCACGTTCTCTCAATCCATCCTTTCCTCTCAATGTCTCATCTCTCCATGTGGTGTCCTGGTAATTCTATCATTCTATCTTCACCTACACTTTCCAAAATGGGGGGAATCAAATCACAAATTCAATGCTTTGAAATAATCCATCATTCAATTCTTAAAATTTAAAATTCTGCGACAAAACGCTACATTCTTTGTTGCTGCTTCTTGCAATAGTCATCGGCAAAATTAGTGATAGAACAAAGACCTCACTTGAATACAATTTCTCAGCCTGTACTCAGACGAGAGAAACCCCCAACCAAATTGCCTACCCACTTGGAAGTGGAAGAGTCCAGGGATAAGAGTTGGAATGGATGCGCACAGGAGGTGATGGCACGTACCACTAAGGAAGCAGGGTTGGGCAGTCTGGATGGCAAGAAGGAGGGATTCAGACAGAGGAGCAAATTGCTGACAGTGAGTTGTTGATGATCATTTTTTTCATCTTTTGATTTCTTTTTTTTCTTTTCCAGCAGAAGAAGCATGATTTATCATTAAATACTTCACTCTGGAGGTTTTAGTGATGGTGTAGTTTCTGATCCTCATCCATAGGTTACTTGTTCACAACTGTAGCCCTTTTTATTAAAGTGGATTATTTCCACATGTTTATAAATTCATGCAGTCACTTTGAAGATGCAAAAAAATAAACTGATTCACTCAAATACTGAGGAGTGTTTCATGAAGCATTTGTTAGTGATGTTCACTGACTAAGTTATTCTGAGCCAATCAGATGCAAGGATTTCAGTAGCTTATAACAGATGTTTCATGAAATTCTCCTGTGGTCACATTTGGGACCATTTTCACTTTTCAATCCTCTCAAGAGAAATCTCTTTCAATATAGATGGTCTTCTTTCAAATAGTAAATTTCTTGCCCTCTGATTAAAAAGTTTCATTAAAAACATTGTGATTAAGTTTGATATGATAAGGTATGAATACTTTTTTTAGTGTTTTTTTCTCCAGGATGCACTTTAGAGTCAAGGCCTGTCCAACAATGAATGGCTAATGAAAAAGCTTCACACTGTACATGTATATTACCGTTTTCATACTGAAGGCGAAGTGGAGTTACTCCGAAATAACTCCAGATTGAGTTTATACGCTTGTACTGCGGACCGACCTTAAACCCCCTTTCATATTGGCAAGCACCGCAGCGGTGTATCCGCAGTCGTTGCCATGGTTTCCAAGCGAGTTCGCGCCATACGTGTGGCGAGATCACAGCGATAAGCGCATACCGCTTTTCCCGTGCGGAGTAACTCCGTTTGTAACCCTCTTCTCGAAGTGGGTTGAGTACTCCGCTTTAAATCCGGATCGAACTAATCTCAGAATTTTCATATTGCCCTCCAAAGTGGAGTAACTCCTCCTGGACTCCGGACTAACTCCACTTCGGCTCTCACTATGAAAGGGGTATATGATGTCATTCCTATCAATATTGTTATCAGATCGTGAGCAATAATGCATTTCCATGTGATTCAGACTCTGGCGGCAGTGACGTTTTTCTTTTGCTTTGAACTTTTAATGACAAAACCATGAACAATAGTAAAATGACCTTGACAAGATTATACATCAGTAAAGTTCACTTCAGTAGCTGGCAGGTTCAAACTATACACTTGAAATGATATTGGTCAATATTATAATAAAAATCATCTCAATATGGTAATTCCTATTGATAGACTTGTTGGCCAAGAGAATAAATGAATTCCAAACTTTTAAGTTGTCATTGATATTCTTTGAAAATGCACACATTTGTACAAAATGCGATATGTGATGTACATTGTATTTTAATAGCAGTAAACAGTACTTCTTTCAGGAGTCGCAATTCGTAAAAATCTTGAATGTAGGTACATCTAGGTTCAAGGTTTATACACATCAACATTTCACATTTTCAACAAAATCAACAATTCAATAAAAAATTAATATTATACAATACAAATTATCATAGATAAGCATAAATAAATGTCGTAAAATATGAAATGTATACCTAATATAACAATAGAAAAAAAGTACTATAATGTATTCTTGTAATTGGTTCTAAAATAATGACAAAGAAAGAAAATGAGAGATGTGGATATGAGGGAGCCAAAAGTAAAAGAGTACAGTTATTGTTGTATTCCGAATGTACCATATCATTATTACACATGTGTTTGTTTGTATATGAATGAATGTATCATTCTTTTTCATCTTTGTTTTTAATTGTGTGGTGGGGGGGGTGGGGGTAGCAGCCTAACATCAATACATGAACCATCATGAAACTTAAACTACAGAAAGTGATCACTTCTCAATCTCATTTTGTGTTTTTTTTCACTGTGGAGTGTGGAAGTTTAACCATCATTCTTTTTTTTTAATGACATACTACAGTATTTCCTTTCTATTCGCTCTCATCTTTCTTTACCATTATTTTTTTTCATATAAAGATTTTGTAGTACACTTTTTTGTGTGTGTTTGGTAACACCAATTCAGTACATTTTATCTGAACATGCTTTTCCATTTCCTGACCAGTTCTGTTTCTCATTAATATAGATCTATCAGGGAGATAGGGTAAGAGTGATTTAGCTCATAGTCAGTCCCTCCCACCCACCTTTTTGTCGGTACTAAGTCAGTACAATGCACATTTATTTCATTTGCCTCTATGACGCATGACCTTACCTGCATACGTGTAAAAACATTCTTTTCAATAAAATTTTGCAATTCGTACTAGTTCCTTCTTGGTTTTCTTTTCAATTTCAACTCAGTGAGGCATGAAGGTGCTGCCTGTCGATCCATGATGCACACTATAGGTCTACCTGTGCGTCTCTTTCCCCACTTTAAAAAGATTGTTCAGCAATGCTACAGGGGAATGTGAACCAGGAAACAGTTTTTCAGCAAACAATCAATTATTTGTAAAAATATCTCGGAGAAAAGACCTAGTTCGGTACTCAGACGTATCTATTCAGCAAAAGGTGTTGTGTCCTGGGTGACGGGGGTTTCGCTTTTGGTGAGCTCATTGGGCCAGTGAATGAAAAAATATGAAGCTGCTGTTACAATATCACTTTTGACCAGGATCATGAATACACTACATACTAGTGAATAGTACATTGTATATCCCATCCTGGATAGCCCATCTTCACCTTGAGGATTCATATGACTTTGGAAGAGTAACTTGAAGAGCAGTAGAGTTTGGCATCTTGCTCTACAGTTTTAACCAGTATCATACCTTCTGGTGAATAGTACCTCATATATCCCTTCTTGGCAATTCTTTTAGATTTGGATATTCTAATCCAGAGATAATCTGATTTGCACCTGAAGTGAAAGAGTACTGTATCTTGAAGAACAGTAGTGGTTGACATCTTGCTTTACACATTCTACCACTACCAGGATCATGGATTACACTACCTTCTGGTCAATAGTAAATACTATTTGAAGTTTTGTACCTGCATCGAAAGACCAAACAGAACAACATTTGTTGACAGTTTGGCAGCTTGTTGATCAGCAGGAGATTTGGCATCCTAGTTCAACCCTGGATAGCACAACCCCCTCTTCCTCTTGTAGAGCTTGGTATTCCGATCTGAAGACTGATACAATCACCTGGGTGTTGATGGGATCCTGTGGAGGAATAACACCTTCTTGAAACCCAACACATGTAAAATTTCAAATTAATCCTGAACTGCGCAACAAAGCACATATCAATCTTCAATGTAGGCTACTGAAAGCGTACATTGTTCTAGACAGTGTAACTTTATGTATTGATTCTACTTTTGATTAAAACAGTTCTATTGCATTTGTCTCTCAAGGAGGATTGAAGGAAGTGTTGGATACTAATAGTACTTTTTATCAGTTGATAGTAAATGTTATCCCATGGCTATCCGAAGGCATGATTGGGTGGGCAGTTTATTCTCAATAGTTTGCATGATTACTAATTGAAAGTGATAAGCAGTCTGTGTAAACTCTCACTTCCAGTCTATTAGGCATGAAATGATTAGAAACTTGAACTTGACTGCGTGTATAATCTACATTCATTGTAACAATAAATTGGTCTTCAAATATTAGATATTGAACTTTGACGCAACATAGTAATGCATTTGGCACCATGATTCTTCTTGGATAATATATATTGGAATACTTCGCTTCATGTGTATCTCTTTTGTTGTGTGGAGAAATGAATGACCTGGCATACAAGGAACAGGACAAAATGGCTATTGCTGAAAGATTGTGTCCTTTTGAAGAGGTAAGTGGGCAAATAGTATACAGATATTGACTAATGTGGTGTGTAATATAAACATTCTTTGGACCGCCGGATTTGTATTTCCCCGAGGGGT
Source organism: Lytechinus variegatus (assembly GCF_018143015.1). Taxonomy (NCBI): domain Eukaryota; kingdom Metazoa; phylum Echinodermata; class Echinoidea; order Temnopleuroida; family Toxopneustidae; genus Lytechinus; species Lytechinus variegatus. The sequence goes on from NC_054748.1 coordinate 35,133,616, forward strand.
TATATTTTCCCCGAAGCGCGCAGCGCTGTGGGAAAATATGATCACGAGGGAAAATATTAATCCTTTTAATAGGTGGTCCAAAGAATTTTTTTTTTTACACATCCCATCAGTCAATATCTGTTATATTAGATAGCCTCTAATGATGAAGATAAAGTTAGGCCTAACGATGCGTGCAGCATGTTTATGATATTCACAGTGATTGATTGAACTGGTATAGATCTAACGTTAGATCTTGATCTATAGATATCTAAGTAACGTTTGTCTATTAAACGCAGTGAATGACCCTTTTCTATTCAAATCAACTTTGTTTAGGCCTAGATCTAAATCTAAGTTCGAGCCCAGTCCAGGACCAGGACCCAAGGCAGGCCGATAATGCATGGTAACATCTAATCCACAATAGGCGCCATACACATAGAAAAATATATTCATGGACCGGTTGGTCAATATATTCATCCAAGGTGGATCGACTGGAAAAATACATTGATTTCGATCATATCACGTGATGCGTTATGGACCAATCGCACTTGGCTATCTGTCTTGGCTATCTAATATTCCAAACTATTGCATGATTTGATAGTTCACATGTCACAGCAATATGCATTTTATATTAAAGCAAATTGGTAGATGACTTTTGCTATATATATTGAGAAGAGCTTGTAAATATACATATGCTAAATGTTATTTCCTTTTCAATCAATTATCGTTTGTATAAATGTCATTTAATGTGATGTCATGCATTGGTACAAGCACTTGTTTTTTCTAATTATTTGATATTTCGGTGTTTTTAAAAAAAAATTTCCTTTTCCTGAAAATAACTGATTATCGATGATAAGTTTTATAGCACTGGTATCTGTCACATTGTTGCTGCTTGTGCTAGGCTAGTCTGCAGGCTCAGACCCTGATTGAAACTTTGATCAACAAGTGGGGCTCAATGCAAAGATTAGCACATACAGGCCTTCAGCACACAAGGCATTATAGGCTGCACATTCAGACCCTTAACTCCAGTGAAGGTTTGCATAGTAGACTAGTGCTATTGGCTGCATGCAGGCTTCTATATTCAGTGCGTCCCAGAAAAATGGAAACCAAGATTCAGAAGTCTTATTTCTTCAAAGGCAAATGAATTATATTTCATTTGCATTATCATATAATTCAATAATTCCTCTTTATTTCATACCTCATTTGAGGCGAACAATTCACACATTAATGAGCAAGACAATTTTGAAATTTTATTGTCAAAATTAAGTTGCGCAGAAAATTTGCACATGATTGGTTCGTGATACAATGAATGGGCTTATTCCACGAATGACTCATTTGCATTTCTATTGTATTCTTTGTCAAGATTCTCTCACTGGTCCTTGAAATGAGAAAGGATTCAGATTCACACACAAGTTTTTGTGCAAATTGTTTCTGATATGCCTCAATATTTGTAATCTGCCATGCGTGAATGATTTGCTAAGCTTTTGGTTTCAAATTGGAGATGAGATTCCACTCTTGCAATGAGTATCGAATTTATAGGAAAAACATATTTAAAGGACAAGTCCACCCCAACAAAAACTTGATTTGAATAAAAAGAGAAAAATTCAACAAGCATAACACTGAAAATTTCATCAAAATCGGATGTAAAATAAAGTTATGGCATTTTAAAGTTTCACTTCATTTCACAAAACAGTTACATGTATATCTTGTTCGATATGAAATTGAGGAACTGATGACATCACTCACTATTTCTTTTGTATTTTATTATATAAAATATGAAATATTTTGATTTTCTCATCATTGTCATGTGAAATGAAGTTTCATTCCTCCCTGAACACGGAATTCCATTATTTTAAAATTTGTGCTTCAGGCAAGGAGGTCCTAAGCTAATCGTCAAATTCATAAAAACTGAAATATTGTATAATTCAAACAATAAAAAAACAAAAGAAATAGTGAGTGACATCATTGACTCTCTCATTTGGATGTAACTGGCTCGTTCATATAACTGTTTTGTTCAAAATAAGCGAAACTTTGAAATGTCATAACTTTCTTATTTTACATCCGATTTTGATGAAATTTTCAGCATTGTGCTTGTCTGATTTTTCTCTATTGATTCAAATCAACATTTTTCTGAGGTGGACTTGACCTTTAATTGTGAAATCTATCTATGACAGTGGGTTTCCTTTTTTGTGGGATGCACTGTATATTTAGATACATTCAACCACTAGATAGCAGAAGCTGTAACTTGAATTATGGTAATTTTTTGCCATCAGAATGACTTCAGATAATGAACAATTTGAAGAGCACAACACGGTTTACAGGGAAAACTTCTTTCAAAACAAAATGATAATCTAATTTTGTGACAGACATTGATATAAAATCCAGACAATTATATTTTACTTTTCCCCCCTTTGCTTTCTATTTTTTCTCTCAGTCATGGTGGGGGGGTGGGGCCTTTAGCCCTGTCCCTCCTAAATGTATGCTCGTGATTAGAGTTAGATATGGCAATGTGAGAGTTGAATTCAACATGGATGCAAGATCATGACTGAAGAAGGCTTTAAAAGACATGTTTGTCAAATTTTCTCTCATTTCCAAGAATTGATACCTTCTCCCTCATATTTTCTACTTGCTATGTACATTACTCAAAGTCTTATTCACAGGATGTCATGTCTAAATTTGGAACATTAATTTCAGATTTTTTTCCCACAATCTCAGTCTCATTATCTCAGTGTTCAGTGACAGCTTGGATGTCAATTCAATGCTTCATTATTGCTGCTGAAATTAGGCAAATTTCCAATGCCGAATCAGTTTATTTATGTGTCTGTTCTTATGACATATACACCGGTGTGTTGGCTCAGTTGGTAGAGCGTCTGTCTCACAAACAGGAGGTCGGGAGTTCAAACCCCGGCTGCGTCAGACCAAAAGACTTTAAAAGATGGGAGTTGCTGCTACGCTATTTGGTGTTTGACAATTAAAGGGATAGAACCTCGTCGGTCTGGCACTGCACAGCGGCTGCCGGGCCCACAATCAATTGGGCAAAGCAAATTTTCAGAGTATTTGATTTCAGGTCTATGTTGAATAATAAATATGGATTTTTTTCATCTTTTCATATGAGCAGAGTAGAATAAAATACTCAATTTCATGAGATAGATTATGTGTTATTCTGCAGCATATAAGTTATGGGCTGACATGTTTTAAGAGAAACTACATTAGAGAATACAATTCCGTTTCAGCTCTGTTAGTGTGCAATTTCAGACCTCTGTTGCAGTCAGAGCTTTCACTAGTCTGAAGGCAGAGACCCTTGGTCTGTGGCTGGCTCTGCTAATTTGACACAGACATAGAGTTTGACGTTCTAGTCTTCACTCAGATAGACATGTTATAATTTGTTAAAATGTCAATCTGAGTCTGTGCTTGCATGCAGACTAGGTTTTCACCTGAAAACTGGGCGTTGTGGTGTGTGCCTGTGATCCAAGCTGTTGGGAAGTTACAAATTGATGCAGAGGTTCGAGGTTCGAGCCCTGGTCACGTCTTTCGGATGGTGACGTTAAAGGTCGGTCCCAGACGTAAATAATCATATCTGATTGATACACGTCGGACAAAAAACTCAAACACACACACACAACTGGGGGAGATGCAACCGTCATATAAGGCCATGTTCCTGTTGTGATGTTTATATCAAATGCTTACAGACTGGAAATAGACTAGTCGCAAAAAGCCAAATGGATGCAAGTCAAGTCACAGGAGCCTTAGGAACCCGACTTTAATTTCTTAATGTTAAATATTGTTTCCAACTCGCAATTGCTACCTGAGACTTAGCGACCAATCAGCTAGTGTATTGCACGCATCAATGAACCCTGTATGACCCCGTGTCACTGAAGCGAACGGACCTGATCCCATTACGTCATCGACACTGATGGTGTGGATTGGCGCATCAGCATGATCATGAATAATTCATATATTCACGTCTTCACCAGGTTCGAAAAATGCCTCGCTACAAGTTGCTCGCCGTCACGCTCACCAACAACTCCTTTTGTTGACTGTTAGTAACGTCTCAGCCACTATTTTGACTGGGAAAGTAGCCAAGTCACAAGGTGGAGATTGGCACCAAACATGCTTAGTCTATCACCAGCCAGACTCATGTTTACAGGAATGGGCTGGGCCCCCCTCCTCTCCCACTTCCTGTAACTTGAGTCAACCTGTCAATCGGAAGGGCATTAGTATGTAATATTTTATATGCATTATTGCCTCTTATATCTTTTTACTTTGATGATGTCAGCCTGTTATCTTACCCTGAATGCATACAACGGCTATACCCAGAAGAGCAAGTGTTTTTATTATTCTATTCCCTTTTTATGACTGTGTGCCTGTTTCTTCTTTATGGTAGACATGAACTCTCTTGTATCACCTCCATACAGAGAAGCATTTTCCCTTCATTTTAAAATAGTGCAATATCATCTTATGCACCCCTGAGACTGAGAAGGGCAATAGTTCATGTTGTATTACTCTGTCTAGTGCAATATCACCATAGTTTGTACATCTCTAGGATGGAGCAGGGCATTAGTTCATATTATTAGTGTCATGAGGGTTTATGCTTATTGCCCCCCCCCCTGCATTAATTGTGCATCGATATTTCATATTCACTGATATTGGTGAAGTTTAAGGCCTGGCCACACCGCACGAACGTTGTTGGGGCAGTCGTTGAGCGGTAGGGAGAGAGGGTCGAATTTCGCACACAAAATTGTGGAAAAAATAGAAAACAAAATAAAAACAATCGAAATCGAAAATGGTGAACGGTAGCGAGCGTTGACGATTTTTTTCTGTCCGCACCGATAACGCTCAGGCGGTGTGACCAGGCATTTAAGAACCTTGAGCATTAGTGTAATTATTCACCATACCCCTATAGGGTCCACGGTTTGATATTGTTGTGCTTGTACATTTATCACGCCTCTCATAGTGATGATTCTAAATTGTTTTGAATATATGTCAGTATTCTATTACTAATTCAACATTGACTATCTTTTAGGCATATTCTTGATGAATTTTCTCAAATTTTGTATCCAAAAAAATGCACAAATCAAATGATATATATTGCAACTCCCTCCCGAAAATAGAAAGATGTATATTGCAACTTACCCTTAATAAGGGTGTCAAAATAATGAAAAAAGGGTATATATTTCACTTGTAAATATATGTGTTTACATCCAATTTGCGAGGGTAAAAAGAGACTTAAATACTTTATAAAGGATATATACATGTTTAAGGTCCGATTTGAGCGAGGTGTGTGGGGTGGTACTAAACCCAATGAAAGTAAAGGTAAAGCCTACGTCGGTGATCACGTCTGTGACATAACAATTCAGATATCTTTGTACTTCTTTAGAGGGTCAATTCACGGAATGCTTGTCGAGGGTACCATTTTGTATCCAATACTTGTTAAGGGTAGGGTTTCATACACCAGTACTTGTTAAGGGGTGCATTTTGAGAACATGGAAAATACTTGTTTAGGGTGCTTTTTGAGACCCCATGGTGATGCATGGTATCCACTCGTCAAGAAAGTGCACCCCCGCCCCTGGGCCTATCCCCTAAAAGAAGAAATGTTGGTATTCAATTATCATATTTTGCAGACATTCAAGAATATCTTTATCTTCCAATTTGAAGCGCCATCTCTTTGATCTCCTCATGACCTTTTCATGAGTTGGACCTTTTTTATGCCTTGGAAAATAAGGGGGAAACCCCTTTACTTCCCCTTCATGGCTACACATAATATAGAGGGAAGCAAGGGAACATTTTACACCTAAACCCTAACCAGCTGGGGGGGGAGGGGATTGAATCAACCCCCTCGACATTTTCCGCGACCACTCCGCTGTGCGAAATTTTTCAACTGCGTGGCTCACTGACTTTTTCCTTTGAATTCTTGCACATCTTTTGAGACCAAATTTGCAGTGCCCGGTTATGTGGTTAGAAAATTGAGCATGTCAGACCAAAAAATGCTCTAAAACATGATTTTTTGTGCATAGTCTAAGTAAATTGAGTTTTCTCATCATATTCATACAGATATGACTATTTTCACTCTCATCAGCTGAAAAAATAATTTTTGGAATGATTCTTCAAAAAGGCTCTGCAATAAATTAGGTAAAAAACAAAGAAAAACAAAGAAATACGTAAAAAATCCATAAAAGCAATGAAACACATTGGATATTCATTTTCAAACCAGGATTTTTTTTCATTTGTTATTGTTAGCAATGGTAGAAAGAATATTTACGCCAAAAATTAGCACTGTAAGAGCTTTTTAAAGTGATTTCGGAAAAATGAACTACACCCATGTAGATTACATCACACATGGTTATCTTGCCAATTTTCATGGCGTTCACGCAAGCGTCGGCTGAGATCTCAAAGGGGGGGGGGGGGTGAATCAACCCTCTCGGTCATATAACACACAAAAATATCTGGTCTGGTTAGGGTCAACTATAAAATGTGGCCTTTATTTTTCAAATCGTCGCAAAATCCATGTGAAATATGCACCAAATTCTATCAAAATTTTAATTTCAAAATGCAGAAGATTAGCTTGTGATCATAACATTGAACACCATTTTATGGATTTTTCATTTTCATGAAGCATTCATGCTTTCTAAGCAATCAGGTAAAAAATCACCACATCCATCCATATATTTTCATTTATATCTTGAGTCCTGGAAAGCATTTCACGGAACAGGCAGGACATCATTTTCACTGACAGTCGTGCTTTTAGCCAATCAGATATTAGGACTTTGCTCATGATAATGAATAGCCAATGAAAATGCCGGTCTATTTGAACATCAAATGCCTACTCAAACACAGTTCCTGGTTCTTTGCCCAGAATGCTGCATTAAGGTCCCATAGTATTTTGATATTTCCCCCAATTGATGGGAAATATTATTTTGTAAACTTTATTCTTTCCTAAATTCAAACCACAGATCTATTATTTCGTTCAATCAAACCAACTCAGAATGATGGATCAATATATTCTTGTTTTCTAACATAATAGCAAGGGGCCATCATAATTGTTAGTAATGTTACCAACTTTTATATTCATATATTTTACATTGTTTTATAAAAAAAATGTTTGTATTATGTATCAAGACTATTGTGCAGTAGAAGATGTTTTTTTAGTGCCCATACTATACTGTCTTCATTAGGAGACAGCCCTTTTAAACCAGGTACCTTATTTGCCCCCCTCCCCCTGTAAATAATATCCTGATGTTTTGACTATGACCAAGCATATATATAGATATGAAGTAATTATACTCTCAGGGCAACCAAATTTAGAGATTCAAGTTTGTAGAGAATTTTTTTTGGTCAGGTGACGTACACAACTGTAATGAAGCTCAGCTCTATGCTTATGTAGAAATTTGGGCGGAGGACTTTATGCAATGTGATGACCTCATTTGAGTAGAACTATCCCTTTTTTGTTGTCATTGGCAACGATTGTAGGCTAAATGTCATGAAAGACGCAAGCATACAAGATACATTCACACTTGAAAATTCTTTTGATAATATATATCTCCCATTTTCTTTGTAAACTTAATTCGGGAAAAGATCGGTCGAATCTCACTTTTTTCATTCACATAGTTTGGGAGGTCATCATAGAAGTAATGAAGTTTTTCCACAATTTGAAGTCCCCTGCCCCCCCCCCCCTTGAAAAAGTTTTTTTTATATTCACCATCAATTTTACATGTAAATTACTTTATTGATCTGTAGACAAAAGTCATCAATGGAAGTGGTGATTTCATGTGCATAGGAAAAGATACGTGATGCATGTGTGATATCAACGGGCAAAAAACAGATTTTTGGACAATCATATTTGAAGTAATTGCCAAAACTGATTTTGATATTTTTTCCATATTAGTCAAGCTTATTCTTTTTTTTTGGGGGGGGTGGGTAAAAAAAATCTGGTTGTCATCAACAAGCAAGTCAACCAGGTGGCTGGATATGTCACCATATGCTTAAAAAAAATTACCAGAAAAAATGCAATTTTTCTTGATATTGTATTATATTCAAGACAAATATTTTCAGGAACATGGTTTTGGGGGAAGTATTATCTTAGACAAATAATTTTAAGAACATGATTTTCTTGAAGAATTATGTTTGAGGCAAATGTTTTCAGAAACATTATTTTGTGAAAGTTACGTGTGTATAAAATCTGGATCATGACTTTTTGGAAGTTTGGTTCGAGACAAATGTAGTCATGAGTTTTTAAAGTTCTGTTTGTGGCAAAGCTTTTCAGGAACATAATCCTCTAGAAGTTTTTTTATTTGTGATAATCCAAGGCAGCTATTGCATGAATAAATGTCACATTGGTGTGGATGTCAGCATTTACTAATCTCTTCATCTCGACTTCTCCATGTTTTAGGCTGCGATTACAGAATCAGGCCAAGTTTGAAGCCATGGAACTTTGGCGCATTATGTTATGAAATTTGTAACAAATAATCAAATAGGCCACTGGGATACAGGATTTTGCTTCTCTGCCCCAGAGTTTGAGTGTCATTAGTCATTTAATATTCAGAATGTTTCTCATCGGAAGAAAGGGATAGGAAGGTTTTATTAAGTAAAATTGAATTTGATTGAAATCTTTAATTTATGAGAAACTATCATAAATAATGTAAAAATAAGCTTGGTGATCTTCATAGTATGTTAAAAGAAAGAAGAAAAAGACCAATCATGCTTTAGGGTCAACACTTTGCATGTTGACTTAATTCTAAAAGGATAGTAATGACTTTTTTTCTTTTGGAAATTTCTTTGAAGTTTGCTATCCTTTTGCTCTATAGATAGAGATAGCAATTTTTACGCGTTAATGACAAATTATTGCTATCATTTTCATTTCATTTATTTTTCATTTCCAACAATCATTTACAATAAGTTTTGTTACATATATCTTGATATAATTATACTCAATAAAACAAGGAAACTTTACATGTATAATAATCAAGATAACTGTGTATCAGGTCAGAAACGGTGGAAGCTGCTAAAAAGCAAAGCTTGTAGAATGCAGCCTTCTATTACATATTTGTATGAACAATGTGAACAAAACACAAATACAACATTTGTATCACTAAACATCTCTGGCAGAAAGAGGAAGGAGTAAAATGTTTACTCATATTGTTGATATAAATTGTTCAAATGCACAATTTTGGAACATTCCAATGCAAAGGCTGTGAGAGAAATAATGAATATAGCTAGTATATGGTAAAGGCCATCATTCATGCTATATGACACAGTGGCCTGTATTTTGAAGTCGAGATTAACTTAAACTCAGGTTTAAAGTTGTGGTTTAAGTATGGATAGCCAATTGTTACATAAATCACTAACAGTAGAGATTTCATATTTCAGCCCTTGTGGCTCTCAAATCATTCATAATTGTCTAGGAAGTTAAAATAGGTGATTGTCTTCACTGTTGAACAATGAGGAAAGAGCACAGTAAATACAAGAAACATACAACTTAATTTAAAAAAATTGACACTTTTGGCTTCCCATAATTTTAGCACAGAGTTAGACCATGGTCTAAGTTAAACCTGACTTCAGAATACGGGCCAGAGTATATGAATGTCAATGGAAACAGGATGAAAATTAGGGAGATGCCATTACCATCAGTCCTGAATATTCATGTTACTATCAACTGTTTATACTTTCCAGTCATTGGTGTAAGTGTAACCATGGTGGTAACTCCCTGGAGGAAATTTCAGAAGTATCAGCTTATACAAATTCACAAGCTATTTTTACCTTTGCATCTATATGGGGCCTGTGTTCATAAAGACTTGTTATGATAAGAAGCACAGTTTCTGTTACAAGTCTGTTATCGGCCAATCACAAGATTTAAGTACATAAAACTTTTACTGCAAATTTGTTATTATAACAAGTTTTATGAAAGAGGCCCTTGGAGTAAACTGTTTGAATTGTGTGTGCTGATGAGGCCTATCATTTAGGAGCATCATGGCCTATAGAATTGACATAATGGTATTTCAAATTGAATCACAAATGTCAATACTGAGCCAAGCATTACCATAAGAGAGGTCAAAATGTAAGGGGCACACCGAGATCGATCTAATCAGCTTAAGCGCAGGCCTGACCCTGCATTGTGCAACCTCACTAAAGATAGAACACACACACTACGGGTGATGACATCTCGAAGGAAATGAATCCGTAAACACAAACACTCCGCCAATAAAGCAGGGAGGCCCGCGCTCGGTATCCCCAGATATGCACGTCGTCGCAGGAAATAACTGGCTGTAGCTGTCATTCCCTTGCAACGTCGGGTTAGTCAAAGTTCGCAGAGGAACCCTTTTCGGCGTGATTCTGATGGATTCAGCATCAGGGTAGCAACTTTAGAGGATTGTTTGAAACTGAGAGTTTGAACATACTTGTAGAAGGGAGGGATGCATTGAAATGATGTCTGAGGGTTGGTGCATACCTGTGCAGGAACCTGTGTAAGTTCTAATGGGGTTGGCAGATTCAGTTGTTCACTGAGATCCAACTTTGGGGGAACATTTCAAACTACAAGTTGTAACATCTCGCACGGAGTATTTTCATGAGGGAAGGATGGAATTGATTGAAACAATTACTAAGGATTGGTACATTGTCCACGGAGACCTGTGTAAGCGTGCCAACAGGTTGGCAAATCCACTTGTTCACCTCGATCCCTTGTGACTCTTTGGAAATATGACTTTGATAACTCCAGGTACTTCTTCACACCACTGACTGATCTCCTGGGCCACCCTTCTCTCTTCATTGATCAGCAACCTTGATTCTATATATGCCTCTGAACTAGAACTTCAATTCCTGTTGAAAGGACCAAACCATTTACAAGTTGGCGACAGATACTAGACCACAACCATCATCTCTAATTCGAAGCTGTATCTCTTTACCTCGTGGGACCTCTTCCATATGTTCATCTTTATTTCAGTTTGCTGATGCCTACCATTCTTTCTCACTTGTTCATGGAATGCTTCTATACAGGATCATCTTTCTCAATTTCAAATTTCTCATCTACTTCTAAAGAAAAACTATTCTTTTGTGATTACTTGTAAATGCCAAAAAGCACTTTCATCCTTTGTTTCCATTTGCGTTGGCTTCATATTTTTATTTTATGCTAATACGAATTTCTGAATTCTGTGTCCTGACACCAAATAGTATCACTTCTTGATACATGCAGCTGTAACTGTTAAGCTTGGTTAGAATTAATGATTTCTGTTAATAGAACCTGGCGTCTTCAATTTGCACATACAAACTGCAGTCTTCTGATACTCTTGTTGCCCTGATTTAGTCTTAACTTGGACCTTGGATCATCATTTTTCACTTGTCTCTTGAATTACTCCCCGTGAAATATGAATGAATTTTTCATGTTTTCTATATCTATTGATCGGATGAAATGTTTAAACCTAGGTTTTCATAGATTTCATCTTGAATTTGAAGCTTTGCCTCTTTCTCAATCACATCATAAGTGTTGATTGTGTTCTTGAGTGTTAAGAGTGGATTTTTTCCTTCCAAGAAAACTCTTGCGTCGATACTAAGCTGGCTGGATAACATGATCATTCTTAAGACTGAACTTCTGCAAGTCACACTCTTCTGTTGATATAGCAACGGGCAAACAGGATAATTCTTCAGAGTGAACTTAACTTCACAGTATTTCTTGTATTGCTCCAAGCATTTGGACAAGAGGATCTGATATTAACATTGTCACATCGTTTTGATAAAATCTTTTGAAGTGAACCATCAGGAAATGTTTGGAGAAAGTGAAGAATCCCTATTCTGTTACTGATATATAACCTTTGCCTGTGGAAATCAAATTAGCTTTTCAAATGTCACATTATTCACATCATAATGGATTGATTAAGTCTTTGCGGATGACGAATCTTGTTCAGAAATAACGGTGGAAATATGTTGCCTGTTTAAACGTCATTTCATTCACATTAAAGATACTTGTGTGTTGACTTTTGGCAATTATTCCCACACAGCCAAGCTGTGAGACGGATATCAGAGGAATACCTATACCTAAAAGAGGTTTTTATATTCTTAGTTTTATTTGCTGCTAAGACACCTGCCAAGATGTTGCTTGCGATGCCGCAATATCAGCATCGTTCTCGTATGCCTGATATCATCACGTCAACGGAGTATCAGCTTCGCCCTAGAAAGGTATATTCATTTGTAGTAGGTCCATGGTATATTTATCAACTTTAATTTTTTTTCTTTTGAAATTTTATTGATTTTCAGATGATTTTTTTTTTTTTTGGGGGGGGCGGGGTGATTTGAGGTCATTTAACTGTCTAAATGAATAGATGAAAAATGGTGTAGTTGCACATTCCAGACTTTCTCTTTTTTCCTTTTTGACTGCTCACATTAAAGGGATGGTCCGGGCTGAAAATATATCTTAATACATAGAGTAAAATTCACTGAGCAAAATGCTGAAAATTTCATCGAAAATCGGATCACAAATAATAGTAGTTATTGAAGTTTAAAGTTTAGCATATTCACTTTCTGTTTTCTTATGTTATTACATGAAATCATTATTTTTTTCCTTATTCATACTTGTGTGAATAATATGTCTCCCTTATAATGAAATAAGTTTCCGCAATTAATATCTAATGCACTAAATCAGTTGTCAATCCATTTTTTCTAGTTCTTGGAGGAAAAAATTTGAATAAACCTAATTTCATATAATAAAATACAAAAGATCAAGTGGGGATGTGACATCATCAGCCCACCAAATGAATATTCATGACTGTTTTCACAAAATGTTGCTAAACTTTGAAATTCAATAACTTTGTTATTTGTTATCCGGTTTTGATAAAATTCTCGGCATTTTCCTCAGTGAATTCTCTATTTATTAAGCTATAAATACTTTCGGCCCGGACCACCCATTTAATTCTTTCTTTTTATTTCATTTTATTTGAAATACCATAAGGGGTGATAATTGACCCTTTCCATCCCATTGGGTTTTCATTCTGTTGACATTGAAAGAAATGATTTGATAGCAATATCCTGTCATTGATATCACCCAGGCAGGGCTTAAATGTAGCTATATTACCCTCCAAAGTTCCCATCTTAATCCCCTGTGACTGTGAGGGATTAATCAACGAGTCTCCGAGACCCACCATGCACAAAAAATGAAATTTACACAACCAGCATCATATTAAAACCAAATGATAGGAACATACACTACAAATTTCTGTTAGATGTATGTTTTACTTTCCTGCCTAGGTAGTGAAGAAATGAAGTAGACAAATTATGTTTTTTTTAATTGAGTTTGTTAGTACATTGTTTTTTTAATGAAGTACTTTGATGAGTTTCAGAGTGCATTAGATTGCAACTGAAGTATTTTCAAATTTTGCTTTTGATATGCACAGTATGCATTTGTTCTATTGTGTGAAAGTGTAATGAATGTTTAGGTAACATAGTCCACAGAGCAGCACACTTCTACCACAGATAGCACACAGTGCGACACACTTCTAGCATAGACCATGCAAAGCGCGACACACTTCTACCTAAGATAGAACACAATGTAACACACTTCTACCACAGATAGCACACAGTGTGACTCACTTCTAGCAAAGACCATACAAAGCGCTACACACTTCTACCTAAGATAGAACACAATGCAACACACTGCTACCACAGATAGCACACAGTGCAACACACTTCTAGCATAGACCATGCAAAGCGCTACACACTTCTACCTAAGATAGAACACAATGCAACACACTGCAACCACAGATAGCACACAGTGCAACACACTTCTAGCATAGACCATACAAAGCGCTACACACTTCTACCTAAGATAGAACACAATGCAACACACTGCTACCACAGATAGCACACAGTGCAACACACTTCTAGCAAAGACCATACAAAGCGCTACACACTTCTACCTAAGATAGAACACAATGCAACACACTGCTACCACAGATAGCACACAGTGCAACACACTTCTAGCATAGACCATACAAAGTGCTACACACTTCTACCTAAAATCAAACACAATGCAACACACTGCTACCACAGATAGCACACATCGCGACACACTTCTATCATAGACCATACAAAGCGCGACACACTTCTACCTAAGATAAAACAATGCAACACACTTCTACCACAGATAGCACACAGTCCGACACACTTCTAGCATAGACAATGCAAAGTGTGACACACTTCTACCTAAGATAGAACACAATGCAACATACTGCTACCACAGTTAGCACACAGTGCTACACACTTCTACCACAGATAGTACATAGTGCAAGATACTACCACAAATATTAAACAGTGCAATTTACTTTAAATTTGTGTATACTCCAGATGTACCTCAGTATACTCCATGATAATGTTTGTTGTACCTGAAAAGATCAAAGCCGTATACTTGAGATATCAGTGGAATAAAGAACACCATCTACTCTTATAATGGAAAATCTACAATTAATCACATGATTCACCTTGACAGATCCTCAGATAGCAATGTATGGAATAGTATTTGTCATATAATCTGCAGGTCTCGTGGCTGAAGATAGGAAGTAGATAAAATATGTATTACATCAAAACATCCTGGTCATACGTATCAAATGTAGATATTTTTATGTTGTGTTTTCAACTGAATTGTGTAATTCCTGTTGGTTTTGAGCAGGGAACATCTGGTTCTAATAGGAAATGTGTTAGGAAAATACATGTCTGACAAAACAGAAAGCATGGATGATAGGTCTTTAAAAAAAAAGATGGTATCTAAGGAGGCATGGGTGCGACGTCAATTCAACGTCTTTAACTGACGTCATTATAATCATATTTCTGGTTTATTAGATTAAAATGTAACAACAAATTTTTCTTACAAAAATACATACACATTAGCTTAACCTGTTGATCCGGGCCAACTTAGCATATCGGGTCTGGTCAGTCAAAATGGCTCTGTGAATGAAGCCTTTCGAGCATTTCTCTGTGGAATTGTCTTTACATTATTCCATTCATGATGAACTTTTCAAATGGTGCATTTTGCCTTTGCAATGGAAGCAAACAAAAAATTCACCCTTACAGGCTTGCACTGCCATGTCAAAAGGCTGTCACATTTGGACATTTTTTACCAGTGTATACCAAGGTACATATAATTAACAGGCCATGTTGTCATTTAATCCTTTTTCCTGATATAACACATTTTATTCTTAATATCAAGAATATCTCTTGTCAATGGCACAAAATACTAAGAATTCTGAATCTGTTATATCAAAATATAATTTTGGTTTTAACAAAATGCAATTCTGAATATGAAAAAAATGATTAAATGAGAAAATAGCTTGCCATATATACACTGGATAAAACCTACATGTGTGACTGACAGCCCCATCAGCAATAACATTCCAGGGCCCCATTGTATAAAAATTACCATTATGGTAACTTTACCATCCAATGGTAATTACCATGACAACAATGCTCATCAGCCAATCAAAATCAAGTATTCCATTGAAGATACCATTGGCTGGCAGACTATAATGGTAATTTTAATGCAACGGCCTCCAGAGGACCCATGTCAAGCAGTTGTATCTTGGAATAACCTGGTTTACTTAATTAGGTTACCAAGCTCAGGAGAAGGAAGAGGCCTGACCATGCTTCAGTGATATGTTTGGAAAGTTTCTTCTCTGCTCGGTAATTGCATTAGACCAAGGGAAAGAGGGAGTTTATCTACCTAAACAAACTGAATATTTTTGATATTTTCAATCAATTCAGATAAGGTGTCTGCAGTTACCAGCTAAACATTGAATTAACAGTAAACCCTCAATATTTTGAGTTAAATTTTGAACTTTTTGATGTAAATAATTTGATTTTTTGAAATACATTTATTTGTAAGATCCATGTCAAATCTGGAGTTCAATTGGTTACTTACAACAGCCAATATTGATTTACTTAGAATTGTGTGATTTGGAATGCAATGTACTGTTTTGTATCTTCATTGGATTAAAAATTTGATTATCTGATCAAAATATGTGTACATGTCAGTATAACCTGTCGACATGTGCATTCTTCAATTCCAATGTATTTTGTATAGGGGCCCTCTCTATTCAGTAGGCAATGGGTTAAATGACTACTTATAACAATAATATCAGGTTCTTGCAAAGAAATGTCAAATCCTATTAGACATTTTCAATTGGTACCGCACAGTTATATTCCTTTTCCTGTTGGTATTACGATTGTGTTTAGGCATAGTGTCATGTCAGATTCCGTATATTTTCACATAAAAAGTCACTTGTCAAGGTCTAATGATGTTCTTGCTGGGTTAGAAGCAAGTACCTTGCGAGTTCTAACAAAGACCAGAGACTTAACCTTTAAACAACATTGGTGTTCCAAACTTACATGTATATATTATGCTAGGATGCTACGTCTTCCATACGCTTCTCCCCGTTCGGACAGGGATTTGTGTCTTAATTCTCCAGAAAGCTAGTCATAATCATCCGAATCACGTAGAAGTCACGAAGTGAATGTGATGCTTTGGTTAAATCCTAGATCAATAAGACTGCAACTGAATGCTAGGCAGCTGAGCCACTCTTCCTTAAATCCCCTAAGGAGATATCAGTAATCCCAATTGCCCTCAGAGTAGATATGATATCATCTGATTCTTTGGAATGCGACCAAGGAAGTAATGTGCCTCCAGAGGATAACCTTGGAGTCACATGGAAGGAGCTTAGGTCTTCCATGCCCTTCTCTCCATGTTGACAGGGATTTGTGTAAGATTTCCATTTACATCTGTAATAAGCTATTGAAATCATAGCATCTGATAGGCCTAGAGTGAATTTATCAATGAAAATGGATGATCATGAAGGAATGCTACATCTTCCATGCACTTCTCTTAATTCAGACAGGGATTTGTGAATCATTTTACACTTACAACACCTTTATTGAAATCCTTGTGTCTTATTGGTCATGAGTGAGTTAATCCATGAAAACTTGATATTCATTTAGTCATATCATATACTTCATTCACACAGGGATTTGTGTAAGATATTCATTTAATACCAGTGTTAAAGGCTATTTATGATTTTAATTTACAACTGTTAGCTATCAAAATGTTAACATGTGATTGGACATGCATTAATCATTGAAAACTGGATATTTTCATTGGAAACTCGTATCTTCAATGCACTTCTCTCAATTCAGACAGGGATTTGTGTGTGATGTTCACTGACAACTGAACAAAAAGCTATTGAAATCATAACATCTGATTAGCCGTGAGAGAGAATTAATCAATGAAAAGTGGATATAATTCTTCCATGCCCTTCTCTTCATTCAGACAGGGATTTGTGTATGGTTTTTCACTTACATCTCTTATAATCTATTGAAATTTAGCATCTTAATGCCAAAGAAAGAGAGAATTAATGATTGAAAACTGTGATTTCAGTGTGATTTTCCACTTACATCTGTTCTATTAAGTTATTGAAATCTTAGCATCTGATTAGGCAAGAGTGAATTAATTAGTAAATACTGGATATTCATGGAGTCACATCACATGGAGGATGGATATACATCTTCCATGCTCTTCCCTCCATTGAGACAGGGAATTGTGTATGGTTTTCACTTACATCTCTTATATTATCTATTGAATCTAACATCTTCATGCCAGAGAGAATTAATCAATGAAAACTGGCTATTCATTAATTATCATTACATCTTCCATGCTCTTCTCTCTATTTAGACAGGGATTTGTGTAGGCCTAGATTTGTGTATGATTTTTCACTTACAACTGTTGTAAGATTGGAATCCTAGCATCTGATTAGCCGAGAGAGAAGTAATTAATATATACTGGAGTGGATATTCATAACTCACCAGGAGGAACGTTCTCTTTCGTGCCCTTCTCTCCATTTGGAGAGGGATTTTGTTTGATTTTCATTTATTGTGTAATATACGCTATTGAAATCTTTGCACCATTCTGATTGATACGATTCTGCTGTTTTGTTCTTTCTAAAATCTTTTAATCATTTTTTTTTTAATTAAAGGGTCACTCTTTGTGGAGGTGCGGTGGTCAAGTGGTCTTACGCACTTAATAGACACATGGAAATCTGAGGTTCAATCCCGCCACAATACTTATGCCCTTAACCAAGGCATTTATACAACAATTCTGTTTCATTCTGCTTTGAAATAGATGGAAATGCTAAGGGCATTTTTGGTAACAATTAGCGCACACTTTTGTTGAAGAAGAAGTAAATTGTTTTCAGTTTGATGCATGGGGAAGCCCACTCACATCGAAGGTAGTCATCCTGTGCATATAGCCAGCCTCCGATCTTCCGTTCAGGATGATGATTACATAACAATTTGTGCTTGTGACCACACAAATTAATTGTACCTCATTTAGCCCAAATCCATATATCTCTGATATCTAATTTTAACCGACACATAAACAACAGCGTCCTATTCAGGAAAAGAAATGGCCCATTGGGGTGACTTGATGCATATTAACTTCTGGATTGTTTGACTCTGATGATTCATGCATTGTGGTTTCATTGTTGAGAACAAACGTTTAAAATTTCTTGTGCTGTCAACGCTGCTTTCTATTTATGACCCTGAAAATTCTTAAGCATATGTATTAGATTTCAAGAATAAAAGATACACATACATGCCAATCGTTCCCTTTTTAGACTATTTGTTCCTCTTTTTTTTGCTATGAATACACCAATACTTTTTTTGTATGATTTGTTACTTTCTTTAAATTAAATTTTCCGATCATGGAGTATGTATTATACACTACCAACGGGATTCGCACTTGTATGTACATTGATGATGCGGAAAGGTTGAGAGATTTTTAAGAAAATTTAAAAAAAAATTCGCGAAGAATTATCAAACTATGTGATCTGTATCTGCTGGAAATGTACATTTTTGGCTTTTCTTTGTATTTTTCTGATACAGGGACACTTAACACGGAATATAGTTTTTATTCTGATATGAAGAGTTTAGTTGCAAAAGGGTTAGGTCCACTCCAAGAATTATTAATTATCCCATATTGCAATATTCTTATGCGAAATTGAATTTTCATGATACCCTACCATGAAAACATAAAATTGGGCATAAGAGAAATCTACCTGGCTTTGTATTTTCAAAATATTCTTTTCCAAAAAAAATTTTGTGTGGACCTAAGTAACCCCTTTGCAACTAAACTGAAATGGACGGAACCCCTTTTGAAAAAAAAGTAATGTTTCTTTGCCATTTTATTTCACTTTTTAATAGGAATTTCAACTTTTCTTGGGTATCATCTGATAGAGCTACTAAAAATCTATACATTGAGACATAAAAATCAAATTTGATGAAAAATGGACCTAACCCCTTTTGCAAGTGAGATCTTCAACATATTTGGTAACAAGACATGTGCTCCGGCCACTGTTACTCCTGGCTTTATTTCGTCTAAGTTGTAGGGTTAGAGTTTGGGTTGCAATAGGGTTTTATGTTAGGTTTAGGGTTAGCATAGGATATAGTGTTGAATCCAAGATTGAAGTTGGTCATTCCATTAATGTGAGGAATTTGCTGCACATGGAGCAATTGTCACTGGAGCAAATGTCATAGAACAACAATATTCATTCACACAGCAACAAAGAATGTTTGAATCATGATTTAAAACTCTATTAAACATACACCTTTTCTGTCTGTGTGTGAATGGGTCTATCATTCGGTGCAAATCTTGCAGTGCTTATATCAGAAGCAATATGATACACTTGAGTGTCTGGCATATCATTGAAACATTGTAAACAAATATAATCTAATTAACATTGGAGTGATATACATCAAGGACTGTCAGTTCATGTTCTTTCAACTCAGTGTCACATGGATTTAAAAATGTTATTGAAGTTTCGGTTATGAAATGGTTGCTGAGAATAAAATGCAATGAGAATTGTTATAATTTTTTGTAATACAGTGATAAATCTGTCGAAAATTAGAACCAACCTATCCAAAATGAAAAAAATATTTTAGCTCAAAATGTTTTTTTTTGCAAATGCGATAGTAGGAGTATGAATTCGAATGTTCCATTCATTTGTAAAACAGGATATGTAATGTTTATTTGTAAAAGTGAAAATGAAAATGAAATGAATGCCACTCACTTTGTTAAAACCCAAATGGGGGATTACCCTAATGGACCATTATATAGCTCGAGAGAAAGGGCAGAATAGAATAGATTATACCTGGCGATTTTTGTACAAAAAAAATTAAATTGCTCTCTCTATAGTTTAAGTAAAACAAACCTAAATTTATAATCCTCTTCTGGTCTTTAGTCTCTGCCATAAGGAAATGATTTAGTGGCTATTAAAATAGAACAATGAATTTAGTTTACTTGAACAAAAATATGGAAGTTTAACATGTCTGACATGATTTGGCTTTCCTGTATCATATCAAATATTTGTTAACATCCTGCTATCACCAGCTTTTCCTCAATTATCTTTGGAAGAGTGCTGTCCCAGTAATTTTTTCCCAAATCCTCGAATTTTAGTGCCAAAAATAAACCTGGCAACCACTTTCAGTAACCTGATAACTTTTTCAAATTACACGAATACTACAAATTTGGTGATATATAGGTCAAATTAATATCAACTGGTAAATCAGAAGAACTTGACTGTCCTTTTTCGGTCCTGTAATTCCCTAAATCCAATTTTCTTATGAAACTGGCTTATTCGTGATGCTGCCAGACCACAGTGGTAATATGGGCTGTAACAGAAACTACAACAGAGTCAACTACACAGTCCCATGTCAACCAAAGATATTGTATTCCCCACGTGTTAAAGTGAAAGTACATTTGTGGGGAAGTTATACTTATTTTTGTTAGCTTTCTACATCTTTGTACTATACTCTTTGTTATTCAGAATAATTATGAGAGCAGGGAATCCCCCTGACTTGAGTACACTGCAAACGATTGCTTTTCATTTAATTTTCAATAATTCCCTAATATGCCTACAAAACAAGCTGAAATGTTTGGGTTAAATATCTATTTTTGTAATCATTTTTTCATTCAGTATTATTTAAACAGGGTAGCCCTGTCAGTAGTCAAATACTGTTGTACTTGGGGGGGCCCTGTATAATATAATATAAAAGAAAACAAAACAAAATAAAACTACAATACAAATGGAAAATACAAATCCTAAACATAAACAGATGGAAATTTTAGGTGTACAGCATCTTCAGTAACAACAGAAATTGTATATAAAATTAGGTGGTTGCAAACCGCCTCGATCACAAGAATCCCCGTTAAATTACGAGAACTTTTTAAGGCTAAAAAATACCTGTTAATTATTCCTGCATTCACACCACCCCGAAACACATCCTTCGGGATAAGTTCCCGAAGTTGCGAGCATGCGCAGTGTGGTCTGATAAGCAGGTAAGGCGGGAGATTCAAAATCAAAGCCCAGCAGCCACCCACGCCGCCGCGCCCAACAACACGCTGGGATAAAAGTTCCCGTAATTTGCTTTCACATTGCCAAAATACCTGCGACCGTGGAAAAATCCCCACGAAAGAAAATACCCGCTAAATAGTAGGTACTTGGCAAAATTACAAGAACTTTCGCATGGATTTTTCCAAGGTCGCAGCTATTTTGGTAATGTGAAAGCAATTTACGGGAACTTTTAGCCCAGCGTGTCGTTGGGCGTCGGCGCCGTGGGTAGCTGCTGGGCTAGTGATTTTGAATCGCCTTGCCTGCTTATCAGACCATACTGCGCATGCTCATAACTTCAGGAACTTATCCCGATGTTTCGGGGCGGTGTGAATGCAGGAATAATTAATGGGTAATTTTAGCTTTAAAAAGTTCTCGTAATTTAACGGGGATTCTTATGATCCAGGCGGTTTGAAACCACCTATTTAGTACCTAGTGTGGCACCACAGAGGGCAGGAGGTAGACAAGACAACCCCCAATGATTTTTTTTTATATTGAAAAAAGGGGAAAAGAAGATAGAAAAGGAAAAAGAGGGAGAAAAGGAAGACAAACAGAAAGACAGTTAAAAAAGAGAGGTCTGGGCTTTTAACTCTACACATGGTAAAAAAACTGTTTAAAAATTGTATGCAACACTGTAGGAACCTTACAGTAGTTGCTAAACAGTTTTCAACAAGTGTTTAAGATTTTAAACAAAGTTAACTTTTTGTTGTATAATCCTCAACAAACTAAGCTTGGTTGTTAAACAATGACTGTAAGGTTTAATATAGTAAACAGTGTTGTACGAATTTGTAAACAGTGTTTTAATTGTGTAATACCTCAATAAATTTGATTGAGGAAAAACACGACCTCACCTTGTGGTTGACCTGCTCCCCCTTTGTGCCCACCCTCACCCCATCAGAATATCTTGGTGGCACTCGTGTAACGTTATTTGGAAGATGGAAACGTGGAAACATTTTATGAGGTATCAAATTCTATCAATGATAAAAGTCATGACCAGGCCTTAACTTTCCCTTTAAATATTCAAAATGTCTCTAATCAATAGCACGCATTAAACCTAGAAAGACTATTAATAACATATCCCTTAACTCCAGTAGGGGCTCAAGTTATAGGTTCACCCGGTCACGAGACTCTCTCTGCATCCGATGGGGGAAAAGTGCACAAGCGAGACGTTAGCAACCATTAATTGCGTTCTTCTCGTTAATCATTTCCTGTTTCGAGGTAACATTCATGTAGTGCTGCCTTATGCAGGTTACCTCTCTGCCTTCTTCTCTCGCCCACCTACACGTACCTCGGATCCCGTCCAGTGTTTGCCATTTTAATTTATTTTCTAATTATAGTGCAGATATTTAACTGGGATTCTACAAATTGTGGCTGCTAGCTGATTACTTCTCGGTATTATGTAGCAGTTTTATCATTACCTCTCTCCAGGATATTATACACTTTGTCGTCACATCCCTGTAGCAAATCTAGGAATAGCTTGATGCTTTTGGTGATATGATTCATATGACTGTCGTGAATCCCTTTATGAACTCTGCTACCCATCTTGAACTAGACTTGAGAAAAAAAATCTGATCAAGTCATTGAGGAATCTGGGACGTTAGCTGTTACATTGTTATTCTTTCAATCATTAAACTGTTGTCTCTGAATGCTAATAGACTTACTCTGCATCAAGAGAAAGGTCTTAATTGACTGAACAAAAATAAAGTTTCACATCCCAATAAGGCTTTATTTCTGCTTCAGATATCTACCTAATTTTAACTATGAAATACTCCACAGTTTTTTAGGATCTCAAGGCCTATTCATCCATGTTCGACCAACCTTGGACCTGCATTGTCATCTCTGTTAGGTCATACTGGATCAACATTTAAGAGTGTATTAACCCTTGTTCTGCATGAACTAAGTTGTCCGTTCATAGAAATCTGCTGGAATTTAGATATTTATCTCAAAATCTATTACTTTTAAAAGATCGATCAATGTCCTCACCAACATTGGCCTATGATTTATGTTGTAGCCTGGCCAGTAAATGATTCTCCAAGTATTGACACATTAAAGACATCGCCCTAACCGACACTGCTAGGGGTCAGACAGTTATTAAAACTGACAAGTGACGTTGGCCTCATCAGGAACTCAATCCCTAATCCCCCAACATTGAACTGTTTCCAACGTCATCCTCAAGTCCGCATCTAGTTAGCTTAACCCGATGACTCCAAGATTCTCCTAATCCAGTAGACTTAGCACAGGAACTACCAGGCTGGCATATATGCAATTGGCTGAAAAAGAGCAATATTAGGACTTTCTCAAGGAGAAATCTTCAAGGAGAGGGATGAATTTGCACCCAAGACATTGACCTGGTCCCATATTTTAGCCTCTTACTTCCTATTCTACTGAAAGATACCCCAAACGTTAATGAGTTGTGCTCAATTGGCCTTAGAACGAGGAGGAAACAACTAATTTTCATGAGTGCGGGAGGGTATCGGCAGCTATTTATGATCATTACAGAGCATCGGTAGATTAGTTTCCACTGCTGCCCTCCTGTGTATTGTTCCTATATAGAATGGGTATTCAGTGCGTGACAGCAACCATGGTGCCTTCATAGCTCATATCATTAGTAGCAGGAATATATATCAACTGGGTAGCAACGATAGACCCAGAGAAGTTCTCTCTGGGATGACTTGCAGTATGATATCTCAAGGATCATGTACAGGAATATCATCAGTGCAGTGCCTGTCATAGAATATTAACTCTTTACGTTGCCAATACCCTTGGATTGGATTGTACAATACATACTGGTATGGAAGAACTGATTGTTTTGTTTTTACAGGCAGCTGCGTCCTTACTCATATTCTCAGGGATTTGTTTTGTGGTATACTGATTCACTCTTAGCTGACATCGCAGAGTGAACACCAAGGATTTTTAGAAACACGTCTATTCGAGTCGTCTACTAGAAATAAACTGTTCAACCAGTTTAAGGTTCTTGATGTTGTTGGCTACTGTCTGACCTTTATCAAGAGGTTGCTTCCCGATTCGCATGACTAACCACTGTCAGGCAATATTTAAATTTGATTTTCTGCGATCGATATTCGGACAATGTGCCTTATAACTTTGAGCTGTGTCATCTTTCCTGTAATAGCAATCACCGTGCCCTTTGGGTCCCTTTTCAGTTAATTTGAACTGCTGAAAGCAAAAGGATCTCTCTGTAAATGCTTGGAGTTTAGCGCAGTCCGGGTCCTAAACGTGACAGGATAAAGCTGTTCGACTGCCAGGGACTTAAAGGGATTAGTCAGCAGATAATCTAATCCAATGCCTGTGAGCGGATTTATCACAACGACATCTAACATGGTGTCTCGCCATGAACATGGTACCTCAACATTGGTATGTGATTCGGGATATTGGATTAAATCATTTAACCTCATTTTTATGGCTGTCTGGAAGGTGGATTTAAAGATTGCGAATGTTATCTGCCACTGTTTCTGTATGTATTCTAGATACAGAAATCAGTATTTCATATCTCAAGTTACTCATGTCTTATAAGACAGATATCCATATAGACTTATGATAGGTTTAACCGGGTGGAGACTGAGTTAGCGTACATGTATATGATGGCTAGGGTCTATGGAAACAATACGATGTAATGAAATCATTCAGTCTTCAAAGGGTTAAATGATTCTAAAAACTTTTGAGAGTCTGAACATCCTTCTATTAGGTTTCATGGAAAAGACTAGACTTGAAATGATGTGTTTAATGTACAATTCAATGCTAATGGTTTGTTTAAAATATGGTCAACTGTGGTGGCATTCCAATTATTTTGATATACTCTCTTTAGAAGTTGATGTTTAACTACATGGATGAATGCCACTTTCAGTGAAGTTTAAGTTACAAAATAGAATTTGTATATTGTTCAGTTTACCTTGATTTTGCCTTTATGTACATTTCTTTTTATAAATCTATAAAACATGTTAATGTCATTTTCTATAACCGGAAATGTACATTCTGTTCTTGAGAAACCCTTCATTTTCATTTCCTTCCTGCATATTTTTATTTCATCAATAAAGCAATATCAAACTCATTTAATCACACTCCTTGATATTAGAATATGGAACCTCCATTACAACCTTGCGCAAATTTATCATTGTACTTTAACATTTTTGATAAACAAAGAGAAAGATTACCTCCATCTATATTGCACATTATATTTCTTGACAGCAGTGTACTAGTAGCTCATGACTCATCATTCCATTTTGAAGCAAGTGATAATTTGACCATCAATTTCCTGATTTTTTATTGGCGAATGTTTCATGAAACAAATAATCAGTGATTTTCACTGGCAACTGTGTTAATCTACTGAAACCCTGGTACCTAATTGGTTCAGAGCACGTAGGTCTCTGAAAATGGAATATTTGGCTTCAGAAAATACCCCTTACAATTGTCATTACATGTACCAAATGCCAAAATATTTATGATATTTGGAATTTTTTATTTTGATATTTTTCCTTTTCACCTCTCACTTTGCAAATATGTGGGACCTACATTAACATTCCTTTCACAGCCATGTGATGTTTGATAAAAATGATAACAATGATTGACATTTACCATGCTTTTTTATTGATACTCTAATGTATTTCAGTTTGGAGGGGGGCACTAAACCATATTGTTGCATACTTGTATGACCATATGTGAAAGGGGTAGTTTTTGCTGGTTGAGGCACGAATGTCGAAAAATAGGGAGGGAAAAACGGTTTACTTCTATAAATCAAATAAAAAATCTCAGTAAAAGTGGTGTATTTTTTATTTTCTCACATTGTGTTTAGGGTGGCAGTCTTTTCAAATGATACATGTATGTATGCATATATGTAGGGGAGATCAGGGTTAGTTGGAACACGGGGTAAGTTGAAACATTGTGATTTTATTTAACGCCTGTTAAATAAATGTATGCAATACTGCCCTCAATTTATTGCTATTAATAATACAACCACGCGTTCCAACTAACCCCTTTCTCCCCTACTGCAGGAAGCCCTTTTTTCTTTTTAATTTTACTGGTTGTTTTAAAAGTCATAAAAGATTTGCAATGTTTGAGCAATTGGCATTTAGAATGTCAAAAAATTTCTTATCACTTGGGGAAAACGGCTCCACTAATTGTAATTTGGCTGAACACAAATGCAATTTCAGGTGATGAGAAGTAGGCATTAGAACCAACACAGAGGCATTTTCTTGTATGTTTCATGAAACTGGGTTTGTTTGCAAGTATTTCAGGAAGTTATTGTTCCATCCAGGAATATCTTAAAATTTATGTTAAAAAAAACCCAACTAGACTCAGAATTAATTGGAGATTTCTTGATTTCTGTGTATAAATCGATTTTGTTACGTAATTACAGGAAAGTAGACAATAGACCATCACATTTTTTATTTAAATCAGAATTGCGTAGGAGACTAGAAATGAACAAAAACTGTACTGGTAAATCTCTGTATCATCTTCCCTATGTATTATTTGATTATGTTTAATGTATTTTGATGTAAATGTGAAATGTACATGATTAAATAAATGCTATTGAAAGAAAAAAAATTGGAGATTTCTTCTACCCTTTTCTTTAATTTCAGATGAGACGGAAGATCAATGATGCGTTCCGCAGGAAGCATCACCACCAGAAGACGGAAGATGACAGGATATCGGTGACCTCCGAAGGAAGTGATTCCGAGGTCAATGAGCAAAGTGAGTGCACTCATGTTTTTCCCTTTGCTATGTCAGGTGTGTTATGCTATTACAATTACTTTCAGAATTTGTGTTGCAGAAGTAACAGAATCTTCATCTCCTTCAAGGGTAACTACTGTACTCTGTGAATGAGTAGGTGGAGATGGTGTCTTCCTGTGGAATGACAGCATGTGGGTTCAAATCTCACTAAGTGGATGAAGCAATGATCTCTTATTAATGGATATATTGATATTACTGTGTTTTTTACTATTACTACTACTACTACTACTACTACTACTACTACTACTACTACTACTACTACTACTACTACTACTACTACTACTACTACTACTACTACTACTTCTGCTACTATTACTGCTGCTGCTACTAATACTATACTACTTCTCCTTTTACCTCTTTTTAACATATTCAGTAACTATGTGATATGCATTTGCATTTTATTAAATCAATGTGAATATATGGTCATTATAAAATGTGCAATGAACCTAAAGGCTGCCGTATTTACTCTATTTTTTTCTTTTTTCTTTTTATAAAAAGTTGTAAGTGTGGTCTTTCAGTTTCATCCAGCGACATCCTGTTCAATTCTCATGAACTCAGTTAGTTAATTATAAACTATATCCTGTATGAGAAAAGGAAGTTCTGCATGGATTCTGTGATATTGAAATATGACCTTGCATTACATGTGATAATAAGTCTTCAGGTCAACAAACTTGTGATCAAATATTTGCTCGTAACTAATGACCCCCCTCCTCCTCCTTCAATCGTTTGAAGTGCATAGCGATCAATTCTAAATGGTAACTAGAGCATGTAAATTTACACATTGGAATCAAATTCAAAATAATATAACAGGAGGCATGGTAGCTCTCCTGGTAGGGTGGTATTTTTGCTATAATCGCCCCGAGTCCCAGTGCATAATTTTATCCCGGGATCATCCAGTTAGTCATCTACGAGGTGCACACAGTATAGGACAAGCTGCAAAGATATTCACATCATTTTGGGTACCCATTTAAGCACCTGGGTGGAGAGTGGGCAAAGTGTCGATTGACGCCTTGCCTATACAATAGAATAGAGATGCTTTAATTGACACCTTGCCTATATAGGGGAGACTGGGGTTAGTTGGAACACGGGGTAACTTAAAACATTGTAATTTTCTTTAAAGCCTGTAAAATAAATTTATGCAATACTGCCCTCAATTTATTGCAATAATAATTCAACAGTGTTGTGTTATTAATAGCAAAAAATTGAGGGCAGTATTTAATAAATTTATTTTACAGGCTTTAAACAAAATTACAATGTTTCAAGTTACCCCATGTTCCAACTAACCCCGGTCTCCCCTACTATAATATTCTGTAATTTAGATGGGGGCTTTCCCTGATTTCAAGCTATGGGTAACTATGGGGTCACGGGCGTGGCTCCGAGAGGGATTTGTACCCATAATCCCTGTTGCATAGGCAACCGGTAATAATACCTTACCCCGCCTGAAATGAACTTGGACATTGTTTAATTTTGCTTTATCTTTTGAGGTTAAATGGAGATTTTGGCTTTGGAAATTTTATCATTCTTGTTGACTATTGTTTTGTTTCTGTTGCTGTTTCTTTGTTAATTTTTAATTTTTTGTTTTGTCGGTATATCGTTGATAATGTGGACAGAATGGTCTGAACAAGCATTACAATGCAAACAAAAATAATAATACTGTTATCATAATGATTATCTGGCAAGTTGGATATATGTGTCATTTTTTTGTTTTTTCTGTAAAACAATGATTTCTCAATAAAGAATTGAGAAATCATTAAATACTGTTTTTAAGACTTATTACTGAATCAACAGGGTTAGGGTCAATTACTTTCTTTAAATTACAATTATGTTATTGAGGAAATGAATTACAATTACCAATTACTTTTGTTAGTTACAATCAGAAGTTCAATTACTTTTGAGAAAAGTCATAAATAAAACCAATTTTTAATTCTTACATACTACCACCTATTTCAGCATGATTCTAAGTAACATAGAAACTGACAAGATGAATGTTTATGTTAAAGAGCAGGGATTCTGCCTTTTACTCGCTTTAATGCTAAAGCAGTTTATATGAAAAAGGTCATGAAATTATATTACATAAATTGAATAAGTTTATTGTAAAGTAATTGAATGTAATCAAAAGTAATTGACAGGAATTTAAGCCAATAACACTTTTTCAATTACAATTACTTTGCTTTTCAAATCTTCAAGTAAAATTACTAAAAAATGTAATTAATTACGTTATTGATCAATTACCTTGTAATTGAGCTAAATCCTGATTCTTAGTTCATATGATTACGCATTTATTGAATTAAACCAAACATATGGTGAAATTCTTAATTTTTAGATCCAAGCCTCTTTTTCAATTGTTTTCTGAATTGACCTATACATAGAAAATTTTAAATATAGATTTTTTACCGTGAATTCTGATAGAATGTCTGTGAATTCAGAAAGAAATTTTGTTCATACTGAAGGTTATCAAAATTCAATATGTATTGTGTACTTTAAAGAAAGTATAAATCTGCGTGAAAACTTGAGCCACAATTTGAAGGGAAAAAAATGTCCCATACTTGAAGTTTTTGCCACTTTGCATTCCTGTATAAGAGTATAAATAGCAAGGATTTATATGTTTTCCTGAGTATCCAGCGACCATTTTTTTGTCTGACCACTAGCCTTTCTTAAGGATGTGAACCTTAATTTCGACTTCCCCAGGAAATGATGGTAAATGTGGTTTGAAAGATCCAAGAGAGTAGGTCATAAAACTCTGGGAAGAGCATTGATCGGACCTAAATTTTGTGAATTTAGATCAAAACTTCTGAGATTATTACACAGGTTGTTGACCATTTGTAGAATGGTTCGCTTTGGCAGTTCTCTCCGAAAGCCAAACTTTGATTGATCATATTACATTTAAAGAATGAAGTGGACGTGGCAATGCTTTACATTGTATATACCACTGAAAGAAAAGATGATGATGGTGACAATGATGATGACGATGATGATGATGATGATGATGATGATGATGATGGTGATAATGATGGTGATGATGATGATGGTGATGATGATGATGGTGATGATGATGATGATGATGGTGATGATGATGATGATGACAATGATGGTGGTGATGATGATGATAAATAATGATGATGATAGTGATAATAATGGTGATGATGATGATGATGATGATGATAAATGATGATGATGATGATAGTGATGATGATGATAAATGATGATGATGATGATAGTGATGATGATGATAAATGATGATGATAGTGATAATGATGGTGGTGGTGATGGTAATGAGGATGATGATGACCATGATAATGGGGATCGTGATGATGACAGTAACAATGATGATAAATATGAATGAAGAATAAGAAGAGGAGATGATGCAGGGGGACAACAAGAATTTACACTTTAGAACCTTAAAATTTCAATCATTTGATTTTCACTGAACTCAATTTCATTCACCTTCTTGTCAACAGCCACGTTTTGGTCTAGATATGAAAAAAATAACGGTTCAAATTTATCCCCAGTCAACTTGTTTTTTCCTCTGCGAGCGGAACAGATATGGGTAATAGAGTTCTGAATCTGCACGTTGAGGAAATTGATCCAATTTCTAGGAGACTCAGAGAGCATATACTGTAGATTTTATATCTAATGTGGTTTCAAAATACCAGTTAATCTAAATTTAGTCAAAGAAGTGGGCTTTGGCAGACATAGATTCTGGGGGGGGGGGGCAGTAGGCCTTTAGTGCCCCCTGCACCTTGTTAACATGCAAATGTTCTCGGTGAGTGGTGGTAACCTGGGGAGCGTTTCATCAACAGTTTCGTCCTACAAGTTGTCAAATCTGACAGCTTTCCTTGATTTTGATTCACTGAGAAGCACTGTGACTGTGGTAACTGTCGGATAAACCCTCTGACGTGATGGTCCATAATCAAAATTTTTGTTGGTTATCAGTTTTTCACAAGACTACCCACTATAGCTTTTTCATTGACCCAAAAGAAAATTTTATTGCCCAAGCATTCAGCTGAGAGACTAGAAATTGTTGTTGAAATGTCCTGTTTAGAGGGGGGGGGGCAGTAGGCCTTGAGTGCCCCCTGCACCTTGTTAACATGCAAATGTTCTCGGTGAGTGGTGGTAACCTGGGGAGCGTTTCATCAACAGTTTCGTCCTACAAGTTGTCAAATCTGACAACTTTCCTTGATTTTGAATCACTGAGAAGCACTGTGACTGTGGTAACTGTCGGATAAACCCTCTGACGTGATGGTCCATAATCAAACATTTTTGTTGGTTTTCATTTTTTCACAAGACTACCTACTATAGCTTTTTCATTGACCCAAAAGAAAATTTTATTGCCCAAGCATTCAGCTGAGAGACTAGAAGTTGTTGTTGAAATGTCCTCTTTAGATCTACCAAAAATCTAGAGTGCTCTCGGAGGCTACCGCAGGTTGTCCTTGACTAGTCGTTAGATCTAAACGGTCTAGCACAAAGCACGAATCTGAGGGAATCGCTAGAGGAAATTCACTCTAGACAGGCACAATTGCAGCATCACACGGCGTGATCCACTGTTGGATTGTAGATTTAAAAGGTCTCTGTGTGATCACAGCATAGAAAACAGAAGTTCATCGGAGCGCGCGCTTCTCTCGTGTATATATATATATATATATGCATATGCTAGTCATCGTGTAAACAATGAGGCCGATTTGCCAAACATATATTGACAAAAATAATATAATCTGACACTTTTGACTTTTAAAATATGCACTGAAAATTTTGTTTCATATATATATATATCTATTTTGTATTGGTATTTTGATTTAAGTTTTTTGCCATGACTACGCATTTCGCGAGTCCAAGGTAGATGGTGTATCTCGCGATCACCGCAGATCTAAACGGGCCCCTAATGTTCACCTCGTGTTTTGATATGGAATTTCATGCTGTGTTCGTTCTAGACGATTGTCTAGCGTGACACCAGAGGGAGGTAGATCTAAACGGGGTATTATACACGATATGGAATCACCCCAAATAAAGCCAGTCCGTAGTTCCACTCTGCACATGATCAGAGGAAGGTCATTTGTACCAAAGTGACATGGTGGTTTAAGATCTAATGAGATATGCACCAACTTCGATGTCTTGATTATTCATATATTCTTTTGAATTGTATTTTTCATTTACATCCACAAAAGCAACAATGCGTCCACGAACGACTGGTATCGCACAGTTTGCCTGTACACTGTACATGCTATAATATGCATTCAACGTGAAATGCAACAAATTGGTGTGCTGTTCTAGTCACCTGGGGCCCGTTTCATAAATGACTTGCAACTGTTGTTACTTTGCCATAATGGCAACTACCATGGTAATAGGGCTCAGCAGCCAATCATATTCAAGGTTACCACGGTAGTTGCCATAATGGCAAAGTTACAAATCCTTTATGAAATGGGCCCCTGGTCTATTCCCTTTCTTCATTCTGCTATGCAAGGCATGCTTTATAATATCTTGCTTTGAAATCTGCATATCACATTGAAAGAAATGAAAGGTCAGTTGAAGAAAATTGTCCATGATGTTCTACGAACTGGTCTATTTGCTTCCACATGGCAAGAATAATTGCACCCTTTGAAAAATCCTCATGAAAGTTCTTGTAATTTTCAACAAGTACCTACTCTTTAGCTTAACAAAAGGGAACACTTTTGGAAAATCAGTTTAGGTTTCATTAAAGTTTAAAAAAGAGCCTTAATGTGTGAGTAATAGGCTATATATTAGGTAATGATTCATTGATCTATTAGCCTAATTACTGACCACTTAGGGTAATTGAATGCTAATTGAGCATTGCTCCAATATTGTTGACAATGGTTTTTATAGATTTGGCTTTGGGAATCAATCAACAAGTTAGTCAGAGTAGAGACTGCAATTGTCATTATGCAGTAAAAATTGATCTACATGCAAATTTTTCATTTTCTATTGAATAGCAATTGACATGTCAATTTGTGAAGTATGCAGTAGTGTTTTTCACATGGTGCATTTCTTAGTATAAATTGTTTTGACAATCCATTGACTGTTTTTGGCTTCGTTACAGGTATATGGTTTATTTTGTAAAGGAAGTATTCTCTTTTTCAGCTTAAATTGTGTGATAATAATTATTCAACATGTCAAAGGGAATAATCAAATTATCAGAAAAGTCTTATTCACAAATTCACAAAGTGAAAGCATGGAAGATGGACAAATATTACTCAAAAGTTGTTTCAAAAAATGAAACGTTACTTTCCTAAATGTTTTTTCCCCATGATAGCACTTCTGTAAACATGCTTTTTTTAGGTTAAGCTGATCAAGAGTGCTTCTCGCTTGTAATATATTTACATTTATTTCCCATTGGTGTTTCTTTTCAGTAGTTTAGAATTCAAATGTGAACTGGACCATGCTTCACTAGTGGTGTACCCTTCACATGTGATAGATACCATTCACATTTCCAAGTCATTTCCAAAGACAATTTCCGTGTGAACATGCTGTTACAATAAATGCATTCGTAAGAAGCATTCCATGGAGAGTTTTGCCAGTAACCCCTACAGAAATTTTCAAGCTTGCGGCAAGCGTGCGACTAGCTTGCGCAAGCTTGCGGCATGCTAGTAACTAGCATGCGGCTAGCTTATTAAGCGTGTAATATGCGTGCAGAGTAATAGTTAAGCGATCTTTAAGCGAGCAGGGACTGTTCGCTAGCATGCACTCGCTTATTAAGCAAGCGCCCTGCTAGTCGCATGCTAGTTACTAGCAAGCGGCACGCTTGTAACATCAGTCAGTGCAAATCGCAGATAAAACTTTTCATGTAACACTCCCCCTGATACTGGATCCATGCTTCTACCACGTGCTTAGGATCAAAACATGATATCGAGTAATTTACTTGACATCCGACGATGCAGTCACATGACTTTGTCCCTGCTCTCCTTGTCAGGTGACCTTCTCCTTCCTCCCTCCCTTTCCCCCCAGCGGAGATGAACTTTGTCTAGTCTACACAGGCAGACTGTTTAAAATGTTCAGTGAGTCTTAAGTACAAATCTTCATAATATTTGCCCATTTGATAAAGTAGCATTTGTTGATCTTGAAGATGGTTCTTGTTTGCATTATCTGGGTTAAAAGTTTATGAGATGAAATAGACTTTTGTGTCTAAATCATAAACTATTCTCGCATTACTCAAATTGAATATATTTTACTTACAGCTTCACCTTCTGAGCACTAATGTTACAAATGGGGCATGGCAAAAAACTTGCAAACAACTTCAAATTTATTTGGATTCCCCACACCAATGTCTTGCAATTAATTGCAATTCTGCAAGTGATTGCCGATCTGCTCCTTGCACCAAAGAGTTGAAAGTAATATGCTACAGCTTAAATGAATCTATCAATTGTAAAATTGTGACAGAATTTTTCCATTTGATCGCAAATTTCTTCTTGCAACATGAAGACATATCTGACTTGCCACATTTCAGTCGTTCATAGGATTGTGCATAGCTTTACAGACACTTTATCATGACACAAAACCCTGCAGGATGATACACCTCTCCCGACGAGGGCTGTTCGCCTGCGAAGGAAACTTCCCCCTCCTTCCAAAAACCCCTCCCGTTGGATATTAGGTACCTTCTGGCTGGGAGCCATTTCCCGCCTTTCCGTGGGTGCAGACACTTGGAACGGGTAACCATGGCAACGGTGTGTGTGTGTTTTACGCATGTGGTGTGACGATGACTGATGTACCTAGAAACTATGTGCTTTGGACTTTATAGGCGGCGCAATGATTGCTATAGCAGTAGATCCAGGAATATTCAGGGAGTGGGAGAAATGTTTAGAGTGTGGCATAGAGAAGAAAAGATTGAAAATAAGTAGATTCACATCTTATTAAATAACACGTAGGAAAAGTCGAGGAATTTGCAAAAAAAACATAGAATGTCAATAGAAGTGGGAGGGTCTTTTTCTTTTAAATCTTATCAGTTAAAAAATAAACAACCATATTTTGTCCTAGAAGTTGTGACATAATTATGAAAACTAAATTTTTGAACCAAGTTGATAAAGATATTGAAAAAATGAATGGATTCAAATGAATGGATGTATGGTTGAATAAATGAATGAATTCAAATGAACGAATCGATGGATGGATGATTGAATAAATTATTGAATTAAAATGAATGAATGGAGGGATGATTGATTGATTGAATGAATGAATGAATGAGTGAATGAATAAATGAATGAATGAATTCTAACTTTTAATTAATGAAATTTAAGCAAGTAAATAGATGAATTTCAATGACGGATTGGAATGAATGAATGAATTAGGAGTGAATAATTGATTGGAAGAAGTTGACGATGAAATATGATTTCTACATTTACCCTTCTTGAATGTAAACTAACATAAATATTATTATATTTCTTTAATTCCTGCCTTACGTGTCTTATGGAGATGAAACCAAAATT
The DNA here is from genome assembly GCF_018143015.1 of Lytechinus variegatus. Taxonomy (NCBI): domain Eukaryota; kingdom Metazoa; phylum Echinodermata; class Echinoidea; order Temnopleuroida; family Toxopneustidae; genus Lytechinus; species Lytechinus variegatus. Next base: position 35,169,173 of record NC_054748.1, read on the forward strand.
AGAGATGACACCTAATAAACTGTTTTTATTTAGTCAGAAACCATTAGAACAATTACATGCAATTGTTTATATTGTCCACTTCTCTCTCATAAGGCAAAGTAAGAAATAGAACCAACTTAATGGACTAATAACAAACATTATAAACAGGATTCTTCTGTTTCCTGTTCTAAGAAATATAGGATTAATGAACTCTCATGTTGACATAAAAACTGCAATTGTAACCTTTCCCAGTCCATTTCCATACTTTCGTGAATAATGCTTGGCTTGCATAAACATGAACTTGATGCTTTATGAAATAATGATGTCATGCTTTTGTTTCGTTTCAGTCTTATTTTTAAAGACTATCTTTTAGTTTGTAACTCAAGCTGCAGGTCATTATGACATTCATATTGGTGCCATGTTAATGAAGTATTTTTTAATATCAGCAGAAGTGATTCAATTACCAATGTGGTGCAGTTTTCACTGCTGCCCTCTATTGGCCATGATTGTACAGGGCTGACGCTCTGAGATAATATCACATTGCAAGACAAATGAATTTGTTTTCTCATAACAAGGACATTTGCATTATACTTGTGATTGTATTTTATGTAGATATTTACAGGTATATGTTTTAGAAACTCATTTTTGTTATTGTCTAGGAAACCTTTTTTTTTGTCTCAATTTGTGAATCAACTCAAAAAGCTTTTATCACCTCCCAAATATTTATCAGCATTTCTTTAGCATGTACATATCTTTGTAAATTTCAAATGTGAAAATTTATTTGTTGAAAGTATAAAATGATGAAAGAATAGAATATAAAATGATAATGAATGAGTTGGGAAGACGTAGAGGAAGAAAGAATTTAAAGAAAAAAGGGGGAAAAGATAGAAAGTGAGTAAAGGACGGAGTGATTTAGTGAGTTTGCAATTGAGCAAGACAGCCTTATTAAGTGATCAAGATAAGTTTATGGAGGTATCTTATAATTGATTAAGTTAGTAAGTATGAAAAGAAAGAATTATTTAAAAAAATTTTGTTTAAGAATTAATAGATAAAAACGAATGAAAAACGAGAAATTACAACAAGAGAGGAATTTATGAAATCAGGGAAGTTGATGAAAAAAGAAATAAAGGGTCGATGAAAAGAAACTGAAAAAAATATGCATTGCTTTTAATATAGGACGGAATACAGCAGGGAGAGTGTGAGACTAGCAATGTTTGATTTTGTTGGACAAACATGATCAGAGACAGCCACAGACAATTAACATGAAATCAAGGACACATTCCGAGATAATGAAAGAAATAGAAAACAAACTAACCATAACAAGGTCATGGCCATTCCCTAAAGTTTAATACAAGTGATAAACTTTGGGTAAACCTTGAGTAAAGAGGACCCTTTTTACCTGTGTAGAACCATCATGGTCATGTGTTTTAATGGTTTTGATAAACAGGTCAGTGTGAATCATCGATACATAGCCCCTTTTGAATGATTTGTTATGTTTATACCTGTATGACTACATCATTGCAGCACCCTTATCGAAGTTGATCCCAATTTTTTTTTGGCAGATTTAGTGATTGACGTCCATGATGGATTTATGTTGCCAATTTAGGAATATAAAAAAATGTGAACATGATTGCTTTGTTGTACTTTTGCTTATGCCACTTGCTATGTATCTACCAACCTACAAACTCTTTGAACAAAATTGTGTATAATGTCATTAGTTCCAACATTTTCATATGTAGGGCCTATGTTGTGAAATTGTGTTCTTGTTCCAGCAAAATATTTCCACTGCATAACTTGCTCGTCTCTGTGTTTTCATTAAATTTTAATGAAATTTTCATTTGTTATGCTGGTATAAATTTACTATTTTCATTCAAATCAACTTTTTTTTTGGTGGGGGGGAGCGGGGATCTCGCACAGATCCAGAGTCTGACTTTCACGGGGTGCAAATTAGCACTGCAGCACTGTTGTCAGCCACAGATCTAGAACTTTTGTAAAGGGGTTGAAAAATTTCACAAGCGAAAAAAGGGGTCATCACTCCCAAATAGAGGCATTAACAGAGCCTGCACCATTCTTTTTTTTTAATTTTGTAGGGGCACCTACACCTTCCATCCCTTCCCCCTAGGCTGGATCCTTTGACTTCCCTTATAATTAGTTTGTAGTCAGTTTAGGAGTCTTAGAGAGGGGATATATACAGAGAGCTACATATAGGTGATGGTTGGGCGTATGTAAAGTGTATGTTAGTATGTCTGTCATCCAGGGGGATATGTTACAGCAATCTTGCTCATGTTCTAACCCCACGGGAGGAAGCATGCAGGAGAATGATGAAGTCAGAGTAGACACCTGTTCACACCTACAAAATAAGATCCCCGTTCACACTCTCCCGATCATCTTGTATACCATCCAAGTACAGCCAAATCAAATTACAGCCAATAATTAATTTGATTAAGGTTATGGTTGAGGATACCCTTATGTCGACCATTGATGCCCCCATTCATTGACCCTTGGTGATTCCTTTGGCCTTTTTTGTTTTGCCCTCTCATGCTTTGATATGTAAATGTGTCTTAGGGAAAAGGAGCATGTCCTAAATTAAAGGCCTACAATTGCAATTTTTTGTTGATATTTAGATGAGATGATAATATATATATTTATACATGTATATAGGGGGTGACAGTGATTTTAAAAGGACTTTTAATTTTCAATGAGAGTTCTGTGCATATGCATTAGATTAGTGATTAATTATGCACTATGAGTTTCGTTATATGATAGGAAGGTAAATCATTGTCTGATTCAACTTTAATAGGCATTCCTCATTCTCTCTAATTTTCTCTATAATTTGCCCTATTTTTATTCAACATATCTCTATTCATTGAGAATATTGGTACAAGTACCTGTTTTACTTACTTCATGTTTATAACATTATTTGTAGTTAAGTAAAGCATTCTCCTGCACTTATTTTTAAATGAGAAATGGGTAAAAGATCAGATTATTTAGTAACAGGAAGAACCGGTACTTGTCTGTGATCCTGCTGTTCCGTCATCTACCTTTAGGGGTTTGCCTAGCATATACCCAGTTGCTGCATTCACAGTAGTATGATTTCTGACATCTGTTAGCGTGTAATGCAAATGCTTTAAAAATGACAATTTTGATTTATTCATTTCCTTTTGCTTTCAGACAAAGGAAAAAAATAGCATCAGAGAAATAATCTATTTTTATCAGTTTTCAGTTGTTCTACATCTCAGGAAGATTGCAGTCTATGTGATATTGCGTAATTAGTGAACACGTTTTAATGGCTTCAGTGAGAAACATGTTTCTGTCTTTTTTTGCTTTGTTTATTTCTTTACGTATTGAATGATGTTGTGAATAAATTCAGTCTAAGTCCCACAAATCATTTTCTTCCAATCTAACATATTGAAATGGTTACATAAGTTTGTTATAAATTTAAAGAAACTACAGGCCATTTTCCTATTTGTTAACACGCTACATTCATAAACAAGGTTAAACACAAACAAAGGCCTGTACCCCTGTACTCTGGAGAATTTCAACTGTGACAAACTGCACTAATTTGTCTTGTGAGTAGGCAAATTCCTGTAATACTTTTGTGAACTCTGTATAGGTGAACTTCACCATTGCAATGAGTCATGATTTTGATAGATCTATGCCAATTTTGGTCATTTACTGAGCTCTCGTACTAGATATGGAGACCCCCCCCCCTTCCCCGTCACTTACCAAAATCCCTTACCAGATTTGAAGGAATTCACGTCCCCCTCCTTGTGTCATTTAGTAATCTCTTGGAGATAGTTTCGCTTCCCCCTCTTTCAGTTGCTGAATCATCTCCCCACCCCCTTCCCATCTCTCTCTCTCTTTCTCAGTTTTAATCGTACCCCACCCTGCCTCATTTAGTTATCTCTTGGAGATAGTTCCCCCTCCCCTCTTTCAGTTTCTGAATCAACTCCCCCCCCCTCGCTCTTTCTCACTTTCATTCTCACCCCCTCTCTCCATCCCCTGTGCGTGTCCGTGTCGACTCTTTGTAATCTCTGCAAGCCTGCCTTTTGCTCTGCATTAGTCTGTGCGTGTTTCTCTTTTCCCTTGCTCTCTCACTGATTTTCCCCCGAAACCCCTCACTTTTCTCTCCCTCTCCATTTTACCTTGCCCTGAACCCCACCCCGTACTCCACTTATTTTTTTCTTGTACCGAGGGGCTGCATTTCAAATCCAGGCCATCTGATAAGGCATATTCAAACTGTACTCATCCTGAGTGTTGTTTTACGTCACTGAACCTCTTTCTGTTACTTGTACAGTTTTCATGAAATTATGATCCAGAGATGTGTTGAAATAGAAATTTTGTTTATAATTTCATCTGATTATATACTTATCTTTTTATTTGAAATCTTTTGTAAAAGGAGGGAGAGAGGGATGGAGATTTAATTTAGCAAATCGATATTGGTGTGAGATTCACATTTTGAATGTCGGGACTTCTTGTGCCCCAGTTTTGATCCAAGGTACCCTAGTTAAAATGAGAGAGGGGAAACACAATTTTCATAAACCACTTGAAAGAGTTAGTCAGATGGGAAGGGGGCGAACAGAAAGGTGTGGGAGGGGTAGGTATATACGGTAAGAGAAAAAGGGGGAAACAGGATTTACGTAAACCACCAAGAAAAAAGATGTTCAGTTGTAGAAGGGCATTAGCTCAGTCCAGGAGGGGGCGGTTGAAGGAAAAAGGAATGAGCAGGATTTTCATAAACCACTTCACAGATTTTTGGGGGATGAGAGGGGCCAACATTCTGGTCCAGGACGGGATGGGGGCAAACGAAGAGTGGGGAATAGAATATCGGGGATCCACGTACCAGTGAGAGCAAGTTGGAACCGCCTGCGAGTCATGCATGCGTAGTGGACGTGCTGTTCCCTCCGTTTAATTTTGTCACACTCACGCAGTATCTGTTCTGTACATTCCAACTTCCTCTCCTCTCTGTATTTACACTATACTATCATCATGTCATGTCCATGACGTGCAAGGAAATCTTTTGAATGTTTGTGGGAAAGTTGAGGATCTATTTGGACTAACCTGGATGTGTGCAATAAAGTTCTTTAATATTTCCTTTTCTGTATTTTTAGGGTAAGCATTCATATTCATTTCAACACAAATATAAGGATATTGAATATTGACAAATCTCCTGTTTTAAAGTAATTTTTGTTTTGTTTTGTTTGTTGTCTTGATTGTTTTTGGGTTTTTGGGGGGTTACATTTTTTGCAAATCAGGATTTATTTGAAGAGAATTTGGACTACTCTGATATCCCCATTTCAATACGAGTGTCATATGTAGGCCCCATCTCATCAAGAATTGTTATTATAACAAATGCACAATTTCTAGAACGAATTTACTATCAGCCAATCAGATTAGAGGATTTCAGTAGCTTTAAAGGACAAGTCCACCCCAACAAAAACTTGATTTGAATAAAAAGAGAAAAATTCAACAAGCACAACACTGAAAATTTCATCAAAATCGGATGTAAAATAAAAAAGTTGTGACATTTTAAAGTTTCGCTTATTTTTAACAAAATAGTTATATAAACGAGCCAGTTACATCCAAATGAGTCGATGATGTCGCTCACTCACTATTTCTTTTGTATTTTATTATATGAAATATTTTGATTTTCTCGTTATTGTCATGTGAAATGAAATTTCATTTTTCCCTGAACACGTGGAATTCCATTATTTTAACATTTTTTGCTTCAGGCAAGGAGGTCCTAATCGTCAAATTCATAAAAATAGTAATATTGTATAATTCAAACAATAAAAAACAAAAGAAATAGTGAGTGACATCATCGACTCTCTCATTTGGATGTAACTGGCTCGTTCATATTACTATTTTGTTAAAAATAAGCGAAACTTTGAAATGTCATAACTTTTTTATTTTACATCCGATTTTGATGAAATTTTCAGCATTGTGCTTGTCTGATTTTTTTCTTATGATTCAAATCAATATTTTTCTGAGGTGGACTTGACCATTAAACTGGTATTTCAATTTGCTATTATAATATGTTTTGTTAAATGGGTCCCAGGCTTGTCTATAGTTATTTTTTTTTATTAAGGAATTGAATACATTGTCAAATCAATTTCTAAGTTTATTTGATTGCTTTTTTTTCCAAATGGAGATTTTTTTTTCAAATTAATTAGATCATTTTGAAAACAGTTATTGAACTGATATCAACTTCTTTCAATGTTAATCACTTCTCACTTAGTATTAATCCACATAATACAGATTTGTTTCTGTTAATCAACTTATGTAATGATGAAGAAGAGGTAATATATCTATGCCCTGTTGGAACCAGTTAGTCCCTGTGTATCCCTGTTGATAAAAACCAGTGACACGACTTTTGCTCCTGCGACAATTGCTCCGGGCTCTATTTCGTCTAAAGATTTATGTTAAGGGTAAGGGTTGCAATAAGGTTTAATGTTAGGTAAGGGTTAGTTTTAGGCTAGCATATAGTGTTGAAGTTAGTCATTTGATTAGTGTGTGGGATCTCTACCATAAGGACATTGTTCCACTCCACAGTGGTCCACCAGTATAATATATTGTTCATAATGTGTTCACAGTGTTGAACACAGTAGTGTGAAATCGTCTCTATACACTTACAAATATGTATGCATTGCGCTACTGGAACCAGTCACACAGTCCTGTTGGCAAGTGCAGTGTCTCACACTCCACAGTGTGTACACCAGTATGGAACACAATGTGCTATCATTTTTACATTTTTGACGTTGATCTCAGATTCATAGAGTCCACTGTGTGAATATACTGTAAACACATTGTAGAGGTGTCCACAGCCTTCACATTGCAAAAAAAATATAATATGAACATTTTAGCATTGTAGATCAAATCTCCACATAGTTCAACTATGTGAACACACTTGTGGGTGTGTTCACAGTGTGAACTTATCTCACACTGTTAAATTTTGACATTTTTATAGTGTGTATCACATTTTCACATAGTTCCACTATGTGAACACACTGTGTGCACTCACACTGTCTACATGTGCAAAGTGTGAAATTGTATTCACACTGTTTGAATTTGTGCATTTTAACAGTATTAATCACACTCTTACATAGATCCACAATGTGAACACACTGAACATGCATATGGTAGAGGCAATAACAAAGTGAGATAATGTTCACATTGTTAAATTTGGACATTATGACAGTGTAAATCACATTTTTTACATTGATAGTCCATTTGGTAAAAACAATGTGAACACTCTTATTGTAGACTGGAGGTGTCCACAGTGTGAAATTATATTCACACTATTAAAATAACAATGTGAATCCCATCTTGAGTTAAAAATGATAATGATAATAACAGTAGTTACATTTATATGGCGCTTCATACGTTGGTTTCTACAAGTGTGTTACATTGTAATTATTACAACCCCGGTCATAGGATCCGTTACTGTTCCACAAATAAAGTTTACCATCTCCACTCCCTGGAGAGTGTCCTGGCCAGGGAACCGTTTATTTGTGCACACGTGCCAATCTAATCACATCGACGTTCACATCCTACCAGGTATACATTCAACAGCTGGGTGACAAATGTGGATAAGTGACTTGCCAAAGGATATTAGGGCCAGGTAGGATTTAAACCACTACACCATGACACCTCCACAAAGTTCATGATGTGAACACTCGAAAGAGGTATCCATAGTGTGAAATTATCATCATGCTGTGGACATATCCACTGTAGAAGTGACATCAAAGTGAGAGTATCTTGAATTAATTAGATTTGAGCATCTTAACAGTGTGAATCACATTTATACATACTTTCCACAATGTGAACACACTGAACATTCACACTGTACAGGTGTCCACAGTGTTTTAAAGTTATATGCACAGTGTGGACACACACTGTAGAAGTTTCATCAATGTGAGATTTTTTTCACATCATTAATTTGAGCATGTTAACAGTGTGAATCACATTTTCACATACTGCAGGTCCACAATGTGAACATTTTCACATAACATAGTTCAATGATGTGAACGTACCATGGATATTCACACTATACAGGTGTTCACACTGTGAAATTATCTTCACACTGAGGACACACACACTGTACAAGTGACAGCAAACCGAGAGTATCGTCACATCATTAGATTTGAGCATTTTAACAGTGAGATTCACATTTTCACATACTGCAGGTCCACAATGTGAACATTTTCACATACCATAGTTCAATGTTGTGAACATACCATGAATATCCACACTTTATAGGTGTTCGCACTGTGAAATTGTCTTCACACCGAGGACACACACTCTGTAGAGGTGATGTCAAAGTGAGAGTTTTGTCACATCATTAGATTTGAGCATTTTAGCAGTGTGACTCACTTTTCACATATTGCAGGTCCACAATGTGAACACACCATGAACATTCATACTGTACAGGTGTCCACACTGTGAAATTATCTTGACACTATGGACACACACACCGTAGAGGTGACAGCAAGTGAGAGTATCGTCACATCATAGATTTGAGCATTTTAACAGTGTGATCCACATTTTCACATAGTCCACTGTGATGACACACTGTGCGCACATTGTCAACATACTGTGTGTCACACTGATCTTTCCAGCAGAAAAAGTGTTTGGAAAATCCAGTAATCAATGGATTTCATCCAGAGTCAGGCGGAGGCCAGGGGATTCTGACAGTGAACTCTGTATTCTCTGGTTAAGGGGTCAGGTCCAATTGCATGTAGTTGAATTAATTTTAGGGGCACAAAACAGCTGTGCATTCTATCTTTCTGAATCACAACTTGCAAAGCGTCCCTCTCTCCCTCCTTTCAAAATCATGCATTGACTAACCCCCGCCCCCTCCTTCTTTCAAAACGGGAAACAAGTATTGTCTTTATCTACATAAATTATGAATTACAAGGGAATGAGTGGAAGAGCCGTGGTGTAGTGGTTCTGACTCTCGCCTTGTAAACAGAGGGTCGTGTGTTCGAATCCCACCGCGGTCTAGCGTCCTTTAGCAAGGCGTTAATCCACACTTTGCCACTCTCGACCCAGGTGCTAAATGGGTACCCGGTAGGATGCGAAAGATATTGTATGTTTGATTTTGCCAGCGCCATTATGTGAATGCGACGAATGCAAGGAATTCTCCTCAGGGAGTGGAAATTGTGCACTTTTCGTGCTTGATTGAAATGAATCCAATGACCGGGGTAATAATATGCTGTAACACGCTTTGGGCCATTCTGGGAAAAAAATTGGCTATTATTATTATTAGAAATTGGTTATTAACATAATTGCAACACCTACAAAAAGCAAACACAGTGTCTCACACTTCACAATGTGTACACCAGTGTGGAGATGGTCCTAAGTTCTTAACATTACGTAATACATGTTATATCTGCATAGTCCTGCACTATATATATACATACAGACAAGGACAAGGAGAGAAACAACGTTTAACTAATTGAAAGTGGAGGAAGTGGTCGTGTTAAGAAATTAACGTGAGATTAATTACCAATGACCACTTTCATATTGTGCTCTTGAAGATAATAGTCCTTTCACGTTTTCTCTTTTTAGTTGATGAAGCCTTGTAATAAAAACAACTTTCATTGTTCTGTGTGGAAATATGAGTGCTATAAATGTATTTTAAGTGGGATTTAGGAAATTAAATAATGTGACGTTTCAAGTTTGAAGTGCATTAGGTACTTAAAATGGAGATAATTTTTTGTTTGATTCAGGGGGCAAGGGGTTAAGAGGGCGGGGGCTATGTTGCTGTACTTTGGCAAAAGGAAGCAAGTTACAAAAGTATCATTTGTTGTAAGTGAGCATTGTGTGTTCGTCATTTACATAGGTGTCAATGCAATTTAACAACATATTTTCTCCAATTTCTTTCCATAGAACAATAATTTCTTTCCCAAATTTTGCCTGAACGTGCAACATAGGAAGGGCGTTTCAGAAACAACAATAACTCAAATTTGACTGATGCGTCACTTGCTTCCTTTTGCCAAAGTTGGGCAGTATGCCCTGGGCTGCTGTCTTATCATAAGAACCATTGTAATTGTTTGATCTATCTTTGTTATTAATAAGATTTCACAAGGGTCACCTGAGTAAAACCAATCAATTTGATTAAGTGATTAATATGAAAGCTTTATAGGGGCTAGTTTTATGACAATAGAATTTTATCGCAACTTAACTATTTCATATTTCTGGGAGTTCTATCTTCAGTAGACTATGAATAGTGATTTTTTTTTTAGAAAAGGAAGCACTTCCCATTATATTAACACATTTTTTTTTTAAACTGTGAAAGCCCCAACTATGTATAATGCATTACACCGCTTAATACCCCCTCAATATTCTTGGTTAATTTTTTCTACTGTTTAACATAACAGAGATGTTGCTACAAAATATCCAGAACTTTGATACCTGTTGCATAAATTTTTCATATGAATAAAAAAAACACCCAGGAAAAAATTATATTGAAGCTGATAATTTCAAGACATACGCGACTGAAAAAGCAGCATTTATTTCTTCGGACGGATAATAATAAAAAAAAAAATCATGAAATATACACAAATTGGGATGGTATTTCTGGGTGTTTGTCCTTTTTCACTTTTTACTTTTTTGAAGCACTGAATAATGATTTGCAGGTGCAATATTTTCAGGACTCCTTTTTTTTGTACAAAATTTCACAGATACATGTGGGTAACAATGGAAACCCTACAGCTCTGATTCTATATTGGTCATACCAATGTTAACCAAATGCCTTTGATGTTACAATCTCTCATGTTAAAGATCAGCGGGAAATTGGCCTCTCATTGTATTTCCTGTCATATCCATGCGACACGTTCATGTCTGAAAAAAAAATTGTGACGAATCGGTCTAAAGTAAAGTATGCTCAATGTTACAGTACCTACAAGCTAGAATCAAAGTATAAAAAAAGGACAGAAAATTGTGTCAATGCTATTTTTGTAGGCCTGTTCTATTTAATATCAAGACCAAGCCAGGGAAATGCATAATTGTGTTTTCCGGGGCTAGTTTTGTCAGATCACCAGACAAAATCTGTACATTGTATTACAGTTTACATTCAATTTCATGAGAATTTCAGGGACTCTTTTGTTCTTGAAGATTTATTGGCAAGGGGGGGTGGGTATAGCCCGAGCCCCCATGTCAGTTCTTAAATGCATCTAGCTTTCAAGTAAAAACTTTTATCTAGGCTCCCTTGAAAAAATGGGCCTTTGGTTTCGATGGGACTACCCTGCTTTTTATAAAGAAGATATGAATGAATGAATAAAGGAAGGAAGGAAAGAGTGTTTGAATGACTGCATTATGGAAAGATTGTTTGATGGAATAAATGCATGAGTGAATGAATGAATGGATGAATGAATGAACAAATGAACAAATCATGATAGAATGACTGACTGACTGAATGAATGACTGAATGAATAAACGCACGATTGAATAAAATGAATGAGTGAGGGAATGAGTGGATGAATCAATTAGTAAATCTTATTAAGATTTGCTCAATATGATTAAAACTGTACAGACTATTTTTAATGTTGTGATATCAGCTTCATATTTCAACACCTAGTTTTAAAATGAAAAAAAAAAGAAATTATGTGTAGAATTTAATCATCAACAGGTTTAAGGGTTGACTTTAATGGATTTTCAATACATTGCTTAACATGTACTTCAAGTGCATTTTTCTTCTTGCTCTTGACTAAAAAGGGTGCATCTCCTATTACGAAATAAAATCTCTCATCCTTCATAGCCTGTTTGCTTCATTTTACTTTCTATAAGATCATTAGTTCTTGTTTCACTTACATCATTATGAAGTTCACATGACATGAAGGAAGTGTTATTACAATATGAACGATCATATTGATTAAAATAGTATTGGTACTTGAAAATACCCTTTATGAACATGTCTTGATGTATGACTAAGGAATGCGCTTGAGACTATGATGCACATGGAAGAGTTGCAAGACCAGACTCCTCCAGAAAGAGATATTTCAGAGGCTCGACGATTCCCAGAGCAGAAAGGAGTCAAACTTTTCTATACTTGTGAATTTTTTGAAAAATTTTGTTGGATTTGTAGGCGGTAGACTTGGAAACACTGGAGATTTGTAAGTACATTTTTTTCTTCTCAGATACCATGACATCTGCCCTAGCAATAATAATTTATAATCTCTCCTGCAACTATTGCCTCTAAGTCCTGCAGAAAATCAGTCAGTTATTTAGGGAAAAAAAATAGCATTTCCATAGTCCATATTATAGCCCCCAACTTGTGGCACCATGTCACACCAGTTACAGGACCAAATATTAGGTCACCTTTTGGGGGAGGAAGGGGGGGTTCACCTGTTCGCAAACTTTAGAGGGAACTGATTGCATAGTTCAGCATGGATTCTCGACCCACTTTAAGAGTGGGGGTCAAATCTGAGTTTAGTCCTCCTGACTGGAAGTGACTTGTTCCTCATCCGTTTATCAGATCCCGGCCTGAAGTGCTCTGCCCTCTTTCTCCTGTATTCAGATGGTCATTTCACAAATGACTTAGAACTTTTCCAACCTGGTATTAATTACCATGGTAACAGGGCTCATCAGCCAATCACAAACAAGGTTTCCATGGTTACTTACTATAATGACAAAGTTTCAAGAAATGTAAAACTTTGTGATACAGGCCTCTGGCGTTCCTTTGTTAAATTCTAGATCTACATGATCTAGGGAGGATTTCATGTTTGGTTGTCAGTTATTCTCACTGACTATTGTTATAAGCTACTGAAATACTTGGATCTGATTAGCTCTGAGCAAATTTGTCAGTAAAAACCACTGAGAATATGCTTCATGAGACAATCTTCTGTTCTGTACAATTCACTGTGATACAATTGTGACAACTGCAGTCTGTTAAGTCAAAAATAATTATTACTTTGTTAACTTTGATTGTTAACTTTGATTAAGTTTGTTAACTTTGATTAAGTTTGCTCAGATCCTCTTCCCTGGCCACCAACTGATGCACTGGGCAAACTTCTATCAAATATTGCACGTATCTGTATAATATTTTATGTTATTTTATGTAATGATTGATATCACTATTGTAATCTTGAATGTGTTTGAAGTGCCAAATAAATAATAAATAAATGAATAACTCATAAGATTGAATTGTGAAGAAAAGTGGGCCAAAGTGAGATGTAAGGATTAGAATAGACCTAATGGGTGTGTGTTAAGATTTTTGGATCACCGTGATGATTTAAAAAGTGATCTTTGTACTTCATCAGGTCACTTGCATTGCACACAACTATTTATTTATGGGACCACAGACAAAAAATATAACAATCCTTGACAGATCAGTAATAGTTTTCCTAAACTCCATTAAGAGAATTTGAAAACTGAATTAAAACTGGCTATATTTGACTTTTCCATCACAGGTGTTTTCCTTTAATGGTCTTAGGGCCTGACATTCAAATGTGAATTGCACAGATTAGCATGTGCTAGTGCTAATTACCATTAGTGTATGCCAATTACCAAGGGGAAATTGCTCTGTTTAAAGGCTATCATATCCATCAGAAAGACTTGATGAATTAATATCAAATCTATATTTAAAGTGAGAAGAATATCAATGTCTTTGAATTTTAAGGGTCTAGCCTGTCAAGCAATAGTGCCAATTTAAAGACTAAAGTGTAACAAATTGTTTGTATTAATAGAGAAAATAGTATCAAAAATTGTTGTAGGCCTATCTGTATACATATAGCTTATTTTCATTTTTGTTATTTTCCTGTACTTCCTTGTTTTTTTCTTCAATTTGTTAATAAAAGCGATATTCTTACTGAACAGTTCCTCAAACTGCATCATAGCATTTTCTTCTTGGAGTGAAACATACCTAGTCTAGTCATCAGGCACAGACCAGATTATCAACACTTTCACCAATAGTTGGGTCTGGAGAGAAGTCTAGCCCAAATTACAGGTTGTTTGTACTGTTAATGATTGGGTAGCCACAAAATGCACAATTACATTAAGCTCTTAGTAGGCTGAACATTCATTTCCGACAACTTAACCTCTTCCCCGTGGAACCAGTCTGTCCCTGTACAAAGCCTATGGGAATTGCAGAAATCAGTAACCAAATGGTTAAGTGTGTTTTGACCAACTCAGTGGCTGATGTTTACATGCTATTGCTCTAGTCACACCAACAGATCTGACTGGTGGTGTGCCATTGGAAATAATGCAGTTGCCTTGGTCGTTCTGGAGTAATGTCTTCTCTGTGTGACTAAGGCCTAGCACAAGCCTACGTGTGTCCTGATTGCATAGTCTTCTTCCTTCTCTCAGGCCAAACTGATTAAAGTGCAAGTGAAGTGCGTGCTTCCTCCTCTTCATTAACGTAAATAGGTCCACCTTCTTCGGTCAACGCGGTCAGCCTCTTAATTGCCTTCGTTATAATAGCCTTCTGTACTTTCCAAGACTTTGCTTAGGATGTGTTTGTCTGTGACGATTTCTTTATTTATAGATTGGACCGTGAGTTGATTTAGTTGAGGTGATTAGGATTTTCATTCTCACTGATAGTGATGATTGTTTGCCCATGGAGAAATATTTCTTGCGATTGTACCGTTGGACTGTACCCTGATTGTATACAATTGAAATCATTTTCTTCAGGACTCTCTCCCTTTGATATTCTGTTAAATTTCTTTGATATTTGTAGACTGGAGGATTTTTGTGTCATCTTTTAAAATGGATCATAAAGTGGAATATGCTTATTAAAGAGGTATGGTATTAAAGAACATTTTTGTTTATTATTACTATGATCAACGGTTATTGTGACTATGGTCATTTTTATTGACATAATTTGAATATTATCTTATTTCAATTTTTACTATTTTCAGTATCTTGGGTTGGCGTTTATAAGTCACTTCATCCTATCTTGCCACTGCCCTCATGTCCACTACAAATTTTATTGTGTTTTCATGTATGTTGTATTTGTTTATATGTTTTTTGGTTGCTCTTTATGAGTGAAAGACAAATACTTATTGAATTGAATTCAAATTTGTATGAGAATATTGTAGTCTGGTGCATGTACAGTACATGATGAATATTGAGCAGTGCTTGAATTGACTAGATCTAGATTTCTAAGAAGAAATGTATGCTTTATTGTACAAGTAACATGTTCAAAGGAACTTTTGAAGAGATTTTGTTCATGTCAACCATGTCAGTTCCATCTTAGGAAGGTCATCTGCCATTGTTACGTTCTTGGGATATAATTAGAAATTAGAAATTATACTGGGTCAATCAAAAGCGACTTTTAAATGCAGATGTTTAAACTTGTTCTGAGAAATAATCGTCACCGTCAAGGCTTGCATTTCATTGTTTTATTTAGATGTTTATTTAATCATTTTCTGTCAGAGGATGGGTAGCCCTTTCAACAAAGCTGAAAGTCAGGGTTCACTTCTATATTACAAACAATATACATGTAGAACAAGTGTAAAAAAACAGAGACTTGTATAGAGGCAAATCACACCACAATTTTATATTAGCAATAGAAGTTTTAAAAAATAAAAACCAATGAGAATGCAAAAGATGGATAGTAACACCTATCAAACAATTAAAGAAGTACACGGTGAAGAAGACTAACATGAATATTTCCTTTAATGTAAAGAAGGCTATGAAAAAAGTATGTTTTGTTTCAATATTTAATTTTATGATGATATTTATTCACTTGTGGATCCCCATGGCTACAGTACTTGAATTGCCAAACACACTGTCAAAATTAATATTTGAAGCTTTATAAAGACAGTATAGAAACTCACAAATTAAGTTGAATTGATCATATGATTTTAATCATGCCTGCAGAATGTTGTTTGGACTCTAAATTTCATACATGAGGAAATAATTCAAAAAAGCCATTTATGAACAAGAAAAGAAATTAAATATTAAATCTACAATGCTTTAGAGTTAATGCTAATCTTATATTCAACCCTATTAATTTTTTGAGATAATATCAACATTCAAATGCCACTCAAAAGATATTTGATTTTGATTTAATACTGGGATAGCTGCAACAATGCTTTTATTCAATTTGAAGAAGAAAGAGGAATTACAATTCCAATTCCTCACAGGAAAGAGTCTGAGACTTATAAAATATCCCAGACTCGAAAAAAACTTCCGTCCTGGATTGCTTCCAATTTAGAGACAATATGCAACCTGTAGGAAATCATGTGTACGGGAATTATGCCAGATATAGTGACATAAAACGATCTTTTAAGTGAGATTTAATCCAGCATTCCTCCACACAGGTCTCTCCATAAGACAGGGACTCATACTGAACTGTTAGGAGCTATGAGTCAGTAAACAAGACATAGTCCCTTGTGTATTTCCATATCAAAATATCATACATGAGAATGGAGTTTTCCTGTTCAGTTCTGTGGCTTCTCTTTCTCTATGGATATGAGTAGTTGGAGAGTTTCTTTGTCAAATCTATCTTTATGTATTTTCTCAGTAGAGTTGTGTACATGTAGGGTGTTTAACTTCTTTGTGCATGATGTAGGTATTGTTGGACTAAACTATAAAATGATTTCAATTATACCTCTCTCTCTTCCTCGATCCTATCTATCTAATGCTTTTTTGTTTCTTTCTCTCACTCTTCCCCTTTCTTACTTCTTTTTCCCTATCTCTCACTGTCTTTCTCTATCTTACTGTGTACCATTTGAATGCATTCATCGTTGTTTGAATTTATTTGTAATGTATTTTAGATATTTAATGTTATAATGGCTATATTACTGTATCAAACAGTAATATAATAATGTATTATGATTGTAATGTATAATGTACTCTGATTTTGTATCATGTAATAATGTAATTTAACCTGCCGGCCAACCTGATAGGTTGCCGGGCCTGGTATTTGTTATGCTTGATCTTTAATAAAGACATGATGTACTACTACTAGTAGAGAATATGGTCTACTGAATGAAGGGGGGGGGGGTAAATTGACTTACAAGCTTTCTTATCTGTTTTCCTGCAAATATTATCCCCTTGCTGTGGATGTGTTAGTAATTTTTAAGATCAGGTACCAAAAGTAAGTGCCTTCACAAAATTAGCATTTGCATCTTCACCACAAGCATGATTTCAGTTTTGTCTTTCAGAGTTGTTTTCATAAACCCTATTGTTTTGTCTCTGTAGAAATTAGATGATTACAAGTGAAAAAAAAGCATTCAGTGAAATAATTTCTAAATCCAGAGCAAAAAATGCCCAGATTGTTGTTATTACACATACTTTTAGATGTATTTTGTGAATCCAAGGTTAGTGATAGAAAGACTCTTCACATTCAAATAGTTTCTGTATTTGCTGTTGATGTAATATTTGAGGATTGTAATTATGTCTTTGTTCTCTGTCTCTAGTCATGTTGAGTGGGTGCATTGTTCAGTTGAGGAAGGGGGATTCCTCAAACTTTTCCCAATATTTCCCCCCTTCCAGAAGAAGTAATATGCTTTAGGGGGAATCCTCAAAACTTTTCCCAGTTTGTCCCCTTACCGAGCAGGTATTTTATTCTTTTGTGTGATACTTCCATGAGTCAGTGATCAATACACATTCCTGATGGCTCGTTTGTTTTCCTTTTGCCTGTAAGTGAAGAGTCTTGCTCTGACGTCTCAGAGAGTCCTGCATTTGTTTTCACTTAACCTGATCCAGAATTATTCATAATGGCGTCACTTGGACCTGATAGGCTTGAGGAGGGGTGATGGTGAAATAGTCTTGAAAGTTCATACAGATTGTGATTTTCTTGACTGTTGCATTTTCATAGCATATAGTAAGAGATAAGATATTATTGAATTGGCATAAGGGGCTAAATTGATGACACAAATATTTATTTTCATCGACAACTGCTATAAGCTACTGAAATCCTTGCGTCTGATTTGTTCAGAAGAAACAAGTCAGGGAAGTGAAAATCACAAGATGCTTTATGAAAAACTCGCTCAGTCATGCATGGAGATTGATTTTGTGATCACATTAAAAATTCAATAGAGGAGAGACAGAACAATGAGAGTGGACAAAGTTTTGTCACGGTGAAACAGAAGTTAGCAGAGGAGTGAGAGAACTGGCAATATTGGTTGTTGGGTCATCTGGTGCAACTCGGTCTATCAAACTATTGGACTCATAGATCTATAGAGAGGTAGATATTGTTAAGCACTTGACAGGTAGACGACAGACAGGCAGAAAGGTACATGGATTCCACTGTCACTCACAAACCTGTATCTATTCTCGCTCTTAGCCATTTCCATGTTAATCTTAAAATAATGATTCCTTTTTTATGTTATCTCTTCACCTTGCAGTTCTCAAGAAGCGCTTGACCTATGTCCGCGCCATGAGATTACGTTCCTCAGTCTACTGTACGATGCAGCCTCGATGGGCCTTGCAGTACTCCAAACTCTACGAATATGCTGTCATCGTCTCGCTGAAGATCAACCCAGAGACAAGAAGATATGAGCCCTACGAAATGAAGAGGTTCCCTCATGAGGTAAGTGTTCCTGTTGGAAGAAAATATTTATATAGGAAATATATATATCTTAAGACGGACACTCATTCTGCCCGAAACATCAAGTCTCTCTACTGCTTCTGCTCATCATCTCTACTCGCAGACTCAACCAGCATCTCCTCATCCATCCTACTACTCAAGCTGTTTCAACTCATCAATCTCTTCTGGTTTACAGTCCTTTTCAGGACTACATTCAAGAAAGAATACTCAACTCTCAAATTTCCACTTTCTCGCCTATCCATTTCTTTTTCTTCTAATCCACTGTTTCTATGATACTCCACATTGTGTACCGTAAACCACATCAGCCATTGTACGTGCCACCGTGCAAACCTTCAAACAACATCTAACTTACAGTTGATTGCAAGTTCCTTGCAATGCC
Organism: Lytechinus variegatus; assembly: GCF_018143015.1. NCBI lineage: Eukaryota > Metazoa > Echinodermata > Echinoidea > Temnopleuroida > Toxopneustidae > Lytechinus > Lytechinus variegatus. The sequence goes on from NC_054748.1 coordinate 35,188,030, forward strand.
CCATTAGTTTCACAGACAAGGCTGACAATGTTGCAAATGAAATGATCGACTTTCACTCTTTGGATGATTGTTGCTTGAAGCTTCTGATCAATGACATTTTGAGTTAAATTCTTGGTTTTGAGTGCTGAGAAGCTCTGTTTCTATATCGATATCAGTGATATCAAACTTCATTAAATGGTAGTCAAGACCCCATAGCATAATAGTTTAGGTATTGATCATGAAGCTGATAAACTGATCACTCACAATGCAAACAACACTTACGGTATGAATCAGTTCCATAATCATTGCTAAGTCTTATATAACGCGGTGATTTTCTAGTATAAGATATGAAAATTACGCAATTTTTAAAGAATGTTTCTAGTTCTGTTAATTCACAATATTTTCAAATGGTGGCACGACATTTGCTACAGTGACAATTGCTCTGGGCTTTATTATGTCTAAGATATAGGTTAAGGGTTAGGGTTGCAATAGGGTTTTATGTTAGGGTTAGGTTAAGGATAGGGTATGATGTGAAATCCAGGGTTAAAGTTTGTCATTTAATTTGTATGTAGAATTTATAGTCAGAACAATTGTCGCCGGAGCTGTTTTCATGGAACTGTTCAAACAGATGTTAATTCAGATTTCAGACCTTGACAAAGTCTTACCCTGGGCCTTCTCATGGTTTTTATTTGTAGTAAACATTCTATTTTCTTTCTATTTTTCAGGTGAGTGATAGTCAAACAGACAAACTGCGAGCGATCCCAGAGTTCTGCTTCCCTGACGCCTTCAAGTGGGCCCCAGTTGAACAGTACAACAGCGAGAGCTTCTGCTTCGTACTCACAAGCTCAGATGGATCAAGACTCTACGGTTACAACAGAAGAATACTGGTAGGTCCATCACCTTCCTGCTCAATAATTCTCTCTAAATTCCTTAGGTTGCAGTTAGATGGCAATCAGGGAATAATCAAAAGTTGGATTGAAGTTTTCAGGCTAATTAATTCAGATTCCAATCGTATTCGATTTGGACTTTTGATTCAGTTTGGATCGCTCCCTGATCACAATGTATTAGATTAATGGTCAGTCTACAGAAGTCATAAGAGTTGGCATGAAAATTATTAAATGTGAATGTTAATGGGGAACTAGCCCACATTCTTTGTGCTTTCTCATTCTAAGAATATACCATTTGAGATAACTAAGCCCGTTCTTTGGTCTGACAGACTATTGTGAAATAACTGCTTTTAAATTTTCACAAAATCGTAACATGTTCCAGTTTGTTAACATTGACATCACAAAGCCTCTATATTAATGCAGTGTGTGACTATTAGAATGCCACTATTTATGATTTCCCAATCCTGCTGTACATCCTCCCCAGCTGTTAACCAAGTTGGGGTACAACTCAGGGCTTCAGGCTTGGTAATACAAATAGCACATGTATGATCCAATGATTATGTTCATTCAATGTAATTACATTCAGAGGCCCTCACTGACCAACTCTGACCACTACTGTTTGTTAACTTGATAAATATAAACCATTTTGAATTGTAATAAGAATCATTTTATATGGGGATTTATACAAGAGAATGGAATGTTCTCAAAACTTTATAATAGTGATAATGTTACAGCTAAAAAACAACAAGAAAGATAATCAAAATAAATGTTTCTGATAATAACGGAAGTAGTTGTAGTAGTAGTAGTAGTAGTAGTAGTAGTAGTAGTAGAAGCAGCAACAGCAGTAGCCGCAGTAGGAAGAGGAATAGTAGAAGAAGTAGTAGTAGTAGTAGTAGTAGCAGTAGTAGTGGTAATATAGTAGTAGTATAGTAGTAGTAGTAGCAGTAGTAGTAATGAAAAAAGGAGTACTATAATTGAAATAAATCTTCTAATTCACTATGACCAAATACATGTTTTAGCATACATATATAGCTAATGACATCATAAAAAAATGAATTTTCTCAGTTATGATTTTCTTGTCTGAGTTGTGGGTAGCTTTGTAACAGTACTTCATACGTTGATAAGCAACCGTGCATATCCTGTATCACTGCTTTACCATCAAAATCAATTAAACAATTATTTGAGGTTTCCAGATGATTGGTTGAAGCAAGGAAATGTTTACAGAAGAAAACCTAATTCTGGTGAACCAAGACTCCTTTTCTGTGGCTGGGCATGGAAATGTTGGTGCTCTAGAGGCTCACGTAGAAAAATATATTTTGGCCAATATGTGTAGATGTGTTTTGATATTTATTGACAGTGAGATAATCAAATCAAAAGTACAAATCTGTAATGCTAGTATCATGGTAGGATAAATGCAATATGAAACATCAGACATACAGATTTATTTTAACCTTAAAATGTATGAATATGAAATGTTGCAATAATAAAAAAAACTTACGCATAGATTATCAACTTTTTGATAGAAATGAGAAATTCCAGTAAGAAATTGTGTGGAAATTATCAGTTTTAGAAATCAGTCTTGGTACAGATGGTGTTAAATCTCACCAAACATTTGCCAAGATTCTCTATGAAACAGACCACAGTTCATACCCTATCACATTTTCAAAAGGAAATGTGCTGAGAAATAGGAGTCCCATTGACTACTTGGTGGTGACTAGGCACCCTATGGCAGTATAATCTCAACCATCTTAATGCCTTTGAAATCTTCAATGGGTGAATTAAAGTCCGGTGTTGGCCTTGAGATTTGTATTGCTTCCCCTTGCTTAAAAACTTATTCAGATTTTGTAAAACTAATCCAGATCACATTATTGACATCTCAACAACTAGTGAGTGACTTTTGGGGACCATCTTCATGTTCTGTTTAGTGTTATAATCGTAGAAAAATTGACCTTTTGACCTGTTTCATTCTAAATATGAATGATGCAGTTGAGTATAATCATAACTTGTATGATTTGGGCCCTGCAGCATTTTCAAGCTTCACATGTATTATTTGAGCAAGGAGCTCATTTTTAAGTTTGATCAATCAGCCTTAGGGGGTGTTGCAAGAAATATTTTTGATCAATTAAGACCATTTGCAGACCCTTATGAATTGATGTCAAGACATGCAGTGAAATCATTCTGACTTTAATACCTAGGTATATTAAACACCGCCAGTGTTCTGAAGTTATATCCATGAATATTTAGTTATATCCATAAATTTTTTAGTTATATCCATATTTTTCCCCCATTTTTAGGCAGAATATTCCCCAAGGGAAGACAAATTTTATGTAAGCACAAAAATACTCGTACCCGCCTACACAAAATTCTTTAAAAGCTACCTAATTGATTAAACTCTGAAAGAAATACCGCCTATTTGGTTCTCGGCTAATTTTACAATATGTGGAATAAGTCTGTTAGAAAACAGGTGAAGATTAATCGGAGTAACAAAGGAGTCAATTTGGTGAAGGGAACGTGATCCAGTCGCAGACGGAGAGATTCGTATCGACAATGCTCTTATTCCTGATCTTGTTGAATTCCGCTGAAGTGTCATTTTTATTGTGCATTAGACTAGTTTACCAGGAAATAACAGCTTGCTGACAAATCTAGAAAAATGTTGCTTACATGGATTGAATAATGATTTGGATTTAATATTGACAGGTGCCGGGTTTAGGGAAATCATTTTTGCATTCTCATATTTTTATTGTTTGGGATCCGCTGTTGATATTTTGAGATTGTTATCTTTCCTGTTCAAGTTTATCTGTCTAGTTGATTTAAAAAATGGAATATTCTATCATTGGTGTATTATCCTTGTATGTCAAGATTTAAGGGCTGACTTTGTGTTGTAATTTGTTCATTTTGTGTTCAGATTGTTGGATTAAACACTAACTGTTCATCACTTTCTAGCATCTATATTTTTGTAATATTCCTTAGTTTCCTCAACTTCCTCTCATTATGCTCCTTCCCCCTCCTCATTACTATCACCACCACCATCATCATCACCATCATCATAATCATCATCATCACCATCATCACCACCACCATCATCCACATCATCCCCCCACGATATAGTTTTGTGTGTTTTGGGAAGGGCGCATAACAGAGGTTTGTCTCCTCGTCCAGACTGATATCACCAATTGGAGTTTTATCCCTGACTGACCATTTGATTTTTCTTCCATCCTCCAGCCTCCAGGTAAGGGTCCCAGGTTACCGGAGGTGGTGTGCGTGATGAGTCCCATCGGATGCTATCCCATCTACAACCAGCTCCTTGATGAGATCGAGATCAGGAGGAAACATTCCATGGCAGCCGTTGACAACTTGCTCAAGCTCTCACAAGACTGCCCTTTCCCAAGACCGGTAAGTGGACATGAACAATTCCACGGACTATTTGGCTATTCTTATAAGCTACCGAAATCCTTGCATCTGATGAATGTTGGTTTCACGAAACACACTCCTGGGGGGTTGTTTCACTAAGTTGCAATTCCAAGTTAGGTGCGGTATAAAAGACATCACCGCAATCGTCGCATCATGCTAAGAGGATGCATCTACATGTAAGCACCTGCAGATTTATAATTACCCCATTCATCTAATTCAATCTATCATTCCTGCACTCAATGTTTGCTCATACTCCACTCCCTGGGGAGTATTCCAGCTAGTCGCCATTGAGGTACATGCAATCCTGGACAAGCTACAATGGCTTTCATATCCCTTCTAACACCTGGGTGGAGAGTGGCTAAGTGTGGATAGACACCTTGCCAAATGATGCTGGGCCATGGTGGGATTCAAAACACGTCCCTCTGATTACAAGGCAAGAGTCAGAACCGCTATAACACATGTAGTGAAGTAAACTCATTACAATCTAGCCTAATGCACGAGTTAATAACTGTTAACGATAACAGTGCATGTTTTTAGGAAAGGACAGAAATCATTCTTTGTTTGCGGATTTGTAACCCCCTACTGGTTCTAAAATCTTTGTGAATCAAGGACTTTTAGCTTGGAGGCAAGCGTTCTGAAAAGCGACAGCCTGTTACATGAGCAAGGCGCTCTCACTCATCATTTGCACATGTTGTGACACAAAATGGCATTCAGACGAGTTGAGGTTCGACAGGAAATCTGTCAGGGATAAGGGAATGTCAGATGAGGGAAGTGAGAGGGGGGTAGGGTGGGAGGGGGAATGAATCGAAGGTCAAGTAGATGCATGGAGACTGAAAGTGAAAGTGGATGATATCACCAAGGCTTCTCAGTATTGCATATGTGATGTCATGTAGATGATCCAATTTGATCCATTGTGTATTTGGTAAAACGCCTATTCCTTATACCTTAGTCACATTTGCTCTACGGCGAGTCGAGAACAGCAAGATAGGGATGACATTGAAAGAATACAGTAGGTGGTGTCAGCAAGATTGTTCAGTGTAGCGCATAGTATGTCAGGATTCACGGTGCCAGCAGAAAGTTCAGGGTCAATGAAAATCTGCTCAGGGTATCGCGATCGTGAGTACAGGGGAAGGGGGCTTGTACTGGGGGCAGAGGGATTGATCATAGATTGGTAGCAAAGACTTCTGAAGTTGTTTATGGATGATGTAATCGAGGTCACTGGTCTTGCACATGTTGTGTCACGTGTTACTATATGAACTAGGTGCATGGCATCTGAAAAGTAGAGGCTAAAGTGGATATATCTGTAAAGGGGGCGGGGACAAAGACATTGATTCAAGACTAGCAGAGGCTTATTTCTGACAGGAGATACTGTACCATCAGTGAGGTTCCTCGGAAAATGCCATTTTTATTGGCTTCAAGTTCAGAAGGAATGACTGATTTTGGTGTCAAAGATCTTGAAAGGTTTGACCTGCGTGCCCCAGGATTAATCATACTCTCTTAATCACAACCTGATTTTTTTTTCTAAATGCAACGATTGTGTCCCATGATAAATAATAATAATAATATAGGTGCATTTACCCAGGGAAGCCACTTCAGTTCTGAAAACTGTTCTCCCAGCGGGCCCTGCTATTACTATTAACCCAGCTTTAGGCAGCACCTATTATGAATGAAAAAACATACTGAAGAAATAGGGAATTGTTTTATTATTTTCAGGGGTTACTTTTCATAACCTAATGCTTAAATCTGCTACGTTGGATGTGCTTTAATCCATTGAAAATTGAGCCTGCATATGTACAGGCTAGAGTTTATGGAAAACATGTGTTACAGCAAAATTATGTAGTCCCCAATGGGTTAACATTCCAGTGAATGGGGATTTACTGGGTCTCTTTCCCAGGATGTGGCCAGAACGGCGTAACGAAAATAATGCGAAGCTTTGGAACGGAGTTCTTCTTTTTTCTTGGTAAGAAGAAAATGGTTTGTAACGGCTTTCATCTATTCTCTTTCTCAATTAGATGAATATGTAATGCCTTGGAACAGAAATTTAGGTGTAAAAATAGGGGTCCTCTCTGCGGCAGATACCCACCACAATTTATATACTGAGACATGTCAAACTGAGCACTAAAGCTGCGCTAACGTAGGAAATCAGGAAATTTAAAGACGATCAACAAATAAACGACTTTATATTTTTGACACTGAACAGTGCACCACTGATCGTGTTTGTGTTCGATGATTTCTGTTTGAGTTTTCAATCATGATGTTGTTTAGATTTGAAAATTGACATTGAGTACACCCTTTATAAACTTGATTATTTCTTTTGTTTATTTCCTGTATCTAGGGAAGTCACGTAAAGGTATCAACTCCGCCCAATAATAACAACTGGAAGAAGCACCATAGCAGTCAACTAGATCCCAAGCCTCTCATACTTCAGAGACCTCAAGATCAAAGATTAGAACATGTAAGCTAAAGGGGAATTCAACCCAAATAAAAACCCATTTTATACGAAAAATAAAAAAATCATGCAAGTTGATACATGAAAGTTTGAACAATATCAGACAAACAGTGAAAACATAAATTTTTAAAGTTGTAAATATTGGTAAACCCATGGAAACTTCAAATTGGCCACATATGTGATGTCATAGTGATGTAAGGCAAGGACTACTATTCCATGTATTCCAATACATAAAAGGGCTAAAATGCAATTTTTCCCAAAAGTCTTATATCAAAATATACTTTTCTTTGATGAGGTCATAAAATAATATGTTATTATATTGAGATTAACAATACTGCCCCTGGGGAATTAGGAGAAGACAACAAATCCCTGATAATTAAGTACATGGCCTATGGGAAGGTTGTCCTTGTCCCTTGTCATTATTTACATGTATTACGTTAAGATATAAATGTTAAGCGCTTAGAAACTATTGCAATAAGCGCTATATAAATGTACATTTTTTTTTTTTTTTTGCCAATTTGAAATCTTCATTGATCTCAATTTTAAAGCAGCTATAACTTTCTTATTGCTTGTTCCATTTCTTTCAAACTTTCACCAACCATTCTGTTAAATTGATGTTTCTCCTTCCCAAAACAACATTTTATGGCCAAGGCTGTGTCAGGTTAAACAGGGTATTGATATAGTCTTGTGCTATAAGTTATATAAATCAAATTGTCCGACCAGCTGCTAAGCTGTCAGATACGATTAACTGTCATTCTTTTTCTATTCTGTACTTCTTTCAATATGTTTGTTTTAGATGTTATTATTCTACTTTTTATAAATATAACCATTTTATATTTATATTTGTAGATGTTTGAAACAATAAAGAACATTTAATTTGCATTTTAAACAATGACAAACTTGGGATTGTAACATACAAGATCATAACATTTTCTCAACACAAATGAATTTAATCCATTATTTTTTTTTCTCATTTGTAAAACAGGTTGACTTTGATACGTTGTTTAACTGTTTGAGTGTGAACAGGATAGTACAGATCTTTGCTTCATTACTCCTAGAGAGGAGAGTTATCATGTGCTCAGGGAAATTAAGGTGAGTGATTCCAATTCCATCTAAATGTCACTTATTTCAACCAATTCCATATCAATTTCAATCATTTCAACCAATTTTATATCACTTTCAAATGTTTTGACAAAGCCCATATCATTTCAACAATTTCAACCATTTTTATGCCAATTTCATATGTTTTGACCAAACCCATATCATTTCAATTATTTCAGCCAATCCTGTATCATTTCCTAATTTTCAAACATCCCATGTCAATTTCAATCATTTCAGCCAGTCCTATTTCAATTTCAATTACTTTGACTGATCTCATGCCAATTTCAATTATTTTACCCAATTCTATTTCGGTTTCAATTACTTCAACCAATCCCATTTCAATTATTTCACCCAATCCTATTTTGATTTCAATTACATCAACAGATAATATGTCAGTTTCAATTATTTAAACCAATCCCATATCAGTTTCAATTATTTCAACAAATCCCATAAAAATATCTATTATTTCAATCAGTTCAATATTAATTGCAATTTCAGTTATTTGAACCAATCCTGAATTAAGTTTCCTTTTTCAACTAGTATTTTTAATGCTAAAATTGGATATGCAATGAAGAGACTGATTGTTGTGCAAGCTGAAGAGAATTTTATTAAGATACCCAATTTCTTACTACGTGTGATCTTGTCATCAGGGGTCTAATGGATAAAAAATTTGTCATAAAAACTCTGGCAAACAAAACTATATCATTGGCAATAACACATTGAAAAACTGACAAAAAAATGCCAGAGTTTTTTCTGCAACAAGTCCCAGGTTTTATGAATTATTTTCTTTCTAAATATGTTGCCAGGCACTTCCCGAATAGATTATAAACTCTTTATGAAACAATATTTTTGTGCTGTTCTGAATATTTACAGTAAGCTATCAAGATGTTCTCAGGCATTAGTGGGTCTCCTGTATCCATTCTCATGGCAACACGTCTACGTACCGGTCCTACCGGAGAAACTGATCGACATGTGCTGTTCACCGACACCTTACATCATGGGAATGCTCTCACTGTGTATACCGAGGCTGGAAGAGATGCCCCTTGAAGAGGTGGGTTGATGGTGGTGGTTTTGGTGGTGGTAGTGGTTGTGGTGCATAGTGTTGGATATAATATGCGCGAAGGGGCAAAAATGTCAATTTGATTTGAAAAATAATGATGAAGATGATAATTGATGATGATGATGATGATGATGAGGATGGTGATGAAGATGATGGTGATGATGATGATGATGGTGATGACGGTGAGGATGATGATGATAATGAAGATTTAAATCTGAAGATGATAATGGTGATGATGACGAGTATGGAGATCAATGGTGACAATAATGTTGATGTTGAAAGTGATAACAAACATTCATAATAAACTCTTTCCCTTTCACAGGTCCTGGTCGTTGATCTCGATGCTAGGGACTTCTACACCGTGGTTGGTGATGAGGAAACTATCCTGCCAAAGAAACTGTCATTAGCCCTCGAGAGGGCGCTAAAGGTCTGCAGTATGAGCAGTTGGGAGGGAGCCGACACTGATGATGAATTATCAGAAGGTACATAAATGTTTTTTTTTCTCTCTCTGAATAACATCAAAGTCAGAACAATATATGAACAAAAAGTGTTAATTAAATAAGTTGAAAACAAATGTGCAAGAAAATTTGATTAACAGAAGTATATATTTTCAGGTATTAATGTAATATTAATGTTTGTATGTCATGTGAAGTCAAAATTCTTATTAGGGTTAGGATTATTGGGAGTATAAATATTGTTTACTTTGATGACCTACAGTGTAAAGCATTTCAACCTAGGTTGTTAGTGTTTTAAATGCAATCTCTGTTTCATTAATACTTCATTTTTTTTTATTATTTTTTAAAAAGACTTCAAATATCCAGAATCACAAATAGTAATGGTTTATTTCAGAAAAGTGATTTATTATCTTTTTGTTTGATTTTTTGGAATTGCTTTTGCATCATTTCTCTTATATTTCACCTCTAATCGAACCTGAGCATTACATGTAGTTCTCTCATTGCTGAAATAATTGTTATGTCCTTTATGTTTAGACCATGAATCGAAAAATAGAGCCATCTCCGAGGCTTTCATCCGGTTCTTTGTGGAGACCGTCGGTCACTACTCCAACCACTTCACCCAACAGTACGACGGCTCACAGAAGTTTGACCGGGAGAGTTTCGTCAAGGCGATCTCGTCGAAGAGCGTGAGGAATTTCCTGGAGGTCTTCAGCGAGACGCAGATGTTCTCTCTCTTTATCCAGGAGAAGGAGTCGGAGAGTGAGGGTATCTCGCAAGGTAAAGGTGTGAATCATTGTTCCTTTTTCTTACAATAGTTACCCCTCCCTTCTCCCCTCCCCTCTCCCTTCCCCACCCTAATGAAATATCTTGGGGGAGGTTCTCTCACTCTCTTTATCCAAGAGAAGGAGTCGGAGAGTGAGGGCATCTCCCAAGGTCATTGAATCATTGTTCCTTGGTTGTATAATAGTCAACCCTCCCCTCTCCCTTCTCCACCCTAATGGAATATATAGAGGGGGTCCAGTCACTCTCTCTATCCAAGAAAAGGAATGGGAGAATGAGGGCATCTTCCAAGTTAAAGGTGGGAATCAAGTTCCTTGTTCTCGTAATATTAACCATTCCCCCACTCCTCCTCGTCCTCACTATCGTAACCCACCCTCCCCCCTCACCCATCCAAAAGCAGGCTCGCCCCCTTGACTTGCATCTGACAGTGATCCCCAACCCGTCCTTTCCATTTCATATGGTACAAAATTTGCTAATCTGTTGAAATAAAAACTGGCAATAGAGAAAAAAAGTATGTAAACAAAATGAATTGAAAATTCACAATAAAATTTTGAGCAATGATTCAGGTAATATACATGTAGGAATGTTTGACATGGCACATTTTTTATACCCATACACATGTACGATAACTATGCTTATACATATATATCTTCTGTTTTGTTGTATTATATAGGGCTGTTTGAGAGGAGAGTTAGAGAATTCGAGAATGAGTCGAAGAGCAACTCAAAGAACATTGGTGCCAAGATGAAGAAATTCGGAAAGGCTGTCAAAGAAATCAAAGATTCAGGTACGAAAATTAACAAATGTTGGTCTTTTACTTCTTTATTGTTTCCATGCCACTCATCCACTCTGAATTTGGAAAAAAGAATCTCTTTTTTTTCAATATGATTTTCTTTTCTATTTAATTTTTGAGCAAAATTATTTGTCAATCAGATTGGTTTTGGAGGTCTGGGGTGCATTTCATGAAACAAAAAATTCAGTGATTTTCACAAACTAACTTGCTCTTAACCAATCAGATGCAAAGATTTGCTATAGCTTTTAACAATAGTCAGTTTAAATCACTGATTCCTTGTTTCATGAAATGCTCCCATGGTACTGTAAGAGTCATGTGCGTCAGACAGGATAGGATTAGCCACGTCTGTTGTTCATGTTTAGCAGTGCTTCAAAGGCTCTGATCGTTGCCCCAACCCGTCACCAAGACCTATTTCTGTTCCACTGAGTCATAACCTGTGCCTGGAGAGATTCAGGCCTAGACTTGGCATGCGAACAAAGTTTGTACTGGTGGCAACTAGCATTTAAAGGGACATATTCTCCATTGTACTTTGTAAGCAGTAAAGTATAAAGAAATTAAAAGGGATTGAGATTTATATTTTTGGTTTTTAATAGACTTTGTAGAAAAATATGGGCAATGTCGGGTTTAGGTTACAATAACATTCTAGAGAGTAGTCAATCTGAAAACTTGATTGAAATTTCGGGAAGATAATACCCGCAGAGCTGCAAGGTCTGACTGATTGTCAGGGAGATTCTCTGAAAAATTGACCCAAGTTAGATTTTCAACAGCTCCCTGATTCATTGATTTATTCAACTGGATTTTTTTGTAATTGAGAAAGGTCTCCCTAGTTTCTCAGTTAAGTTCTCCCTGAAAGTTAAATGATAAAGATGGCAGCCCTGCACCTGTTAGAAAATATTAATTCACTCTTTTTCCCTGTTGAGTGAGCACAATAGCTGATTATCATTTCACCATAGAGAAAGTTGGTGTTGCACATTACAGTAGTGTAATCTATGATTTATTTCCCAGGCATGTAGGAATAGAAGTTTGTGTTTAGGTTATCATATATGCACAGATAAAAATGTCTCCAGAATATAAGCCAGTTTATGTCACACGCCAACAAAGCCTCTCCAAAAACAACAAAAAGTATATAATTTGAAATGATTTAATAGATTTTGCTCTTTTGGTGTTGGTTTCACGGGTGTGTCTGTGGTATTAACAAGTATACTTAAAAGCTCTTCATGTAATTAGACATGGCACGTCAACTCGTACTCCATACTGTACTGTACAAGGAAATTCTCTTGTTTGCAAGGTTTTTGTCTTCTTAAAGAGCATTAATCTTGGCTACAGTTCAGTAATTTCCACCAGGGAATGTTTTTTCAGAAACACCCACACTCGGGCTGTGGTTATCTTTTTTCCTCTTCCTCTCTTGGCTAACACTGTTAGAAACAGAATATATGCGGAAAAGAAAACACAATTATGTGAAAATAAACAGAGTGTTTCATGAAGCCTCTTATAAGTGATTTTCAATGCCTAATGTGCTCTGAGCCAATCAGATGCAAGTATTTCAGTAGCTTGTAACAGTTCAAATTCAATGACTGTGTTTCATGCAATGCTCCCCTTAGGTATCTCTATGGCTGTTTGAAACCAAGTGGCTTTTGGCCAAGATTGTTGAGACTGAACAGAGCAATGAAAAGTGTGGATCTCTGTGGCCTTTTCACTGCAATCATAGGATGATTGAAGTTAAATTTTTGAAAGGAATTTAAAGGGGAACCTAACATTTCTACATATAGTTACATGGAGTTGCATGGAAAGCATATATAAAAGAGAAACTAAGATCAAGGTTTGGATGAATAAAATGAGAGCTGGAATATTAATATGAAGTTATGGGAATTTCCAAACTTGCAAATTTTAGGTGTCATTTCACACTGAGTTATATCCAGTTATATTTTCTTTATTAAATAAAACCCTTCTTGTTTATTATGGTTTATCAAGATTCATTCATAATAGAATTTCAGAACTTATATTTCATTTCAGTGTACATATGCCTATGTTGTATTTACTCGTGAATATTGTATGTATGAACCTACATGTAGAATGATCTAGCATTTAAGTGATGTAACTTCATACATTATCTTCAAGATTAAAGCAACAATTTTCTTTTCGTATTTTGCAGGTCTGAAGCTGGCTGAATCAGCGAAGATCGCCCAGAAGCGAATGAAACAGAACTTTGAGGATAAAATTTGACATATGGCTCCCGAAACCCCGTCCAAAGCGCCTCGGGAGCCACTGAAATATAAAGCAGTGCGTCGAGTGACGGGGCATGACCTTCGACATATGGTCATATGATAGGACGCAGTGACAAGTGATCGTGACATGAAGTCACACTAGCTATGTTGCTCCACTGAGGAAGTGTCAGCATCAGCTTCAAAGGAGATGTTGTGCGAAAGTGAATGGGGAATATATGTTACCTTGAGGTACACCTATGGCGCATTCAACATGTCCGCTCGAGATGAAAATAGCAGGAATCTAAAAGGGGAATTTGAGGTCTAGAAGTGATGTTGAGAGAAAGCGGATGAGGACTATATGTTGCCCTCTGGTACACCAGTAACCCATGCACCTTGTCAATTCAGCCTCAAATGAAAAGGTTGGAGAAAGTAAATGGGGAATATATGTTGCCCTGGGAAACGCCATGCAGCATATCAGCTCCTGATGAATATTGCAGGAATCAAAATAATCCAAGCCTCTGTCTCTGATATTTCTTTGGCGTAAAATGACAAAGCTGTAAGATGGAGACTATACGTGCTCTTACTTGAAGGTTTATGTTTCATCACTCTGACAGAACTCCTTGCCTGACACAGACCTCAAGATAGGCTACCGTGCTCTTCAGTGTACAATCAAGATTCAAGAGACAGTCTGGTAGTTCATCTCAGCACAGCACACGATGTTAAAGTCCAAGGTTTGAATGTTCCAGCATCCAAAGATTTGCTAGTTGACTCTAAGCATCTTAAAAGCCTTGTTCATTCCATCCGCTCTATCTTCATATTTCTAGGATTCCAATTGAGCGTGAAATACAAACCATTCCAGAGGCTGTTTGATGTCTCCAAGGTTCTGAAACAACCTCAATGATTCTTTAGAATCATGACCCTTGGAATGACATGGCTGATCCTCTTCAACCAACATTGTGCAGTTTCTTTTGACTTCACTGTAGTAAGCCGTGTTAGTTTAATGTGGATCAAGTGATAGGTAGTCTCTTACTAGGTACTCTTGAAAGATCAGAAGCTTTAACAGGCTGCAACTTCCTGCAAGCTTGCAGTTCAGCCTTCAAACTTAGGAGATTAAAAAGCAGGGTTGGCAACTGAAGAAAGTTTGTAAATTAGATGTTCAGTATGTGCATTCTCAACCCCTAGGGTCTCCTTTATTTTTAAGAATCAGGGTGATTCATCAGGTAAAATACTACCTGAAATACAGAAACAACCATTAAACTGACAAACAGGTGTAAAACGCACATGTGCAGCATCATTAATATTTGCACAAATTGTTACTCCTTGTATGGTCAGGACAGGGAATATTTACAAGGCCTGGTCCTGATGGTAGAATCTCCCACCCTGGTTCCTTTTGAAGGTACCAAGAGACGTCCGAGGAAGGTTCTGTCGCAGCTTTCGGTGTGAATCTCTCCGTGCGTTTTCATGTGTAATCCTTGAATTTTCCCATACACCAAATGATTGGGGGTCACGGATAACCACAGTGAAATCTTGCATGCAGGGAAGGGTGGATGCAACTTGGGTTAGGGAACCCAAGCTCCCTTCTATCATTGTCAAGGGAAACTTAAGTAAAGTTTATGGGCAGCATTTTATTTGAAAAACTTAGTCAGGGATTTCCACTGGCTATTGTTTTAAGCTTCGCAAACCATGGCTCAGAGCAAATTTGACCGTGAAAATTCTTGAAAATATGCTTCGTGAAACTTTTTGCTGATTTCCCCTGACTGGTAGTGTAATCAAGGCTTTAATTCTCTGATGGTAGACTACATGTAGAGCCCCGTGGTAGAAAGAGTTGTGACTTATCCAATAAATCTTGATTATGGAAAGCCATTTGTGTTGTAATTCTTCACCTAAGATGCATTGTTCGTTTGTAAACAAAAAAGGATGAAGCTGATTAGTATAACAAATAATGCACAGGTGTTTGCCATATTAAGAGTTCATTTCAAAATGATTTATTCTAGATCATGGTTACCTTGGCTTTCCATAGTTTGAATTGATCGGATCAGTTTCAACATTCTGCGAGACAGGGCCCTGTATAATTCAGACACTGATTTGAATCGTCGGACTATCTGAGCTGCTGCCAAGTAGTAGTACTCACTCGGTATTTCAATCTGAAATGTTAATATATTGATCGTTTTGTGCAAAAGTTTGTAAATTACTGTGTTTTCTGTTCTGTTCTATTTAATCGATCGTTGAAAAAAAGTGATAGACGTTGCAAAGTGTTTGTCACTCATGTGATTATGGAGGTAGTTGTGAATATATGCTGAAAGTAAATAAGCAGCACAAGAATCCCTCACTCAATTCTATTATCTTCTAATGATGTTCGAAAATGTTCAGTTTTTTGTAGCATTGAATCATTGAGAATCGTTGTTTGACAAAAGTCTCTGTAAATGGGTCAGTGTAGGTGACTCATTTGGAAGTTTTTTTGGAAATGACACAGGTCAGATCCATTTCCCTCTGTGTCTGAGATTTTTTCTATCCCTCTCTCTTTCTCTTTCTATCCCTCTCTCTTTCTCTTTCTATTTATTGTTGGACTCAATGGGGTATTGTTTCTCTTCTCCCTCTCTCTGCTTTATGTATGTCTGTCTGTCTGTGTGCAGGTATCTTACTTTCTCTTTCTCTCTCTGTCTGTCTTTCTCTTTCTCTTTGTCTTTCTTTCTCTTTCTCTTTGTCTCTCTAATTTTCTCTTTCTTTCTCTCTCTGCCTGTTTGTCACTCTTTCTGTGTGTCTGTCTCTCTCTCTTATCATCACTCCATGTCAGTCACTTCTACTTCCTCCTCCCAGAACAATAAAAAAGAGAAAATATTAAGAAACTACCAATTTTCACATGAAACAATTATGAATTTTCTGAATGTTAGTAGGTTCAGAACAAGTAGTTGCTGAAAATTATTAAGGTTCCCTTTGTGAAACAATGAACCCCTGATTCTTCATTGCCAAGTTATGAAATACAAAATATGGATCACTTCTGGTTCTTTGATGTACAGATAGAATGTATTTGACAATTGCTGCATCTTGAATTAAAATGATAAAAAAATAGACTTAATGTTTACCACTTGAGAGAGTGATTGAAATTGGCAAAAAAAATACGAGATCAAAATAGTACTACATTTACTGTGTGTTTGCTGGTCATAAAGTAGCTATTTTACTAAAAACAAGCTATGTTTGATGATGTACAAAGTATTTTATGTGACTCTATAATGCTTGTATTCCATTGATGTTGAAGTAGAAATATGTACATATCTCGATCATTGTGTTATAAGTGCCACTGAATGCTAATTGTTAAAATGATTGAGAAACAAGTTTGGACAAGTTGTACATAGTTCTGTGTAATATATATATGCATTTCCAAGGAAAGATTTACAAATTATAACTGAGCATAGTATATATGATGATTATATTATTTCCATGTGCTAATATACATACTCTTGCTGTATATATTGCAATCTTCTTTGCATGCAAATAATGGTGTTTTTCTGAATTTATTACTAAACATGTATAGGGCTTTAGACTGTACATGACATTTCTAGGATTTTTGTAAAAGTTTGTTCATTATTTCATTTGATCATTGCTTAATCCATTTCCTACTAGAAACAAACTGTCCCTGTACAAAGTCTATGGGAATGGCATAATTCAGTAGTCAATGGATTATAAACCCATTGAAGGCTGTAACCTGATTGTCTCTGTGCAAAGCCTTTAGGAATTACAGAATTCACGATTCAATGGTTATCCTGTTGCTAACTAGAACCAAATAGTCACATATATAGCATAGATTTTGTACATATATGTACAAAGTCTATGCTACCAGATTTTGTCATTTAATTTGTGTTTTCTCAGATCTTTGATAGTCAACATATGGTCAATGGTTCTAGATATGTTTTATGCACCGTATAACTATGTAATAATTTATTTCAAGGATGTGAAGTAATTTTTTATGCAGTTTTTGTTTTAATTATGTTGTTGGGTTTTGTTGATTTTTTTAATAATTATTTGAAAGTACATGAAGTACCTCTTATCCAGGATAAAATCAATTCAGAATTATTTAATAGATCAGCAAACCCTTTTTAAACAATTTGCAATGATGATGTCTTCCTAACTTATGTCTAAAACATTTCATTGGAAAGTTCTTGTTTGTTCCTATAATTTGAAAGAAAATCATTTTTCAAGGCTGTGACACTGCAGCAACGAGGTAAAAGATGTTCAATTGCCATTACAAGCTTCAAATTACAATTCTGATTGGTCAATTATTACATTATTCCCCGATTATGTTTGTTTGTAGATCTGGGGCCAATTGCATAAAGGTTACCATTGTGGTAACTTTGCCATGCAATGGTGACTTGCATGGAATCCTTGGTTTTGATTGGCTGTTGATCAGCGTTACCATGGTATTACCATTGGGTGGCATTGTTACCATGATGGTAACTTATGCAACAGGGACCAGGGGAGGGGGGGGGGGGTCAAAAAGAGTTGAGTGTGACTTACAAAGCATCCATGCTTAAAATCAGACATGCACTGATATGTACCACAATTTAATTGATTAATATGTAGTAATGGTTGTCCTCTTAGCGTAGTTGGACCCATTCAATGATGCCTTGTTTACTGCACAAAAATTTAAGTGCAAATCTAAGTCACACTTATCTTTATGAAACACCCCCATATCTTGAAAACAATCCCCCCCCCTTGGAAAATATGAGAAAAAGAAAAAGAAGAGTTTTCACCAAGTGTGTAGGTCCTGTGAGAGTTTTTATATGTTTCAATTTTGAGTTTGTATTATACTTTGAGACATTCTTATTCAAACTCTTTGGCCCGAATTCACAAAGGTGCTTTTGAAAGCCCACGGTTGAATCCATGGTTTATGCAGATTTTCTGTATAAATTACGCTTATTTTACCGCGTATTAAAAAAAATGTCCAATGCTGATGCAGGCTTTTTGTCACAGTGTGCCAAATTGATGCCTATTGCCGTGGTTAATATCCACATTATTTTATCCACGAGTCCTCTGTTTTGAAAAATGGGTCCATTCTTCTTTCAAACAGTGGACTCATACATAAAGTAGCGTATCTAACTATGGTAACAGGCATCAATTTGGCGCACAGTGACAAAAGCGCGCATCAGCATTCGACATGTTTTATATATGAGCTCGATATGTGCTAAATGAAGCGTGATTTATGTAGGAAATCTGCGTAAACCATTGATTCAACCGTGCATTTTTAAAACCACCTTTGTGAATTCAGACCTATATGTTTCAATCACTCTTGTGAAAGATACTCTTTTTGATAGACAGACAAAATCTATCTATGATATTACCAGTGACATACCATGAGTTGGTTTGGAATCGATTCTATTGGTATGACTGTAGCGTTTTTATTATGTTTAATTTAGCTGAATGTAGAAGCACAATTCTTATGTTTTAGGTGCTCAGAAGTTAGAGAAGAAACATTCTGGAACATATTAATATTCTTTTTGATTTTCTTCTTTTATCTCTATGTTCAGTGACCCAGATCATTGATGTTTTATATTTTGTATTTATTTTATCTTTGTTCACCAGATTTTGATTGTTTTTATAGACCAGATTTTTGTGAAGTATTACAGTAGCAGAGTTTATATCTATGTTGCAATTTTCTTTGTATCAGCTGATTTATGTTTAAGAAGCATCTCTCATAATCTAATTTTTAGAATATAGGTGAATCTTGTTTTATATATTTTTATTTTATTTATCTACATGCTTTGCACATGGTGGTATATTTCTTTCATATCTTTATTGTAAAAGTGTAGAATGTATCTTCTGTGCAGGTTTGAGCTTTCAATTTACTTTCAAAGTCTGGACCAAAATTTTACAGTCTTTCCAAACTTTTTGTCTCAAAACTAAAAGGTAATATATAATGTCCGTTGTCTATACATTCTCACTTTATTTTTGTTTTCTTTGAAGTACTGCAGTTCGGAAATCGGTTATTGCTATTGATCATACATGTAGTTCTTTTTCATGATTATTTCTATGAAAAGATAAGAAAATCTTGCAATAAATACATGTCTTTTGCTATGGAGCAAAATATATTATGTACAAGTGAGGTATGATTTTCATTATTTTGATCCATCAAAATACTTTTTTTAATACCTTGATTGGTGTAGGTGTGAAAGAGAAAGGGTGAGAGATAGAGAAAGAGATATGAGAGTAGAAAGAGCAAAAGCCAGAGTGGAATCGAGACATCGGCAGAGTGGGAGAAAGAAGCAGTGATGTAATGTACAAAAAAATGGGGGTGGGGAGCAAGAATGGTTGCGCAAGAAGCAAATGAGCAAAAATTTTGAAATTTTACATAGGAAAACCTTTTTTATAGCTTTTCAACTGCTTTCCGCTTTTTTTCTAAGTTTTTCCCCTTGGTCATGGAATTTTCAAAGGATATCACCCCCCCCCCTTCCATCTTTTTGCCATTGGAAGTAGAGAGAGGGAGAGGCAAATGGCCAGATTGACCGTAAAGGGAAAGAGAGAAGAGAAAGGCAGAGGAGAGATAGAAGGGGAGGAAGAAACAGAAAAGGAGAGAGGGAGTGAAGAGGGGGATAGACAGGAGGCAGAAATAACTACTTCTTTGCAATGTTCACGATAGATAACATTTTGAATTTAATAAAAAGGTATAAAGAAGAAATTTTAGATGTTTATGAAGATGATCGTGATACATTTAATATCTCTCTCGTTTTATGTTTTTTTTTTAATGTTTTTTTATAACTTTAATATGGTGTAATTCTGCATAGACCGTATTTGTTTTCTATTTCAACTGTTTCCCATTACGTAGTTAACAAATGATTCTTTCCTTTATCCTCATGAAAATCTTTTAACAAAACCATGTAAATATGCAGTGATATGCACCTCACCCCCCATTAGGATAGATCTGTGGGGGATTTTCGCTTTGTTCTTTGACCCTTCGAGAAAAAATCCAATCTTACGATGGTCGGAAATGGGTCAATACTTGCATGCCAATCAAAAGGTCGTTGACCTATGCAATTACATTTAATTTTAATACGCACTTTCTAATCCATTCATTGGATGAAAGTCGCCGCACCACGCCCATCAACAGCGACGTCATTATCGAAACTAGAAAGACATTCGAATTAGTTCAAAGGAAATGTTTTCAAATGAATTGATGTCCTTCTAGAAGTTGTTCTGGCAAAAAAAATCAACATCAATATTTGGTAAGAAAGCATTTACATTATACTATTTTGAAATGTTGCTGCTTTTGCATTATGCATAATAATATTCGCAGCAATTTTACAGTCCAGTCATCGCTTTGCACCGTCATTCTCGGTCCACATCTTCATGAGATAACTTGCCCTGAACTCCCCGTAGGCAAAGCGTCAGAACGCGACGCAGCAAAGGCACAGGCCAAAAATCACCCGGTGATGAGTGTGCACAGGGTCTTCAGTTCAAGTGCAAGTACATGTAACTAGATCTATTGTAGGCCTTGCTAGGCGGGAAATGAAACATCAGTAACTTGATGGAAGTTAGTGATGTTAAGAACAAAATAAACATAAGTTTACTAGTTTAGAATCTAGTTCGAATCCTGGGGTGGTATTCTGAGATCCATTTTATCTCAGTCAGACAAAATAAAACATTTTATCTCCATTAAAAATCAGTGAGATAAAATACCCTTAAAATCTCTCCGATTTGGTATTCTGAGAACAATTTTATCTTCATTTTATCTCTGTAAGACACACCTATTTATTAATCAATATCCAATTAGAAACATGCTTTTATAGCTCTCTCATATCATTCAATTAATGTATCCATTCTGCTAGGAGGTGTGGCGAAGGAGTGAGATTGCAATTGCGTCAATTTATTGACTTCAAATATGCTTGCACGTCTTTACACAAGAATGACAATACTCTCTTTTTTTTAAGTCTCTTTTCAATCATTTCAAAGACAATATTAGTCAAGAAAAGTCTTATGAAATACTTCCTGCTTGTACAGAAATAATGTTGAGGTGTTGTTCTCAATAAACATATCATTTTTCTTCCTTTTTCATGTCAACATTTGGAGTTAATTCACATAGAAATATTGACGAAATCAACGTTGCAGAGATAAAATAGCCCCGACCCACTTTTAAAGGTCAAGTCCACCTCAGAAAAATGTTGATTTGAATCAATAGAGAAAAATCAGGCAAGCACAATGCTGAAAATTTCATCAAAAGCAGATGTAAAATGAGAAAGTTATGACATTTCGCTTAGTTTTAACAAAATAGTTATATGAACGAGCCATGTGAGTTACATCCAAATGAGTGAGTCGATGATGTCACTCACTATTTCTTTTGTTTTTTATTGTTTGAATTATACAATATTTCAATTTTTATGAATTTGATGATTAGGACCTCCTTGCCTGAAGCACAAAATGTTAAAATAATGGAATTCCACGTGTTCGGAGAGGAATGAAACTTCATTTCACATGACAATGACGAGAAAATCAAAATATTTCATAAATCATATAATAAAATACAAAAGAAATAGTGAGTGAGTGATGTCATCAGTTCCCTCATTTGCATACCGACCGAGATGTGCATATAACTGTTTTGTAAAATGAAGCGAAACTTAAAATGTCATAACTTTCTTATTTTACATCCGATTTTGATTAAATTTTCAGTGTTATGCGTGTTGAATTTTTCTCTTTTTATTCAAATCAAGTTTTTGCTGGGGTGGACTTGTCCTTTAAGTAATTTAAGTTGAGATCTAATTCACTGAAAAAAAAATCAGTTGAGAATGTTCTTTAAAAATACAATGGGTGATTTCAAGTATGGTGTTGGTGTTGGGACATCACCAGCTACAACACCATACTTGACATCACGCTTGTGTTGGGATTGACCTCAGAAAATATGACGTATTTCTGGCAGTTTGTGTTGAGCTCTGGGGTTGAATGTCGTCTGCTGAACAGAGCATTACAGCTGGTGTTGACGATCTACATGTTACATGTATGTGCAATTTCCCTATTCACCAACCCACAGGTATTGGGGAAATCGTGATTTCAAGTTCGGTGTTGGTGTTGATGAACTGTAGTTCACAAACAGGAGGTGATCATGATGAAACACCCCGTAAAATTATCTATTACAGTTAAGATGAGCGCAAATCATTATAGTTTTACATATTTTAATGAAAAATAATATTTATGCTTGCAGTGATTTTAACCTGTGCATTTTGTACGATAAGATTTTACTGCAATTTCTTCCCGATTTCACTTTCGTCGTCGAGAATTTCTTGCGTAAAGTTGAGATGATCAGCAGCGCAGAGCCGTGACGTCATAGGATATCGATAATGTGATCGGTATCACTCCTCTGAACTCAGCTCGGTGTTGGGGCTCGGTTCAGCAGCCTTTTCACGCTACCAACACCGAACACCGTACTTGAAATCACCCAATGAGTGTCAAAAATCTTTTTAAAGTTAAACGTTTGAAAGAAATGTCAAGAATCCTTTCCCAGAGGCAGAGTCCCAGTCATTTTCAGTTTGAAAAAAAAAAAGATGCCCCATGGCTACGCACCCATACACTTTAAACATGATTCAGGGATTTGATGAGAAAGGCTGCATTTGAGGCTGTCACATGAAATGTCCAAAATTCATTATTTTTCCACCATTTTGAGTCGGATTTTTAAATGATTATCTTTCTATGTAGAGTCTATTGCATCTTGTATGCATACAGTTTGTGGTTTTTGTTTATCTTCTCTTACTGAATCACGCAGATACCCATGTGCGTAGACTTGGGGGACCTACCATAATTATATTGTATTGTAATTGTATTTATTTAATCACGGCAAAACTTGGCATTCAGTCATAGCAGACTGCTTTTCAGCAAGTCCGTGAACATTAAAATACATGTAAAAATGAGACAATACAAAAATATTTTAAAATATTACAGTAACACATAAAATAAAACATACATAATTAAAATTAAAAACATTAAGTAAAACTACACAAAACTGCAGCGCGGAGAGAAATCATAGAAATTCTCTAGCCCCCCCCCCCCCGGCAGATGAGTTAGAAGTAGATGGAATTACCCGGTAACTAATTTCATAAATAAAGAGAACTGATCCAATTGACGGGTATTACTTGATAACAAATCAAATAATTGAATACCTATATTTAGAGTCTAGATCTAACTTTCTTTGTTGAGCCTACCTCAGGTAATGGTTCATATATACGCTTCACTTCAACTTACTAAAGTTTGTGTAGTGTAGCAGTAGTGAAGTGTAGTGGAGCATCTCGAACCGTCACCTGGTTAAGTGAGTTTCTGTAACCAAATTGGGTGTTGCACGATAGCTGAGTTACAATTAAAGGGGAAGTTCACCCTGACAAAAAGTTTATTGTAAAAATAGCAGAAAAAAATGATTAAAAATATTGCCGAAGGTTTGAGAAAAATTCATCAAATAATTAAAAAGATATTAGAATTTCAATTATTTGATTTGTGACGTCATATGTGAGCAGCATTTCTACATAGCGAATGGTAAAAAATCAGTGAAATGTCATTTGCTCAGAAAATTAAAAATGGTTTTCACTGTACCTTTTGTACATCAATAGACAAATCATTTTACACCCGACCATGAATAGAAAACAAAACTAGAATTTTAATTTGTCTTACGGACGAATTAGGTGATCTGTCTGTGAATCTCATGATTATGATCTATTTTTTTATAATGATCACCATGTCAATGCAGATCAATATGAGCATCATGATATTAAGCGCAGTTTTATTAATGAAAGGACATGTTGAATACTGTTGAAAGACATTATTTGAAAGAAAAGGTTACAAGTAAAAAAAAACTTGCTTTTCTAAAGAATGACAATTCAAATTTAGCAAGTGATAACACGAAATAGTGAGCAGTGGTGATGAAAGCAAGAATCTAGAATCCAGTTTTGAAAAATTTAAATCAGTATCCATAGACTAGATTTTTGGTTACCTCATGAACAATCATGACCAAATGACCTTTCATTTCTTACATTACGATAGGTAGATTTCATTGCAAGATATTATGCAAGCATGTCTTACATAGCAGGATGGAGAAATTGCATAGACCAAGTGAATAGAAAGCAAAGCAATGAACACTGATGGAGGTATTTGGAATGCGTTCAGCATGTTCTTATAACAATACTTGGCCAACTCTGAAATACCAGTTGCTAGTACACGCATTGTTGTTTTTATGCGTGTATTGAAACGCACAATTCAAAAGAAAAATCAAGACATCAAGGTTGTTGCTAATATCTCATTAAATATAAAACAATCATGTCACTTTAGTACAAATGAACTTATTATGCGCAGAATGGAACCACAAACTGGCTTATGGGGGTTACACGCAAAATGATGGGTTTTGATCCAGGGACCCTCGCATTACAAGGCAGATGCACTAACCATTCGACCACAGTAACTGCCATACACTTTCTAGGCAACTATGAAATATAACCTCAAATTGAATTTTTCAAGTGCAAGTTTTATCATAATGATATACTTTTATACATTGTTAATATTTATGATGATCTCTTGCTTAAAATGATAAGATTGTAAAATAATTTGGAAGAATATAAAACCAGCTACAATATGTAGAAAACCGGGCCCAAAACGACCAATGATTACGGAGTTATAGTCATATTTCCAAAATTATCAAAACGTCATAAAACAAAAATGGAAAATTTTAGTTCTGACGGAAATTTGATGACGTTATGATAAAATTTATTGTCAAATGTGACATGAAATCACATCTAAAAGTCCTATTCGATCCGAATAAAAGAAAATTTGGGGGTCAACGGACTATCTGAAGAGTTATATAGAATTTTGTAAAAGCATGTTTTTGCACATTTTTGGCCTATTGTGAACGCGCGCTTGCGCGCGTAATTCAAACTTTGACGGAGGCGCATTCCTTTATTACTGGTCGTAGAAGGTCGGTTAAGGTATCAAATTATTGGGAATTTCATAAAAAATGCATTGATGTAAAATAAAGTGCAGTTGTGCGTTGCGTAAGGACGTTACGCGCGTAAACGCGCGCGAAAACCTGTGAGCGCGCAAATTCCTGAAATGCTTAGAATGACCTGAAACGTACTCTACTTTGATCAAAAAGTGATTTTGAGCATTTTAAAATTTTGACGCGCGCGTACATGCGCATCGTGACCTGTAAATGACCTTTGATGACATGGACAGTTGACCCTTGATCTGAAGTTAATTTGATGTTAATATTGTTAATTTTTGATGATTGATAATGGAGATATTGTTGATAATGTGATTTTACAAAATGGCGCGTAGATGACGTCACGATGACCATTTGACGTTGAACTTGTTTCGTACACATTGTATGATAACTGTCCATAATTGATAATATTTTGATGAAAATTGATTGAATAGTTTTGATGATTTTGGTGGAACAAGAAAAGGGTGGAAAAAGAAAAATAAATAAAAAGAATAAAGGAATAAAAAGAAAATTCGTAGAAACACAAGAGGTGATCTGTCAATAATTGACAGATCACCTAATTAAGTCATCAGGAACCATACAAAATTTGAAATTCATGCATTTTATATTACATAACACATGGGGCAGCTGCTCGTTTATGACGTCACATATCCAAAATTTGGAACTCTGATAACTTTCTTACTCTTTAACGGATTTTCCTCAAACCTTCACCAATATTTTTTACTATTTTTACAACAAAGTTTTCTTCAGGGTGAACTTCCCCTTTAATGTTTTGTTGGGTTTAATGTTTGATAGGATTGTGGGGCCGTTGTCTGTACACTTACGACACCAGATTAAAACATCATCTTTTAATTGCTCTAGATTTTCTCAAATTAATTTAGTAGCAAAAATGATTGAAGATTTGTGCTTTGTGATCGCAAAGCTCATGAACTAACCATTTTGTCTGGACATATCCGGTTATATGTATGTGCAATCAGTGCAATTTACTTTCTTGACATGCCTCATTATTAGACTAGAATGTTTGTCTGAACTGTAGTTTAATTTTCAAAGAAAATGTAAGTCTGAAAATCAAGTACGGTAGGCCTACAAGTCATTTGGTTGAATGCAAATTTGTAATTGATTTGCATTATTACTTCAGTTGGAACTCGACGTTATAGCAAAGCCCAATGCTTGACATTTTGAGAAGTGAGTCTATGCTTGATTTGAAGTTATAATGCAATTCTTTTTGCAATTCCCCATAATTTGATTTGGGTCTTTGCTTGTAATTGATCCTCTCTCTGTACAAAGTAAATAATGAGTGTAAAAAGTTGGGCCTCCTAAAATCAGGTATGTTTGGGGCTTTGCCTGTAGTGAACAATAAAACTTTATTCAAAAAGGGTTAGTTCTAATTTTGTTTGTTTGAAGAAAGTGTGGCCTGGGGCCCGTTGCAGAAAGAGTTGCGTTTAAACACAAGCCAAAAAATCAATCGCAAGTCCAAAATGCGCGCTGTTGATTGGCTGAAAATCAAGTTGCAGATGATTTTTAGAGTTGCGATTGATTGCAACTCTTTCTGCAACGGGCCTCTGGACTCTTACTAGATCATCAGTGTGTCTACTCTAATGTTACGAGCAAACACAACAGCAACAAATCTGATCCCTGGGGTCCGTTGCAGAAAGAGTTGCAATCAATCACAACTCTAAAAATCATGCGCAGCTTGATTTTCAACCAATCAGCAGCGTGCATTTGGGACTTGCGGTTGATTTTTTTGACTTGCGTTTAAACGCAACTCTTTCTGCAACGGGCCCCAGACCAATCAAAGCTATTAGTAAATTGCATTTATTGCACTCAATGGTCAATAAGGAGTTATTTTTGTCGGTGTTGTATCGATCTACAGCATAAGTCTAACTGACCGTCATATCTTCCTCTCCCCAAAAAATTTATTATCTGCGCTTGATTTTATTTTGGTGGGAAATGAACCTCAGTGTATATGAAGAGAAGATTCAACAAATCTTGTAAAAATTTGACTAAATATGTGGTATGACCCCCTCCCCCCCCAAAAAAAATCAGTAGATTAATAACCAGTATCTTTTATAAGAAACAAAATTCACTTTAATTTGTTATAGTTGCTTAGCAATAGGGGGAGGGGTGTGGGTCGAGATAAGAAAATATCCTCTGTTCCATGTGGATTTTTAAAGAGTTATTCATTAAATAGCAGAGATAAGTTTTGATTAACTTTTCACTTTTTCTACTACTTGCAAAACTGTCAAATTCCTGTCTAATCCACAATCTCAACCTGTCTGTACTTGGTACATTTTTCTTCTTTTTTTTTTAGAATATTTTTTAAAAATTTCTCTGTTTTTTATAATTACATGTATTTCTCCATGTTGACATGGTCATTGCCGTCATATTATAACTTGTAATGACTGCTTTATTTTCTGCAGAATGCTGGATCTCTGCATGGGATGAGTGGTCATTTCAATCTCAAGATTATTTGCGAGCCTGGAAGATGAGCAACATATTCAAGAGACTCCGGCTGATGGGGAGGAGCAAGGAGAAAGAAGAGGTGAATGCAAATCATGGGGCGGAGCCACAGCAGAACAATAGAGTGAAAATTGACACAGGTATGCAGACACTCCTTTATTTTATTTTTTACAGCCCATCTTTTTTTTTTTATTCTTCACAAGTGGGAAAACTTCAGAAGGGCATGTCAAATATTCATGGCCAGTGACAGGTCCACTGAGGCAAATTAATTCTGCATCCAAACCCAGGCCTTAATTCGATTACTAATTCAGAGCCTTTATTTTTCAATTTGTTGTGAGTGTTTCTGGTCATTTCTATAAATTAACAGATTAGCATGTATCCTCTTTCTCTTTCAGGATAGGATATCATTTATGGGCTATTTTTCTTTTCCACCTTGGGGCGATTGCAGAATTTTAAGGGCTGATTTTAAGGGGTAAAAAGAAATTGTGCAGCAAAGCAAATATTATTCTTCTACCATATCATATTGATTTTCTAAAATAATCTTCAATATGTTTTGGAACAGATCTTGGGGTGACTCTGGAGAGAAAGGTCACCCCAAAGCATGCATTTTGGGGGAATTTTAGGGGCTATTTTGGTTGTCATGAGGGCAAAATCGCCTGTCGCCCTCAGGTATTTCCAATGCTGTTCTCTTTTCCCTGCTATTTCTTTAATTGATTAATCTTCCTTTTCTTTTCCATTATATTTGCTCGCTCTCTCTCTCTTCCACTTCTTTCTTTCTCAAACTCTTTCTTGAAATTATAAGAAAAATATATAAATGCAGGAAGTAATTTTTGCCCCCCCCCCCTCCTAAAAAAATAGTTGTTCATTGTGCTTTTTGAACAATTTGAATATATATGGGAGTGGGAATTAGGCAAGATTCTTATGATTTGTTAACCCTTTCTGAAAATAAACAATTTTGTGAAAGACTAGAAATTTAGCCAAGAGTCTTCTTATTACATTCATATCATTATTCTTAATGTGACTTGTTCATTCATCTACATGTAGTTAGACATAATTTATCTACTTTTATACAAGAAGTTATACATATACATGTAGGTGCACAACAGGCGTGGATCCAGCCGTATTAGACACCATAGTATTTTAGGGGCCATATTACACATACATGTATGTTTGCACAGTAATCTCTCAAAACTACTGTGTCTTATCCAGCTGGATCCTCTTCTGTTGCATTGTATCAACCATCCTTTTAATAGCTCAGAGCTCTTCACTGTAGGAATTAATCACGGGTATCTATTCATCTCACCTGGGTTGATTTTTGGTGGATATAATCCATATTACTTTTAACTTTGTGCAAGCATTTTCCATATAATTGTGATTGATTTTTATTTGCTTTTTTTTTACAGAACGTCATCATGAAGAGAACCTTCATCTTGCCAGAGGAGATTTCCACCATCAGCGTCCAAGATACCGAAAAGGTGCTCGAAAGAGGCTCTGCTTCCCTTCAAGACATGACAGCGAACCCCCTGTAAACTGTTCCAAGTCCTGTCAGGAAAGAAACCCACCTGCAGACCACAAGGGTACCAAGCATATTGAATCTGAGGATGCAGGATTACTCAAAGACAGCATCACAGGAAATGAAATTGGCAGAGAGATGAGTGATCATGCTGTCGCGGGTCGAGCATTGAACTTGTCTACTGAAGGAGCTGATGATTTGAATGAGTCTTTTGAAGTGCTGATGCCTGATCTATCATTCGGCAATGGTAGTGATCAGTCGGCTAAGAAGATGGCTCAGAGAAGTAACGAAGCCACTCCTGAGCCACCCATCCTTCATCGAATGGACACCGGTCCCAGACCGCATTGGTCATCTAAGGTAGATGTGAACCTATCGGTGAAATCTCCAGTTACCAGATCGCAGTCGAGGAAAGAGGATCTACAGCTTCTTAAACTCCTGTGTTCTGATGATGACACTACCTCGGAAAAGCCGCTGCCTTTATTTTCTCTATCCAAGGATAAAAGAAGGCCTGGGTTCCCTTTTCATGTTGCACCTCTGAAAGTAAGCGAGCCGAGGCAAAAGTCGCTCAAGAAGAGCACCAGTCAGATCGAAAAGAATGATCTCAACACACCACTTGCAGAATCAAGCATAATGAGTGCAAGTATCATGACTAGATCTTCTAGAAAGAGAAAACAAATGGCATGTGGTGAGAAGAACAACTGCAATGATCTAAATGCTATTGCTCCAGAATCCCTAAACTTACTTGACCGAGAAGCTGAAGACTTGAATGGGAACATTGTGAGAAATAGCACTGACAAACAAGGTATTAAGCTTGAAAGAGAAAATGACAAGGAAAACAGAGAAACTGTAGGAAAGAGTGAACTTAGAGAATCAATCATTTCTGAAAATCCTCTGAAGTCAGTTGATAAAAATCAGGAAAATTCCAAAGAACTTACATGTAAGTACCAAAGGTTGATGTTCTCTGCCTCACCTGAAAATCTGACTATGTCTAATGATATAAAAACAAATTGTTTACAGGATGATCCAGTACAAGGCAAAGATGAGATGCAGTTGAAAGAAAGAAATGCTAGTCAAGAATCAGATAAAAGGGAATCAATGGAGTCTACCGTATTAGCCAAAGGCCTTCATGGAACAGAGGAATCCTCAGAACCTACTGCATTTCCAGAAGTTTGCCATGATAAAATCTGTGAGGAGCCTCAATCAGAAACAACATCTTTGCAAAGAGCAGGAAATCATCATCCAAAGACAAAATTATTAGTAGAAGGAGATGACCATCAAGAAGAGAGAGAAGTATTGCAAGGAGTTGACAAAATTAATGGCATTGAAAGCAAGAATGGATCTCTGAGCAGAGAGTGCAGCGAGGATCAAAGTAGCCAGGTAATTGCAGATCTTGCTGAAGTGCATACTGTTGACAACAGTTCTGAGGAAAATGAGGAGATCTCTGATGAGACAACTGTTGTACGAGAAAGAGGTGTTGACGCAGTAGAGTGCGATGTAAAAGATACTAGTTTAGGTGACAATAAGGACCCGATCAAGCAGGAAAGCCCAAGACCCCCTCAGGTTATTGAAGCTAATAATGAAAACAATACGTCAAATAGCCAAAAGTGTCCAGAACTCAATCAAGAGACTGTGACTGATGGCAGATTAGATGACATGAGTACTAGAAGCAACATTACAGAGCCATATAGCCAGAAGAGACTAAGGCTGCCTCAAGTAATCAATTCTGATAATGACACCAAGGAGTTGACTGGCAAGAATGGTCCAACATCTTTTCAAGTGATTGAGGCTGATGATTGCTTGGAAGCATTGAGTACTGTCGATTATGACACCAAAAAGCAGAGTAGCCAGAAGACTCAAGAGCCACCCAAAGTACCCAATGGAGATACAATGTTACATGAAGTGAGTACTGCTAGAAGTGACACTATGGTGGTTAATAGCCAGAAGAGTCCAGAAGCACCACAGTTGATCAAGACTGAGGATAGATTAGATGAAATGAGTACTGCCATTAATAGCATCAAGGAGTCAAATAGCCAGATTAGTCTTGAACCACCTCAAGAAACTGAGGCTGATACTACATTAGATAAATTGAAGAAATCTTTGAGGTTAAGAAGAGAGGTCTTTGAGAAAATGGAGTTTGATGAAGATAGTAGTAGAGCAGAAACATTTCAACCAGTCAGCCATAGGAAATCAAAGGCCACTGTTTCACCAAAGGGTATGGATAGATCTGAAGGAGTTTATACAGAAGCTCAGGAAACAATGGTAAATGTTCCCCAAGAAGCAAGTCGTCATGGACTGTTTTCCAAAGGAGCAATCAAAGGTGGGGAAACAAGTACGTGTATCAGCAGGATGACGGAAGCCTCCAAATCGACCAAGTTTGAGACCCATGCGATTGGAGGTGTTGGATTTGATTACAGAACGGCCTGTTTACAGTGTGTTCCACACAATAACCCAGTTAGATGTGATCTTTCGCCCACCATTACCCCACGGGATACATATGAAATGTTTGCAGCCCCGAACTCGTACGGTGATTTCAATGGTAGATGGCCCATTACTGAAGGAAATAGGAGCTCTACCTCCACACGGGGTCGAAGAGGCAGAAAAAGGAAGACTGAACTGTGGCAAAGAGCAAGATCTTATCCAGATGGGAATTTGAATGCTTACAACTTGCCCGGAAATGACTTTGACCTTAATATTGCAGCACCAGGGTCATACTGCTTACAAAGGGATGGCACCTTTACAGTGGTAGGTCCAATGTTTCATAGTCAATCCCAGGTGTTTAGCGATGCAGGAAGCTACTGTGAAGATATGGCTTCAATGAAACTATTACGGAGGAGAAATGACCTTGATCTAGCCAGGGCAGCTTTATCTGACAGCGGGATGGGTCTTCAGGGAGCTTCCAGAAAGGTGGAGTTTGATCCTTCTAGAATTGATCCGAAGGACTATGAGGATCACAGAAATTCTGCAAATATCCTGAGTCAGAAGCACAGAGGATACAATGACCCATTCATCCAGGGCCAGTTTGATGGACTTTGTATGATTGACAGCAGAGGTTACGTTCCTGTAAATTCTTATGGTCCTTTGATCCCGCCTTCTGGGTTCCAAGATAGATTTATTGGTCCTTTAGGCCAGCAGTACTCCCCTGACCCTAACCAATATAGAGAGAGTCGAAGGAACATCAAAACAGAAAACTCTTTTATGTGTGATGAGAATCAAAGGAATGGCAACTACCAATTTATGGTTGAGAATTCCCGGCCTACTTTAAAGGCTAGTGCAGATGGAGACAGAAGGTCCATTGACAGCAATCAACAGACTACTATTGAAGAGACGGAGGACATACTGGATGCCTTGAAGATACTCCTGCGTGATGCCTTTGACCCGTCTGTCACAGATCCTGGAGATCTTTTAGCAACGTATGGGGCAGAGCTTTTGAAGGACGACGAATTGCGGATGGATTTCATTCACTTCTGTGAGGAACTGTTGAGGTGAGGACATGAAAAATTATATACTCACAAGCATTCATGCTAAAAATTGTTTGGTGCTGGGAGTACTGTTACGAGTAGATGTTATTTGAATTTAATCTTCATGATGTACAGCTTGTTCATGCTACATGTAAATCTCAGACAGACTGATGATAATCAGTGATTTGACATTTTCTAAAATTGCACTTTATTGTATTCATCATACTTTTTGTAATTTGTACATACATGTATCAACAGAGTATTTTAATACAGCTAGGGCACTATACACATAATGTTATCTGTAAGATGCATTATTGATGCTTATACAGTATGTACATGAAGCTATGATTTTGCAAGATCTGTCATTTTTTCTTTCAAAGGTGTATCAGTTCCATTGTTGTTCTACTGAATATACTAGTTTATAGCTAAATCTTATGCTTTTTTTCCTCCCTCTCCCCCCTCCCCATCTCTTTATCTCTCTATTTTGTCTTATTCCTCTGCTCTCCACTATGCCATTGTGTATATACTCACAGCTATGAGATAATGAAGAACCAATCAGAAGGGTGCTTTCCAGGTGCCTATGGGGACTACCCCTACCCAAACCAAGCTCCCCTATGGCCCCCTCCAAACCAATATCCCCCAGGATGTTACCCCAGTGACATTGCTTATTTCTATGACGGCGAGTCCTACCTACCCATGAGGGTCCAACCAGATCAGCAAGGCAACATGTGCATGATGCTTCCCGACGGCCACCCCGATCAGTATGGTCCCAAAGACTTCATGCCAATCTACGCAGGACCAGAGGGTCTGTGTGTGAACATTGATTCTTTCACTAATCCTGGAGCAGAAAAGGATCCAGAACAGCTCTCAGGGAATCCTAGTTTTGCATCAGGGTCCACTTTGATCAACAAGGCAACATGTGCATGATGCTTCATGAAGGCCACCCCAATCAGTATGGACCCCAAAGACTTCATGCCAATCTACGCAGGATCAGAGAGTCTGTGTGTGAATGTTAAAATATTTCACAAATGCTGTAGCAAATTATGATCAAGAACAGGTAGCATTTATCCATTCAGATCACAAGCAACGGAAGAAGTCAGGATCAGGAGTATGTTCTGATCACTCAAAGAAAACAATTTTTTTGAGGATGTCTCTTGATCAGAAGACAAACTGAGTAAGATCCTCCCCAAAGGCTTCCTTGATTAGAAATCTACTATTATAGGCCTTCTAATGTACTTACATGTATTTGATGACATTGCTTTCTTTTTATGTAAGTACTATTGTTCTTCATATCTAACTTTACTGAACTGAAAGAATTTTTGTCAGCTTATTGAGTTTAATTCATTTCTGGGTTGGGGGCTAAATGGACTGAAATCTCTCTTAGTGGAATTACACTCTTTGCATTGGATCAAATGATGATGCTGTCTCTGTACTATGTGAATGTTTATTGGATATTAGATATATTAATTTGTTATTTCTTAATTTCTTGACTTTGATTAGCTGTTGAGCATAGTCACAATGGCAGCTCCCAATTTTGAAACAGAACTCTGAAAGTCTCTGTTTTGCTAAAATATGCATGTACACTGAATGTCAATAAAATGTATAGATAATTTGTTCAATGGTATTTGTGCAAGGAACAATTGAGCTTTGATAATAATTACTCAAACTGAGATTGCATGTACAGTATGATAGTACAGTTTACAATTGTACATTTATGTCTACTTTACATGTGTGCAATACAAGAAGCAATAAGTCATATTTTGGTGCATTCAAAATTTGTACATACTGAACTACTTACATCACCAAAGAAAGAGCAAGTGGCATATTTCTAGATTAGAAAAACATTTAGATTCCTTAAGATAATATTTTTGTATAGTACCAATTCCATTAAATTCATGTTGATATTACACTCTTTATATGCTATCTGAGTTTTCAAACATGTAGGCTTATTCCAATTATCCTATTTGAAAATACTCTTGTATTTTCAAATGCAAGTTTTCAGAAAATGCATCTTCTAAGTAGAAATATTTTAGCAAATTTCTGCAGATGAAACCGAATGTAAATATGAGGAAGTTGATGTATGATATATATATTTTAACATGAATATCAAATACTATATTTGATAAAAGACCTTTGTATTTTCAAATGCAAATTATTTTATCAGCAAATGCATATTTCGTGATAAAACCTTTGGTAGACACATCAAACTATGAAAGATTCAACACAGAGTATATTGTATGCATTTTTTTTTCAAAATACTATTTTTTATGTTTTATGGTATGGTGATTAGTCACATTTTATACTTGTATATGTATGTTAGACTTGTATAACCTCTGTGTAGAAAGCTACATGAGTGACTTAATTTCACCATTATTAGACCTTCTTTAGTACATGTACTCATCATTAAGCTTTGTTTCTTGCCATTGCATGAAATGGAAAGTGAATGAACAAGAAAGATTGTAAAACAATTTTAGAATTTGCCTCCTTCATTTTGAATGTGTAGATTAATATTTGGTCAGCATGAAATATTCATATTTTTTAAGATAAAGTATATATTGATGAACCAATACATTGTAAAATTTTGCTAAAGATTATAATTTTCAGTCAAAACTGCATGCTGATGCAATCAAGCATTTTTAGTGCATAATAGATTTTCTTAAAACAGTAGTTTTTCATTAATGAATTGATAGATTTATTCACTATTTTAGAATAAATCAATTTTACTATTATATCAAAAGCATTGTTGAAAAAAAATGTCTTGTGAAACTTGAAAAGTAGCAACTTTTTGCAGCTCTTTGGTTTGTGTCAACTCAGGCATGGCATGACCGATCAGTGATTTTACACAGAAACTGATAGTCTAGAAGCGAAGAAATACTTCAACCAGGTCATCTTTTCTGCTCAAACATTTTTGTTGAAAAGTTGTACCATTTTGATTTAGGTGAAATTTCTTATGGTGGCCTTTGGTGGTCCATATGTGTTTCAATTTCAGTTTTATTTCATTTTACATTAAGTTATTTGTATACATACATGAGGTAAAATGTCTTTAAAATATGTCTTCCATAATAAACAATTCAGAATAAAGATCCTTACTGTATTTTCTTAAAATGCACTTCTCGTTTTGCCAAATCAGGGAAGCAATTCATGAAAAAAATTGTCAGATTTTTTATCCGACAAGTCGTGATTTATCCGACAGTTGCCATAGAAACGGTGCCTCTCAGCCAATCAAAATCAAGGAAAGTTGTCAGAACTGATATCTTGTCAGAAAAAAGGTTGATGAAACGCAACGTAGGGCCTTCTAACATAAAAAGATTCAATCAATTATACAATGAATTGCAACTGTAAGTCAATGGTAACCACATACAAAAACAATTTTTTTATTTTGAAATTGGATTGTATCTGTTTGTGTAACAGGGCCCTATCGATATTTGATTCATGAGTGGAGAAACTTGAAGTTGTATGAATATAGTAAACTTTGTAGTGGATGGAATGAGGGTTGGGAGATTGAAGAGCGTGGTGTGTGAGGGGGGAGAGGGGTAAGTGAAAGTGTTGAAGAAAGAGGGAGAGGGGGTAGAGAGAGAGAGAAATAGACAGATTTAGATAAAGAAGGAAAAGATGGGGAGAGTGGTGGGTAGAGATGGAGAGAGAGCAGGAGATGGAAGGATTGGGTTTGATCACAACTGAAAAACCCTAGACAAAACTCAGAGGCCCAAATTCTGAAGTCAGGCTTAACTTAGACCACGGTCTAACTCTGTACTAAAATTATGGGAAGCCAAGAAATCAAAAATTAAGTTTATATTTCTTATGTGTAAATTTTTTTTTCCTTTTGCTTTCATAATGAAGAAAATAATTCAGTTATCATTCTCAGACAATTATGAACAATTTGGGTGTCATATGAGTTAATAAACTGAATGTTTACTGTTAGGGATTTATGCTCCAATTGGCTCTCCATACTTAAACAACAACTTTAAACCTGAGTTTAAGTTAAACCCGACTTCAGAATACGGGCCATAGGGATCGAGAGGGAAAACGAGAAATATGGAAGAGAGGGTTGAAGTGATTAATGGAAAGAGTGATTGTGAATTACTCGATATAAAATAAACTCTCAAAGGGAGAGAGAAAAGGGAAAGAATGAACAGAGATGGGAAAGAGAGAGATGGAAGGAAGGAAAGAATAATTGAGATTCGAAAACAACTTAAAAAAAAATTTATAAATCCCTAAATTGCACTTCTAAATGGTTGGTAGTCATTGCATTTGATATTTTGAGTTGTGTTTGTTTTCAACAGTTGCTTTTTTTTAATCGGGACTCGATCCGATGGAGAAATAGTGGAAGAAAACTATAGGACAGAGGGGTGGATGATGTCATTACTGAAAAGACATTTACCCGAGGACAACAAGGTTGGGGAGTGGTTATCTCTCCCCCTCCTCCCTCTCCATTTCTCTACTTTTTTGCTCTTTCATCCTTTCCATCCGTATTTGTTCTGTTTAATCCTATTTCATTATTTCTCATTATACCAGGCCTATAATCGATTTGGATTTCATACAGACCAAAGCATGATTCGTTTTACAGAAATGGATTACAAAGAAATATTAACTATAGCATTCCCACTAGGAAAGAATGCAATGTATCAGAATAGAACTTAATAAAACTTTAAAATAAAGATGGAATCAAGATTATCAAAGATCACGTTTCTATTTACGAGAATGAAGCAGTTTTTCAATACCCCATCCAAAAACAACTGTATTTCCATTGAAACATTTTTGTCATCCCCTTCCCAAGATAGTGTCATAAACTCGACCACTAAACAAGCACCAATCTCCGTATTTACCCAGCGACAATGGGCGATAATTACACAACAACCGTTAATGATAATTAGATTGAAGATGAAATACTAATTAGCGGCCCGCCATAAAAGAGCAGCGCGTTACTGGATTCGACTAAGACTTTGATTATACACAATAAACTTAGAACTATAACGTCATTGCTTTGATCACAACCGAAATGTAGAAAAATAATGAGTTGCGGTTAGCTTGTAATGACACTTTGAACTTCCGATTCTAACCTACTCCTGGCGCACTAAGTAGGAAAATAATCTCACTCACAAAATAAGACATTCATAAAATATTGCTCATATCTATATAGAGTATGATTTTTTTTTATTTTGATCTTCATTCATGAAGTGATTTTGTAACAGATCAAAATATATATATATTTTAATATGGAGGACAGAAAACACTTGTAACAATGCCCCCCCCCCTCCTTTCCACTCCACTCCACCCCCACCCTCCCCCGCCTCCATCTGTCTCTGATTGATGCAAACAAGATTTTATTTTGAAAAAAAAAATATCAAAAATATCTAGCGTTTTCACTTGCACACAACACAAGCATAAAACATGTCTTCATTTTTTCCCCTTTTACATATATACTTCCTTCTTCATATAGTCCTTTAAAAAATCCAAGGCCCCCAAACTAAAATTGTGTAATGAATGAGAAAATCAAGACAACAGATAACAATAAACGGTGTTTGATTGCTAATTACAAATGGAGGAATAAAAGTCATAAAATCGGGATTCATTTAATTAACACAATTCACCCAATTAAGTGTCTCCCCGTATATAAGTGTGTTCGTTTCTGCCATTACATTTCATTATAATGGGGGAACTTTATGATCTTCCTGTATCTCAGAATCGATTGAGATCTAAATTAATGAACAAAATCAGGGTTTTATGGGCATCTCGAGTACCTCTGATGGCCTAAACATCATAAACGAAGGATGCCATGTTGTAGTTAGAAGGAACGCATTACAGCCTCATACTTGTTAAAGACTTCTACGTATAGGCCTTCATAATTATGAACCGAAAATAAGAAAATGGAGAAAGTAACGAAAAAAGGCACGGGAAGAAGGAAAGAAGATAATGAAAATGTGGAAGAAAGGTAGGAATAAATAGGGGGAATTAAAGTTAGAGAGTATGAAAGAAAGAAAGAATTGAAAAAGAAGAAGCAACAGTACACAACAAATACTTTGACGACAATGATGAGGACGTATAGAAGAAAGGCAAGAACAAGAAAGACAAATAAGAATAAATGCATACAATGAAAAATGAATATAAAGTACTACATTTTAATCAACAAGAGCATTTATGCGGAAATTTCGGGAGAAAATATATAGCTTTTAATCAAGTTAGCCTAATAGGTGTTTCGAATGGCCATTAGGTTTACTAAGAGGGTTTGTGTATCAAGTAAGCTAAAGTTAATAGTTTCATATTGAATCAGTAAACGAAAGGTGCAAAATTAACCAAAAACTTGTGAAATTTGTGAAATTTCACTTGCAGTGAAAAACAGTTAATGATAATTTAAATTTGTTAATCCTTGGGTAATTACAGTGTTCTACTTAAAAAAACACAAACACAATGCAGGAAACCAACTGATGATATCTACAGTTTTATGGTAGGCCTATACATATTTCAGATTTGTTATAAATTTCTTATTCTTCCCTGCGTAAAACTATAAGTAATCATTTTATAATTTATTTTCAGCCCAAAAAGTAATACCAGGTAAGTGTGCAGGTTTATGATATAACGACACCAACGAAACCTACTTCAAACCTACTCTAAGCCTTTTCTAAACCTATTAAAACTTTAACGTTATTGCGAATGGTATATAATAGATAGAATATATCAGTCTTGACTCGTTTTGTTATTGTGACCGTAAAACATTTAATACCTTTGAAATATAAAATGAACACTTCGCTATTCCAATTAGTCAAACTCAAGATGTGATTTAACCCTACTAATTATTTTACGACAATACTATAAAGAGGCAAATTACCGCTTCAGGTAAATGATACGGAGTTGCTATACTCTAAGGTTTATTGGTATAATTAAGCTGAAAACGACGGGGCAATAAATGCATTAGAGTGATTCAAGTCGAGTTGAAGTGGTATAAAATGCGAACATAATCTCCGAATCCCCTTGTTATGTATTTGAGATTGAAAGAGGTCAGAACTGAGACTGTGTCTACCTCTTGGGTTTACAAGACGAACAAGTTCTTTTTCGGTAAGACATTTTTATTTTTTTTTTAAATTCTTCCATTTTTGTTTTCCCTGTGGAATCAATTTCTTGTTTGGTTTGTTTCTATCTGACGTTGGTCAAATTGCTATGTGTCATATTAGGCCTAAAATTCATCCCGATAAATGCATCTATGTTTCTAATAGTCCCCCTCATTATTCGACATCATTTGCCATCTTTACAATCATCATCATTGTCGTCGTCATCGTCGTCATCGTCGTCATCATCATCACCATCATCTTTATAATTCAGCGGTGCACAAATGATGGGGCTTTTGGGCGCTTACCCCCCCCCCCCCGCAAAAAATAAAATAAATAAATAAATAAAATAAAGACCAAGAAAAACGTGAGAGGGAAAAAGAAGGAAAGTGGGGAGGGTGGAATATGATATTATTTCCTGAATTTGTCAAAATCTATCACAAACTTGGATTGTTGTATTAAAAATGTTTATTTTATGCTCGCACGCTTCTTGCAGGCACAACTTTTTTTATTTCTTGATGGGCCATATCTCGCCCCCTCAATTCTTTTGGCTCATTTCGCCACTGTTATCATCATCAGCAGCAGCATCATCATCACCATCATCATCACCATCATCACCATCATCATCATCATTATCATCATTATCACCATCATCATCATCACCATCATCATCACCATCATCATCATCACCATCATCATCATCACCATCATCATCATCATCACCATCATCATCATCATTATCACAATCATCATCACAATCGTCATCAGAACACAATTTTAGCGCGGTCACAAATGTGAATAGTCTATAACTGCTAACAACAAACATGTTGGGCGGAAATCCCAGGGGGACGCGTCCCCCTACCCAATAACCCTTCCTTTTTTGGCTTGTCAATTATTTTTTTTGTCGAAATGACCATTACATTTGGGGTGATTTGGGTGTTAGCCTTTTTTTCTTGTAACATTTATATTGGTCGATATGACCTTACATTTGGGGTGATAAACTTTTTTTTTTTGCTTGTCATTTTTTTTCCAGCCACTGCCCCCCCCCTAAATTTGGGGAGATATTTCCGCCCTTGCAAACAACAGCAAAACAAACGACTTCTCAATCACTTTTACGCTTTTATCATCATTATTCATTGTAGTCACTATTTCATAAAGAAACAAAAAAATCAAATCTTTTAAACAAGATTAAAAGAGTTCGGCTTAGTTGTTTTTTTCAAGCATGATATTCAAAGATGAGAAAAAAAATAATTTACAATACTTTTTCTCACTACTTCATGAATATTAGAAATTGCCAATGTAACTCACCTACAACTAAAACATCTAAAAAATCGTTATATGTAGTTTTAAAATCATGGAGATATGATCTCAATGATGATATAGGCCTGTATCTGATGATTACATAATCTATATATTGAGACCATGTTGAATGAGACCAAATAAAAAGTAGACAAATAAGAGAGACCAGGGGTGCGTTTCATAAAACTTGGTACAATAACAAATTACAAAAACAGTTATAAGCGACTGAAATCCTTTAATCTGATTGGCTAATAGGAAATTTGTTATAGAAATCTTGCATTTTTTTAATCAAACGAGTCTTTATGAAACGGAACCCATGTAGCAATATACACCATCTTTGAACTATGTATCAAATCGTGACTACTAAACTAAATATCCTTTTTGAAAAAACATATATACGCATGTACGAGTTACAGGCTCGATTAACAAAACATCGGTTGTCTATTTGATAGTTCACTAGGTATCTAATGTCTCAGTTATCTGGGGATATTAGTAACAATAAAACTAAAATTTGCTCTAATTTGCCGATGCCATAAATCGCCATCGTAATTTATTTAAAAATCACGTTGTACATTCTGTTAAGTGTCTCATTAAACCCCATTTATGATTCACCGGTAAATATCGCTTTAATAATATTGAGAGTAAATTGTTTTACAACTAGCTGAAATTGAAGAATAAACTCGCGTTGGTCGTCAATAATATAGGGCACCTCGAAAATCTGTTTCTGTTTCCTGTTTTGTTGATTTTATATTTGATTTTGTAATAATTTTATATTTTTATTATTGTTTTTTCATTTGATTTTTTTTACATGATTTACTTTCTATTCTTTATCTTATTTTATTTCTTTCATTATCATTTATTCTTCTTTTTGGGAGGGGGGGGCATAAAATAATATGCTTCCTTTCCTTTACACACACTATAGTGTAGCTAATAAACTCAGCTGTATTCTCCCAGATGTTATAAACAATACTGATTATTGAAGGTGATTGGCTGAAAGCAAATTCATAAGTGAGAACAAGTCATGGTTTCTGAAACCAGGTGTTATCCTCAATTTTCGAGAAATCATGAATGAAAAAAAAATGAAAATGTCACTGACGTCAGACAATCTTTCACATGCATTTTCATATTCCATGCAAACAATATCATGTTGCCACTCCATTTGATTAGTTTGAAATCAATATTCTCTTTTGTAATGTGTGTTTTCTGTTTTGTAATAATATTTATTAATCATCCAGTTCAATACAAATCATCGTACAAATACTCATGGTATTAACATAATCTTATACAATGGATGAATTCAGTAACAAAAATTAACCACTTATAACCGATATAAATTCACAAAATCATACAATAGTTATGTAGAAAATTTATTACTCAACATTGATTAAACTGAATGAAATTTATTCATTCGATAACTTCATCTTCATAACTACCTCCATTGATTTATAGATAAAGTTCGGGCTGCACGAGCAAAACCATTCGGCTTTATAAGCTTCTATCTCCTTTCTTCCATTTTCTCTCCTTTGTCATAATTATTCCACCCTTTCATTATTAATTTTCACCA
Organism: Lytechinus variegatus; assembly: GCF_018143015.1. Taxonomy (NCBI): domain Eukaryota; kingdom Metazoa; phylum Echinodermata; class Echinoidea; order Temnopleuroida; family Toxopneustidae; genus Lytechinus; species Lytechinus variegatus. Next base: position 35,230,442 of record NC_054748.1, read on the forward strand.
CGTGAAAAACCTGATAAGGCGACCCCCGCCCAGCTTTGCTGCCCCTGGATTTAAAAAATACGAGAATGCAAGATTAATGATTACATGTGACCATGGCAGGGGGATAGAAACCAAAAGTTTCTTTTTGAATGCAAACTTCGTCAGGCGCCATTCTCTCAGCAAATCGTTTTATTGCATTTTGTTCTCCCGTAAAATGTAGTATAAAGTACACATTTCCTCGCGCATGACCGAGTAACTTGTAATTTGATGGTTTCGAAATTGATACCGTTGTCTTGATATATTATTTTCACCATACTCTGGGCTTGACTGAAGCGATGTTCTGATTCCGTAAGAGGAATATTCTTGTCATCTGTAATCTTCTTCTCATGTAATTGATTATATTCATTTTTAAAAGGAAAATTTTGATATTCCTTTTTATCGTTATTTTCTTTCTGTCGGCCAATGTTTAAAGGCACTTGCTCAATTCATACATTAATTGTCATAATGTGAAAAGCAAATACTTATTCAGTTTAGAGACATATTCCGACACATGATTTAACTTACCTATATATTTTCTGGATATATTCTCTACGATAACTGCATGCTTTGAACAACTTTATGATACTTCGTTTACTCTTTATTCATTTCATTATTTATTCATTCATTCATTTATTCATTTACTTACTTATTTGATTATTGATTGATTGATTCATTCATTCATATTTATTCACATTTTGAATGATTATTTATTCAGTCATTTAAAGGAAGGCTCGCTGTGACTATGAAGACGGTTTCTGATAAATGGTTAAACCGAGAGAGACTCATTTCGGCTTATCCTTTGAACAATATCAACATTTATAGTTTGTATCGATTTTTTTTTACTATAGGAATACAAGTGTTGGAATCGAGAAGAAATTTCACCACGATGGAACCAGAGAGTGGTAACCACGTCTCCGTGGTAAGGAAACGAACCTTCTCTGAGATGGTAGATGAAAGATGTGTTGAAAAGAAGCGAAAACCATTCTCGCCTCACTCTCCCAGGGAGTATTCCTCTGATGAAGGCCGAACCGTCATCGAGGAGAAGGCAGATGATGTCGACAACGCTGACTTTGGTAAGTGTTTTCGCTCACAGATAGGAACTTGAAGATCATGCCCCTCCCCCATGGTTCACGACGAAGAAAACAAAGTAGAAATGAGAGAGAAAGTGAAAGGAAAAACGCCAAAACTTAGCTTTTCTAGACATTATATCAAAATATATCCCCAAATCAGATTTTAGTATCACGAAGGTCCATTTTTTTGCTCGCTCGCAGCTTTGAAGAAATTTGCCCCATACACCATGACTAGCCCCGCAAAATTGTTGGCTCATTGCGCTAAACTGCAACTTTGGAGGTTATACCCCTATGCAACAAATGATAATAAATTGCCAAAAATAATGCGAATCGTAGCATCATTGGATATTTTCACGACCATGGTTTAATAGAGTTTCTTCCAAAGTAAAAAAGGTATTTATGCAAATCCACTTTTTTTTGGGGGGGGTATATTTGCTATTTAAATTGCCGAGCAATCAAGATTTTTTGTTCCTATACATACTCTCTTATGACATACACTACTATCGATTACTTTATGACCCTTTTTTAAATGCGGGGCCAATTAATCAATTTCTTCCTAAAAAATGTGTAATTTTTATCAATAAGGTCCATTCCAAATTCCTCATGGATATTTCCGAATTGAAAAAAAATATCTAATACCTAATAGACAGAGGACATCATTCAAATTTGATAATCATAATTTTTTTTACGAAGAACGATGGATGAAATCTACGCTCACTCATGTACTATTTTGAAAAATTGGATATTCTAAAGATGATCCTCGAGTATAAATATATATTGTGTGCCCTTATCCAATGTATTCTTTTTTTATCATAGAATCTCATGAAGAGAAAAGGAACCGTCGAATTCGAACGACCTTTAACCCGGATCAACTTCGGGAATTGGAAAGCATCTTTCAGGTGACCCACTACCCGGATGTGAAAACGCGAGATGAGTTGTCAAGCAAGACATCACTTCCGGAGCAACGAATACAGGTATTGAATCAATTCATTCATTTCCACATGATAGACGTTTTGGACACCATTTTGTCTCCTAACTACCGAAATTTGCTGGCTCGCTTCGCTCACTTGCATGTTGATATTAACTGCAATTCAATACGTTATAGCCATCGGGGGGAAAAAATCGTTATACCCTGTTATAGGCCTTTTAAACGATAGTAGTATTATGTATATGCATGGTTATATACCCCCGTATACATGGCCTTGGTGTGGGGGTGTCCCAAACATTTTAATTTTTCAGGTCAATATATTGCAACCATCCCCCCCCCCACTGCTCGAACCGTATTTACGCCAGTGGTCACAGGGGCTATCCACAGACCGACATTACACCAGAATTAAATTCGACCCGAGTTCCGAATACTCGCCGAAGGAGACTTATTAATATCGAAATGATTGTGGAAACAGGTCCTTTAGAAAAGTCATTTAGAAAGGGTAAATATTTATTTCACCCACTCAGCATTATGGTGTGATAAGAAATATAGTAAAATACAATAAATAATCTTTCTAGCATGTCTTTCTTCTTTCCTCTCTTTCTCTCCCGCCCCTTCTCTTAGTCTGCTTCATGTGCAAACCCTTCACTCGAGTTAAGGGTCTGAATGTGCAGCCTACTCATACCTTGCATGTGTACTAATATAGAGAATTGAAACAGCAAGTTTTGTATGTTCTAGTCTTTGCGTGGAGACACACTTGTTTATCAAAGTTTCAATCAGGGTCTGTGCCTGCAGACTACCCTTCACTCCCTCTCTCTCTTTCAATCTTTTCATCTTCAACAGATCTGGTTTCAGAACCGGAGGGCCAAGTGGCGCAAGTTTGAGCGGCTGGGCAATTTTGGCGGGCTCGAAGAACTGAAGAATACCGAGATCGTTCCTGCTCCACGCTCCGTCCCGAGGATGGACCTAGCCGTACGATCAGATGATCACCCGGTAAGTTGAAATGCCGTCACACCGGTGACACGGCATTAATTGTTGTTTCACTTGACAATGAGGAGAAAATTCTAATATTTCATACAATCAAATACAAAAGAAATAATGAGTGGATGACGTAATCAGTTTCCTCATTTGCATACCGCCCAGGATGTGAATATAACTGTTAGTGAAATTAAGCAAAACTTTAAAATGTCATAACTTTCTTATTTTACATCCGATTTTGATGAAATTTTCAGTGCTATGCTTGTCGATTTTTTCTGTTTTTATTCAAATCAATTATTTTGTTAGGGGAGGGGGGACTTGTCCTTTGACAAAAGATCCAAAAGATTACTGCTTAGTGATTGAATGTAAATGATTTCATTTGATTTTATTTTTACTTAAAGAAACGGGATCCGAGTATCGGGTCGTCGAATCCACTCTCGTCATCCGATCGTCCTCCTGTTACGTCACCATTGTTCCACCACTACGCCGTCCCATCATTCCCTACGCCTCTCAGCGTTACATCACCGTCATATTTTCACTCTCCTGCACGGTACTATCCTTTGATGCCTCCTCCACACGCGTACCATCCGGATCCCAACATCCTGGCACTGCGGCAAGCACACCTAGCTCCCCAAGAATTCACTCAACCATCTGTTTCAAAACTCTTTCCGAACGACTTCGTTATACATCGGCCTGAGCTCAAGAGTCAAACGAATACTCCCGATGATTGCCGAAGAGCTTCGGATCTTCGATTGAAAGCGAAAGAGTACGAAACTGCTGTTGGCCTGCAATACATGACTTATCCACATCTATACAATCCTTATTATTTTCATCATAGATGAACATCGTTTAAGATAATGATTCCAAAGACTTTTAAAATCCATCTCAAATTTATTTTAGATAAAACATGTTCTGGTCAAGTAATGTAAAATGTAATGTTACATGACTGTAAGAGGTTAAAAGCCACCCAACTTATATTTTCGTTTTAGGTTAATTTGATGTGATAATGATAAAAAAGATGTCTCGAAATGGAACGTTTCATATGAATAAAGGTTCGAAAATAAATTCGACCTTTGAATGATTGGTGTAATGACACACGGTCACTTTTATCTTTTTCGAGACACACATCGGTGAATCCTTTCCAAATAGCCGGCGTTTTTCAGAATTTTTGCATGAGCACCCGCCATGTTCACAATGTCATGGTTCCATGCAAAGTCGAACGGCCGATCTCGAGTTCAGTGGCGTAAACGCCAGTGTGCACTTATAGGACTGGAGCCCCCTGGAGCGTAATCCACCTTTATCGTTTTCTTGTTTTTTATTTAATAAAAGAGATTTTTTAATTGTTCGATGTATTACAACTTAAGTCGATTTCCCTTGACTCTTTTATGCTTTTGCCATACTCCACCTACATGTATTAAAGAGAATGAATGAACGAACCAATTTTAATACACTGTTAAAAATAATTTAAACATCGCTGTTTACCATGTTTACTATGTGAATCGCATCGTAGTTGTTTAAACAGTTTAAGCAAGTGTTTAAAATCTTAAGTTTAAATTCAAATATTTAATTACCAATAATTCAAGCCTTGATGTTTCAGATTTTAAACATTTGTTTAAACTGTTTAAACAACTACTGTTCGATTCACAGAGAAAACAGCGTTTAAATTATTGTTAACAGTGTTGATTTGTTAAAACAAATGCTTAACTCTCTCCCAAATAATATAACGCATCTAGCTGAAAACCACCACCCCCTCCCCGCACAAACACACTCACAAAGCCTCATTCCGCGCCACTGCTCATTTTTTTTATTATTTGAAAAGACTTCAACCCACTGAGTTATCTGTCATGTAATGACAAAAAAAATAATGTAATGCTCAAGCTCGAAAAAAACAATTAAATGATGTACTTCTTCAATATTCTTGTTATCTTAAATGACTTTCATTAAATACCATTCACATTGTGTCAAATTTCATGCACGGAGATAGCTAGCTCCCTGCAGCGTGCATATTGGTACATTTTTTTATTCAAGATAATGTAGGCCCTATATGATTTTTTTTTTAAGAAGTTTTAAGAAACAATTAATGAAGAACGCTGTTGATTGAAGCAGAAGTGCACCGTACGTTACTCTTGATAATGACGCATGGGCCTTTCTTGGAATGTGATTATTGAAGCTTCGCTGAAGAGGATGACAAAGAATCTAATTCAATTTAAAAAAAACTACCATCGATCAAAACACCAAGTAGTAAGTTTGTAATAAACACCCGACATTTGATGGAATTCGTGCATATTTTTTTTCTAATTTCTCAGTAATTACGCATTTTTTTTTAATTTAAACATACAGACACTTCGGTGGCATAATTGGATTCTGTTCGAACTCATTTTGAGATCATACCCACAACTGGTAATAGAAATAACTTTTTTTTTTGCAATTGTCGAAAAAAAAATCTTATCTAATATGTTTTTAATTGGCCTGGCCGGGCGAGAAAGGAGAAGAAAAAGAGAACGATTATCTGGAAGATGATGTTAAAGGTCAAGTCCACCTCAGAAAAATGTTGAGTTGAATCAATGGAGCAAAATCAGACAAGCACAATGCTGAAAATTTCATCAAAATCGGATGTAAAATAAAAAAAAAGTTATGACATTTCAAAGTTTCGCTTACTTTTAACAAAATAGTTATATGAACGAGCCAGTTACATCCAAATGAGAGAGTCGATGATATCACTCACTCACTATTTCTTTTTGTTTTTTTATTATTTTTTTTAACATCATCTTCCAGATAACCATTCTCTTTTTCTTCTCCTTTCTCGCCCGACCAGGCCAATTAAAAAAATATTAGATAAAAAAATTACAATTGCAAAAAAAAGTTGGGGTGGAATTGTCCTTTAATTATGATAACCGTCGTGGCCTTAGAGATGTTAGAGGAAAATAAGAGGGGATCAAAGGAGGGATGATAGAGAGAGAGGGAGAGAGACGGGGAAATTAATCACAAAGACAGGGGAAGAGGAGGGGAGAGATGGGGAGAGTTGGAAAGAAATATACAGAGAAGGGAGATGGTGGAAGCGATGTCAAGAGAAGAGAGAGAGAGAGAGAGAAAGGGGGAAACAAAGACATGTTGGGAAGAAGGTCGAGTTCCTGAAAACGGAAGGCAGGGAGGGGGAGGAAAGATGGGGTAGGGGATGAATTGATATGGGAGTAGCCGGTGCAGAGTGAGTTATTGTAATAGAGAGAGAAAGAAACGGAAAAAGACAGAAATGGATATAGATAGATCGATCTATAGATAGATGGATAGATAGATAGATCAAAAAGAATTAATGTTTAGACAAGCAATTAAGACAATATAAAACGATTTTCTGACTTTTCTTACAATTCGAGTAAGTTAATTGCGATTTTTTAACACTGAAAATGCCAAACTTTGAATTTTAATCATTGACCGAAATTTCATATATCATGACATCGTTAAACCATGGACCTATTAATAGGTCCATGGTTAAACGGACAAAATGAATTGTGATACTACTTACTAATTTCACTCTCAAGGTTACTTGATAATTTAATTCGAAAGAACAGAATGAGGATAATAAGAGAGAAAGGACAATACATCATCTTTTTTATAACTCCCCTTTCTCTAATGCTCTCACTCTCTCTCTCTCCCTCTCTCTATTTTTTCTCTCCCCCTCTCTCTATATATTTTCCACTCTCTCACTCCTTTTCCACTCTCTTTGCCCACTTCTCACTGCTATCCATTTCACTCCATCACTCCCTCTCCCTCCCCCACTCTCTCTTTCTCTCTTACAAATTCATAAACACTGTCTCTTATCATTTCAGCATTTTCAGAATAGTAAAGGTTGAAATTAATTACAAATAGAACACATTCAACGCCAAGGTCCAAGAAATAACAATCCATTAAATTTCTTCATTACATTATCACGGTAAATGTTGAAGTTGCATTCCACAACACTTCTTTATAATCAATTTCAATTTGCATTATTCGTATACGTGTCTATCCAAAGTAATTACATGTAACATGTGTAACTGTATATATTTTATTATTTTCATTCCACATACCGATGTTTTAATATGCATCGTTGAAAATATGATAGTTAACCACAAGAGAAGAAAAGGCGGTATGAAATTCTCGAGGGTTGCTTTATTCTCCCCGTATGCACTACAATATTACATCTCTACCTTTTTCATCCTAATAACTTGATATTAATTAGATACATAAAGTAAATTACATAAATAAAAACAATTCCACAGTTGTAACTCGTTTCTCATTTCCATCTAACTCGCCTGTAATTTCACTATTTCCCTTTTTTTCCTCATTCCCCTAGCTCCCTCAAAACTAATTATGAATCATCGTAATATTTTGAATACACAGTATTGATAATTATCTTGTAAAAAGGGAACATAAAGGATGCGCGATAAATTGTTCTTAATTCAAGAAGGACAATGTGGTACAAAATGGTTAAGGCGACCTTTTGGCTCTCTCTGAATCTTAAAAAAAATACAAAAATAATGCGCGGGTGTGTAATGCTTCTTAATAGTCAGTGGGCAGACGTATTCCTTTCAACGATATCTATTAAATATGACGCTGGACGCATTATTCTTTTTATTCTGTGCTAAAAGCAAAACCCGATAAGACGGCGAGATCGTTAGTCTGATTCTGAGTACTGCTTTCAAATGGTGGTAATATATCTCTCGGCATAAGTTATTTAATTTTAAAGAAAATTCTAATCATCTCTCACTATTTCACAATTCTTTATAAGTTTAAGATGGCAAACTTTTCAGAAAGCCCAAATACGTATACCCCTTTCTTTGATAATGTTAGCGATGACGTTTACGCGACCACGACCGACCTCGTTGATGTCGGTGACGGCGGGACGACGCGTTACAAGTCGATTAACAATCTCCAGGGACTGATCCTCGGAACGAGCCTCGTCATCCTTATCATCTTCACCAATCTCCTCAGCCTCGGGGCCTTCGCCGTCGAGAAGCGACTTCGCACCTACAACAACTACTTCATCATCAACCTCGCCATCGCCGACCTCATCGTCGGGATCATCCAAATCGTCGGCGTCATCCACACGTTCTTGGGTTACTTCCCGGGAGGCGGGGACTTCTGCAAGGTCTACCTCGGCCTGCGGAACGCGATGTTCTCCGTATCCGTGGTCGGCGTCGTCGTCATCTGCATCGATCGCCACAAAGCGACCTACGACCCGATCAACCACTACATGACTCGAAGCAAGCGCAAGGCTGTTATCCTCAACGTCCTCACCTGGGTGATTTCGTTCGGATTCTGGATGTCGTTCGCGACGGTCTGGGACTTCGTCGTCGATGCCAACTCCGGGAAGAGTTGCCTGGCGTCGTTCTCGAGGTACCCCGCTGCCAACATGTTCCAGACGTGTCTGACCTTCTTCCTACCGCTGGTCGTCATCTCCGTCCTCTATCTCCGCATCTACGTCAAGATCAAGGAGACCGTTGGGGGTAAGAGTGTCAATAAGCATTTCAAGGAGGTCGGTGGCGACGGGCTGTCGAAGTCGACGAGCCAGACGACGGTTTGCAGTGACCTGCCGTCGGGTGGGACGATGGAGATGAAGGGATCGAGTGCTGATGTGAAGGTCAATGAGGGGAATGGTGGCAAAGCTGGAAAGGTGAGGATGAGGACGATGGTGATAGTGGTAGTGGTGTTGGGCGTAGTGATTGCCGTGGTGGTGGTGATGATGATGATCTCAATGCTGCTGCTGCTGATGATGAGGATGGTGAGGGGTCAAAGTTATTACTGACGGCATGGTGTAGTGGTGGATATGACTATGGTGACTATGATGATGATGATGGTGATGATGATGATTAGGATGATGAGGATGGTGATGATGGTGATGATGATGATGACGAATTTGATGATGATGATGGTGATAAAAATGTTGAAGGAGGAAGTTATAATTATTATCAATATTATTGTAGCTACGGATGTGATGATGATGAGGAGGAGGAAGAAGAGGAGAAGAAGGAGGTAGATTAGGCTTATAATGATGTTGATTATGATGACGTTGATGATATGACGATGAAGGTGATAGCGTTGGTGGTGCCTTATGCCAATGGTTAAAACGTTCATCTCATTCGTAACTATATCATTCAGTACAAATTAACGAAATTATATACTTTCCAACTTAAGTCTTTCATTCCAGGGGTGGCGGAGCGAATTTGAAAGTGGGGGGGGGGGGGGGGGGAGCACATGGAAAAAGGGCACAAGTTCTTCGAAAATGGCACTATCTAAAACAGGGACGTATGCAGACATTTTTTCTCTGGGGGCAGCACCCGTAATTTTTTTTGAAAAATCATGCGCTTTTGTATTTTGTCAAGTTAAATTGATGGATTTTGTGCATACTTTTTATGAATTTTGTGAAAATCTGGCGTAAAATATTGTGAGTTTTCAAAATTCTGGGGGAGGGGGAAACTGCAACTGAAACTTAAGGCATGTAGGATTACTTTTACATTTTTTAAAAAAATCTTTATGTACTTGCAGAAGGAAGCAGAACGACGCTAAACGCTAGAAACTGGGCGCTCGTCCGGCATGAAAAGAGGAGTTTTTCAGGACAACTTTAACAGCTAGGCACCTATGAGAATTAGGCAAAGGGGCACTCGTTAACAGGTCCTTATCAGGTGAAAGGGACACAGAACACGTTCGTGGGGGCACTTTTCTTAGGTAAAAAAACGGGCACGGCACTGATTTGAGAAAGGGCACCTATAAGAAAGCAAAATGGCACTTGATAACGGCATTAATAGGACCGGTCTCAGGTGAAAGAGGCACAGGACATAATCGTAAGGGGCACTTTTCTTGGGTGAAAAGGGACACTGATTCGAGAAAGGCACTTATACAAGAAGGCAAGGGAACACTTGCTCATACATAAAACGGGTCCTTCTCAAGTGAAAGGGACACAGAACACGTTCGTGAAGGACTCTTTTTTTTGGGGGGGGGGGTAAAAGGGGCAATGATACGATAAAGGGCACCTCTAAGATGGCAAAAGGGCACTTGCTATAAAAGGCATAAAAAGAATCCTTTTCAGATGAAAGGGGCACAGAACACGTTCGTGAGGGGGAATATTTTGGTAAAATTTGGCACTGATACGAGACATGACACTTGCTCATACATAACACGGGGACTTTTGGGTGAAAAGGGCACAGAACACGTCCATTAGAGGGCATTTTCGGTATAAAAAAAGTTTTTTTTCTTCAGTTCTTCAAAAAGTGGGGGCACTGTGCCCCGCCCCCAGGATCGTCGCCCTGTTTCATTCGATTGGTTTTTCGTGAAATAGGAATTCGAAATTCCATTGTTAAATGGACTTCCCTGTTTTTAAACAAATTAAAAAAAAGGTTCATTTTTCATTTCATTTATTTATATTTTCAACAAAATATAAATCATATATAAATGCAATCATAACAAGTCAACATCATAAAGAAAATATACCAATGTCATAAAATCAACTTGAAAAAGACATGTTATGCGAAAGTTACATACAAAATAATCATGTGTAAAGGATTGTGATTTATAATTTGTGGAAATGGAGGATCCCACTAAGAAGCAAAGCTTGTATATTGTGGGCTCCTCAAAATATGACAAGCGAGAAATAAATTTTATATATAAAATATAAATATAAAGGTTTATTTGTTTATCAAAAAATAAATATAAAGGTTGTATAGAACTACTTCATCCGTCCATGTTGTTAGTACAATTAGAAGTAGCGATAATTAAAAAAACCCGGAAGCTGTGGATGGTGGGATTATTAAAAGATTCTTCACTTTTCTCCGCGTTTTCTTTAATCATTTCACTCCAATTCGAATCTGATTCGGGCAAAAAGTACGAGTCCAGTCATGATGATTATAATCATAAACTGAAATAAATGTAAAAAATGGATCTCCAGTATATTGACTGATTGGTTTTATTCGTCAAGAATAATCAGATACATTGACCTTGACAGTATAACCCATGAAAGCCGAAATGCTTGTATTTCCAATGTGGTCTTATTGATAGTATAAAACATTGTAACAACAAAATGTATATATAAACTTCGACAAGTACTGGAACATGGTAAAAAAAATAGACATATCCATCAATCATTAATTTGCAAAAACCTGAAGCAAACAATAATATGTATGAAACAAGATTATATTTTAACATACCGGGGGGGGGGGGACCGACCAAAAAAGTGGTGGGGGTGTGCCGCGGGCGAGACAAAAAACGAGGGCCTTGGAGCGGGCTTATCGTAAAAAGGAGGGTCCTCGGAAAGGGCTTCGGAACTACAAATGTTTGTGAAAACGGGGGTCCTTGGAACGGATCGCCGGCGTGTGAGTGTGTATGCATCCCGATGGAACGGGTATGCGTGTATGAAGCAGCTAGCCCAGAGGCGATGGTCGGACAGTGCTTTGCGGCCGCTTTTCACAAAAATTGCAGCTCATCGTCGCGGATCAATGCGACCGGAACAGCGTAACGAAAAATTTGCGAAGCTTTTGAGCGGATGTCTTTCTTCTTTTTTTCTCGATAAGAAGAAAATGATATGCTTTGGAGCGGCTTTCTTTGTTCTTTTTCTCAATAAAACAAAAATTATATGCCTTGAAACGGAAATTTGAGTGTAAAAATGGGGGTCCCCTCCGCGGCACATACCCACTATGTATTATATACTGAGTGCCCCCCCCCCGGGAACATACCCTACATTTGCAAATTTCATATCATCAGGAAAGGTAGAAGACATAAGAGATGAATTAATAATACGATTTAAAGGTTTGTTCAAATTTCTTGACACAACTTTTAATAATTTTGCAGGTATCATATCTAAGACCAGGACTTTTTGACATTTTTAATTTATTTGGTTAATGAAAACTATTTCAATTAATAAAAGTAGAAGAAACAATAGTAAGTGAATGGCATCATCGACTGTCTTATTCGCATGTCCCTTAATTGTGCGTATCACTGTTTTGTGAAAAATAAGCGGAACTTAAAAATGTCATAACTTACCTATTTTACATCGGATTTTGAGGAAGTTTTCAGCATTATGCTAGTTTGATTTTTCTCTAATTATTCAAATCAACATTTTTCTGGGATGGACTTGACCTTTAATAAAGGAATGCGAGATGAATTTTAATCATTTATTTTACATTGAAAATAGGTTTCTTTTGTGTTTTATATTTTTAGAAACCTGAATAGCCCTTATTAGACCAATGTATTGGCACATATAATAATATGTAAAAAAAAAACAACGATGAGACTTTCGAGAATTACTATATTACATCCCACGCACGCTATAGGCACTTAAGGTCATTGGAATATTTTCTAAGTAGGGCGTTTGAAATGAATTTTAATACACCAGTGTTTGAATAAACTGTCGTCAAGAATCCATTAATTGAATCTAAGGATTTTAAAACGTCTTGAATGTGCTTTTGTGCGTTGTCGTGAGTGAATCTTTGCATACCCTGAAAGGGTGAATTGAAGCAAATGCGTTAAGTGCTCATACGAGAAAGTCTTCACTTAAAACTTGCGAAAGAAGAAATAGCATGTGAGATTTCATACATTTCTTTTAACTGATCTCTAATGCAAAGAATAATTTCTCCCGATTTCTATAAGCTGATGCTTTAGACCTTTAACTGAAAGGGGTATTTTGATGTTTTGTGTGCCTTTTTTATATGGGCAAAACCTTGGGAATTATCAAGAAGTCTCACAATACTTCAATTTGTCCATATCTTTAAAGGTCATAAAGTTTGACAGAAAATAATGTAGAGTATGGTAATAAAAAAAAACTTGCCTATAACATATTGTATTTCCTATCAAGCACATGCATTGCATAATGCACCGAACATGCTCTTTTCCTTCTTCATGATCTTTGGACGCCCCCAACTATAGCAAAAAAAAAGAAATCTTGACTTTTTTTGTTTTAATGTATGAACAGGATGATGCCAATGGTAACCGGACTACGACGGCTAACCGGGAATCCGCCAACGAGATGCAGAAGGCGACCCGAACCTTATCCTACATCGTTTTCTCCTTCGCCATCGCTTGGTTTCCCAACTCCATCATCTACTTCCTCTACTCCATCGAGCCCGAGTTGATCGCCTACAAGAACCTGCCGAGGGATGCGAAACAGTTCTTCGTCTGGCTTCGGTTCGCAAATAGTTTTCTGAATCCGATCTGCTATTTGGTATCGCAGCCGCTCTTTCGGAAGACGGTCGTCAACATGCTTTGCCGTCCCCGCCGTTATTGCTAAAAAAAAAAACGCATTTCCTTTATTTAGGAGCCCCCGGTCTCCCGCCGGCTTCCCCATCTATGACAATGTAATTTTCGCTGTTGTATATATTGAGATTAAGAGTGAGTTAATGAGGTATCTATAAATAATGTGAAAAATCCCCATGCGTATAATTGGCATCCTGTCAAAACAAATACGCGTAAAATTCGATTTGTATATGAATTAATCAATTGTAAATATTCTTTTTAAAACGAGTCAAAGAAATGTATTTAAGTTTTAGATTGGTTCTTTTTTTGTATTCACATTTGCATTTATTGTAATTATCTTAGTACTTCACTATGGTGTTTTAAAAGTGATTTATTGAAAAGAAAAGATAAAATAAAAATCAAATATTTGAATTTTGAACATTTTTGCATCTACAGACGGTTATATGAATTTATCTATATATTTTATTGACTTGTGTTAAGTGTAATATCGAGCTTTGTATTAGAACATAAATTTATTCGAACGAGATGTTTCATCACAAATATTAAAAGTTTGATTTATCCTTTAATCATTTCAGCATAATTTTACACGAAAAAGACTCGTATAACAATGTTTTTCCTGTCGGAAAGAGAGTCAGAATGAATGAAATATAAATTGAATTAAAGAAAGAGATAAAAAGGAAAAGATGAATGATCATAATGAAAATGTGGAAGAAAGGAAGGAATAAAGAGTGGAATATTAAAGTAAGGAAATCGGAAGGAAGGAAGAAAGAAAGAAAGAAAGAAAAAAAAAAGAAAGTAAATAAGGAAGGGAGGAAGGAAGGAAGAAAGAAAGATCATAATGAAAATGTGGAAGAAAGGAAGGAATAAAGAGTGGAATATTAAAGTAAGGAAATCGGAAGGAAGAAAGAAAGAAAGAAAGAAAAGAAAAAAGAAAGTAAGGAAGGAAGGGAGGAAGGAAGGAAGGAAGGAAGGAAGAAAGAAAGAATGAAAGGAAGAAAGAAAGAAAGAAGAAAGAAAGATAGAAATGAAGGAATGAAGGAAGAAAGAAAGAAAGAAAGAAAGAAAGAAAAAGGAAGAAAGAAGAAAAATACCTTTCAAAGAAGTTTTATTTCTTGTAATACAGGTATAAGTTATAACTTAATTTTTGACCTTTAATATTGATAAACAACAGCAACGTAAAAAAGAAAATGTTTACATCAAGTTTAACCAACATATTATAGTGAGAATGATGATCGCAATAAATTTCGGTATTGTTTCGAATATTCTTTCGAAAGGAAAGAAACGTTTAGAAATTGGTGATCTTTAGTGTCATATATCATATCGGTCAAGGTTTTTTTTATGCTAAACGTTGACTACCAGCAATTCTACTAATATAATTTGCACTTGCAAGTACGTTCCAACGGACTTGTTATTAGAACGCAAATTAATTTTGAACGGTATTTTATGGAACACAAATGAACTAGGAAAAGTGAGAGAAGCAGTCAAGCAATAAAACTGTAATAAAATGAAAATGAATTCGTTGAAATTTGTTTCTGCCTATTTCATTTAGCTTCTGATAGCTGTGTCGAAAGTCTTCAGTTTCAACTGTCGATGAAAATATTACTTTACTCTTGAGACAACTATATAAAATGTATTCGAACAGTGGCGTACAGGATTTTCCACAGGGGAGGGGGGGGGGGTGCAATTCATCCGCCCAAAAAATTGACAAGCAAAAAAAAAGGAAAAAAAGGTCTTCAACCACAAATAAAGCATTTCGTACCAGAAAAAAATTGACATGCAAGAAAAAAAAAGTCTTCAAGTTCAAAGGAGCGGGTCATTAATTTTGTGGCTCGCCAGGGATCAGTTGTGACTCGTCGGGGGGGGGGGGGGGGGCAGGGATACGTCCTTGCATGGGTTGTGACTCGTCCCCCGTTGGTACGCTAATGTATTCAAAGTAATTAGTCATGTCGAGGGAGCATGAATGACCCAATCACTTATCTCAGTTTTTCCGTTCTGTACCCCCCTCTCTTTCTCCCATTGAGCCCCACATTTCCCTTTCTTATAGTGGCCCTCGATCTCGCTTCATATAATCTCAGTGTAAAAAAAAAAAAAATACCCTGGGCGCAGATGAGGTTTAAGCATAATAGTGATGAATTGAGCACGGTCTATTCCTTTTTTTTATTTTGTTAGAAACTTTTAAAGAAAATTAATGTTTGTTTCGTAGGCCAACGTATAAGTTCGCTAATTATAATGATAACCCCGCACTATAATTAATACCCCTCTCTTCGGGACCCTGGGAACGATTTTTTTTTACGGGGGGGGGGGGGGGTAGGTCAATTTGAAAAGAAGAAGAAGAAGGAAATAAAGGTGTCAATACAAAATTGAGACAAAATTGGCCCCCAGAAATTTGAAAACAAACAAAATAGGGCCATGGCATGCCTCCCTTCTCTTCCCGTCTGGGGAATTCCCCCTGCTGACTTCTACGGGATTCCCCTTTGACCGAGGCCGAGAACTGGCCGGAAGACCGGCCGACCGGCTCGGCCGTAGTGCAGTAATGCACGGTACACGTGTACGTTCTCGAAGAAGACAAGGGATCAATCCGAGAGTAGTTGCCCGGAAAACGCGTCTAGTCATGGCCAAAATCGTTGCTACGAAGGACTTTTTCTTGTGGAGCATGTCTGCAATATATTTATTTGCATTTGCTTCTCTTTACATTCAAATTCCAGGTAAGAATTTAGCCATTATTAGCTGATTTTTATCATGGAATTAAATACCGCGACCTCTAGCTCTGCTATACGTTTGACAAAATAGCTGGTCGGCTAGGCCCGGGCGATTTGACCATCAATTACCGCTCCGTGCCAGGGCTGCTATTACTCATTCTATGAACAAGGTTATGATTGAATTCTGCGAGCCAGCTAACGATTTGATCTTTTGCAGTCATACGAGACAAGAATAAAACAAATTAAACTTACTGGTTCTTTTTTGGAAATATTGCATTCATTGTACAACCAAACAATTTTATTTTGCCTAATAATAATAATAATATGAACATTTGTAATGCGCCGGTATCCATCATAAAAAGATGCTCATGGCGCAATAAAGAAAAGAAAAAAAGAAAAGGAAAAAGAAAAAAGAAAGGAAGGAAGAAAGAAAGAAAAACCTACTAAAAAGAGAGGTAGAAAAACAATTACCTAAAAGCTTGCGTGAATAACCAGGTTTTAAGAGAGCTTTTGAAAGTGGTGAGACAAGAAATATTGCGGATTTCTATTGGCAGTTTATTCCATAGGAAAGGCCCAGCATGTTGAAATGATCGATCCCCCATGAATTATGAGATTGTGGTACAGCGAGTAAGAATGAACTAGAAGACCTAAGGTTGCGAGAGGGATTGTATGGAGTAATCAAGGAAGAGTTGTATTGAGGTGCAGTTCTGTGAATGGAACACTAGTAGTAATCTAGAACTAGATAACGTCTAGGCCTAGTCACCAATATCTAGGACTGGGGCCGATAGCACAAAAGGGTCTTTGCAAGGACCGTCTTTCATGTTGCCCATTATTTATGATGCGCCATGTGAAACGCATTTCAAATAAATTATCTGCCAACATATTTTATTCGTACATTAAAATAAACAAAATATTTGTTTATAAAATAATGTGATATGTCATGTTTTGAAATTGTATACACTGTGTATAAAATTTGATTTAGAGCAAGCTAACAAATTTTATTTTTTATCATAAATTTCAGAAACATCCCGCTTATAGCGCATCATAAAAGATGGGCGACACGAAAGACGGTCCTGGAATGGAAAGACCCTTTCGTGCAATCGGCCCCTGGTCTATATGTCGCCATTTGAAGCAAAGGTATCCTGCCCATTGAAAGCCAACTGGCCAGCATCCCATTTCTTGTTTCCAGGAGAAGTTTTCAAAAGAATTAGGCTACCTTTTCCCAATCCTTCCTTTTTTTGTAACCGATTATGGGCCAAAACCCAACTCCATAAAAATTCCTGACACCCTAATTACTTGCTTCCAGAAGTTTTCAAAAAAAGAATGAAGGCTACGTTTTCCTCAATCCTACTCTTTTGTTGTCATTGGTTCTAGGTCTCTATGGCGCCAACGGCATCCTACCTGCCGAATCCCAACTCAAAAGGAACGGCCGACACCCCGTGGCCTGCTTCCAGGAGAAGCCTACCCTTCTTTGGTTTGCTCCTGATCTTGGTCTCTCCACGGAACATGCAATGGAACTCCTCTGCATCCTAGGATGTCTCCTCTCGATTGTTTGCCTTGTCTCGAGGAGGATGCGGGACAGCATCTCTTACGGGTGTCTCTGGTTCCTCTATCTCTCTGTGTATCAGGTACGTTTTATGCTCACTTTCTTATACGAGTGAATGAGTTTGGAAGGGTTTTTGTGGGGGAGAGATTTCTTTTCTTTAATATTTTTAATATCTTCAACAATAGATTCATTTGACAAAATCAAAATGGCCCTTTAAAGCTACTTCACATTGTTCCTCAACTTAACAATGTAAAGTCACCAAAACTTCCTTTTCTTTCCTTTTTCTCAATTGCACAGAGACATATTTATTATGTATTATGCACTAAATAAAAACTGACTATTATAATTATTTTAATTATTACCTTGTTTCAAGTTATAAAATGATTCATGTACAGTACATGTATACATTTACATCAGTAGATTCTCCTTATAAAGTCAACCTTGCACAAGTCCAGTAATTGCTCAAGTTGATGCAATTTTTTTTCCTGATAGTAATATGCAAACGTTATTTACATCTCCAATTTTGTCTGTGTCAGACCGATTTCTGAGGTCCCAGAAGACTCATTTGTACTCAACACTTTGAGCCACCAGATGGGCGATTCCATATGTGTTTCTTCGTTTAAATGCAAGCTCAAAAAGATCATTATTAGTAACTATTCCTAATTTGAATTCAAGCTCACTTCATTTATACATGTATCACTTTTGTTAATTAATGAACCAAGATAATGGATGTTTCGGGTGTGCTTTTGTGTGTTATGATGACGATGTTCCTCGGTGGGTGTGTGTGTCTGTGTGTGAATGAACATATTTCGCCCCCCCCCTCTTCATCTGATGTGTACATAATTTATATTGATTATTGTATTCTTTGGAGGCTTCTTATTTCAAACTTTTTGTTGTCCTCCTTTTCTTGCAATGATATTTCTTTATAAAATACGAATGTACAGTTTGATGATGTTTTTATTATTATCAAGAATAAATTGAATTTGAATTGAATATGTGTCGTACGGGACATTTCAACAAAAATCTCTTAGCTGAATGCTTGAGTGATCATTTTTTTTTGTCAGTGATAAAGTTATAGAGGGTAGTGAAAAACCGATAACCAACAAAAAATGTTTGATTATCGGTGAATTACAGGTAAAAATGTTATGTGTCGTACAGGACTCAGAAATTTCTTGTAGGACACGTAACATTTTCATCTCTAATTCACCCATGGACATCGTATATATGTCGGTTGTCATTTTTTTTATATAAATACCCCATAGTACTTTATTATTAC
The DNA here is from genome assembly GCF_018143015.1 of Lytechinus variegatus. NCBI lineage: Eukaryota > Metazoa > Echinodermata > Echinoidea > Temnopleuroida > Toxopneustidae > Lytechinus > Lytechinus variegatus. Next base: position 35,249,175 of record NC_054748.1, read on the forward strand.
CATAAAACAAATTGGAGTTTCTTATTTTTTTTAGACAGCAGGATGAAAAATGTGAAAATGGCTGATTTTTCTAGTATGGAATCGCCCTGAGGCAATTACGGCTTTGCTCTTCTCTCTTCTTAGGTTGGTCAGACATTCCTCTGGTTCCAATGGGACATCCTTCTCCTTGAGACCGGATTCCTCACCATCCTAGTCGCCCCTCTCCACCTCTACAAGGGGCGAGACCCTACCCCCCACCACCATGATGCCATCACCCTCTGGTTGGTCCGGTGGCTTCTCTTCCGCCTTATGTTTGCCTCGGGCGTGGTCAAACTGACCAGCCGCTGCCCGACCTGGTGGGGACTGACAGCCCTGAACTACCACTATGAATCTCAGGTAGGCCCTAGCTTTCGAGAGCTAGGATCGTTTCACTTTGTGAGCAGCTGATTTTAAAAATTCTCAAACTAAGATGAAACATGTGAGTGATTGCCCATATTTGTCCTAAAAAAACCTGAAACTTACCAAAATATAGGATGAAAAACTCAAAGTTAGGTACAACTAGCAATTTATTAGCCTGATTTTGAGAACCGTCTAGTAGATGGGTTCAGCTTATAACCAGTTTTCTCCAATTCAAAAAGTCTGTTGGCTATGTTGACTGCCTTCTGCTGTGTGTATCTACGTATGCTATTATTAGCTGCATTGTACATTCAGTGTATCCTTGTACACACTTGTACACACAGAATTTACCTTGGTTTGTATCTCCAAGGTGTTGAAATTGTTTCTGTAGATATGATACTCTGAAACTTTTGGGATGGTATTTCTGTACTAAAAGCCTGATGTTTAGTCTATTTTCAAGAACCAAAATAATTAATTGCAATTCAGACCTCAACAAAACTTTGCACGATGGTAGAAAGGTACATAATTTAAATGGAGTTGTACTGAATTTCACTAAATCTGCATATTTTACTTTGTATAATGATAATAATAAAAATAATGATGTATTTACCCAGGGTAGCCACTTCAATTCCTAAAACTGTTCTTCCAGTGGGCCCTGCTATTATTATTATTACCCCGCTAAGCTAGGCTACCGATTCAGGTGCACTTTGCTTTTTGAGAAATTACTTCCTGGTTCGTGTGTAGCACACTGTGGATGAATTTTCCTTGCTGAAGGAAATTATGCCATGGCTGGGATTAGAACCCACGACCCTCTGTTCAAAGTCAGAAGACTTATCCACTGGGTCACGACGCTCCACTGAATCCTCATGTATGAAGTAATTATGCTAAGTTTTGTATGTGGAGCCTAATCAATAGGTGTTGTACATGTATAGCTGTGCACTGAATCTACACATTTTATTTTGTATGAATTAATGTTGATTTATATGTGTAAAAACTGGGCAAATTATTAGGATCAAAGTACTTTCAAATTATTAGGATCATTTTAGTAATTTCAATACAAGCTTTGATTTTCAATAAGTCCTTTATTTTCATTTCTATACGTTAATTATAACTTGTACTTTTCAATTATTTAATTATCAATATGTGTTTTCCAAACTACAACTAAATTTTTCAGCAATCACATTTGTATAATATTTGTAACTGAAATATCTATTATGATGTTTATTCTGCTTTGTATATTATACATGTAGACGTTTGTTATGTTAGTTTTAAAATGAAAATAAAATAAACTGAAATAAACTGAAAAACTTTTTTTTTTCTTGCCTGCAATAGTGTATTGCTACCCCTTTGGCTTGGTACGCCCATCAGCTCCCGGAATGGCTCCAGAAGCTGAGCGTCGTAGCGACCTACTTCATTGAGATAGCTCTCCCATTCCTATTCTTCGCGCCCTTCAGGAGACTCAAATTATTTGCCTTTTATGGACAGGTAAGGAACATGAATTTTCTTTGTAATTGATTCTCAGCCTATATTAGCGCTAAGATTTATTTTTCTGGAACTTGATCTAGCGTTTCATCAACATTAACAAGTTGTCATGGCATATCCAGGGGCGGATCCAGGATTTTCCAAAGGGGAATTGGGGGGGGGGGAATTTTGTACAGGAAAACTTCAACAACCCCCTCCAAAAAAAAAGAAAAAAAAGGTCTTCACTACCAAATCAAAGTCATTTGTTCCAAGAAAAAAATGGCAACCCCCCTAAAAATGGTCCTCACTACCAAATCAAGGTTATTTGTTCCAGGAAAAATTTCTAAGGAGGAGATTGGGCACAGACTGGATGTGCCCCCCCCCCTGACGGATCTGCCACTGGTCATATCTGACAGCTTTCCTTGACTTCAATTGGATCAGAGGCACATGTACCTGACTGTTTTTATGCTTTCAGTCGGAATAAAAATAATCAGACAAGTTTTTTCATGAAGCGCTCCTCATGCTTTTTGTGAGATCATGGCATTAAGTCCTGTTTTGATACCTTTGATGTTAAAATACCCATACCTATGGCATTTTAAGAAGGAGTCCAAAGGTACATTTACATTACATGTACCTTGAATGGGTATTTTGTACTTTCTGAAATCATAAAATACAATTAAAAGAATTATTCAAATTTATGTCTGAGCGGGGCTTACAACTAATAGCTAGGTATAATGATAAGCCCCTCATTTCCATTTCCATTTGTAATAGTAATTTGTATTCTGTAATTTATTTAATAATCTAAATAGTTACAGCACTATAATTATGCACTGACCATCACTCCACATTATTAGTTCTAATTGAAGTAATTATGATATTTATTCTGTTTTGGAATTTTCATTGATATCTTAACTATGATAATCAAAAGTAATGAATTTAATTGAATATTCTAGTTAATGTTGACACTGGATGATGTTATTTGTGCACTATTAAATAAAATGATATTATTTTCTTTGTACTCCCTGTCTGCCTAGATGCTGCTACAAGAGCTGATTATCCTCACAGGAAATTATAACTTCTTTAATCTTCTGACGATGGCCCTCTGTATCTCACTTCTAGACGACAGATACCTGGGCAAAGACAAAAATGTGTATCATGGTATGTGCTTTTAATGAGGATGATGATGAACATGATGGTGGTGGTGATGATTATGATGATGATGATGGTGATGAGGAGGATGATGATGATAATGATGATGATGTTGATGATGAGGATGATTTTGATGAAAGCGATAGTGATGATAATGATGGTGATGATGATGATGAACTTTATGATGATAATAGTAAAAGTGGGCTTTTAAAGGACAAGTCCACCCCAACAAAAATTTTATTTGAATAAAAAGAGGAAAATTCAACGAGCATAACACTGAAAATTTCATCAACATCAGATGTAAAATAAGAAAGTTATGACATTTTAAAGTTTCGCTTCATTTCACAAAACAGTTATAAGAACGCACCATTTACATCCAAAATGAGAGAGTCGATGATGTCACTTACTCACTATTTCTTTTGTTTTTTATTGTTTAAAATATGAAATATTTTGATTTTCTCGTCATTGTTATGTGAAATGAAGTTTCAGTCCTCCCTGAACACGTGGAATTCCATTATTTTAACATTATGTGCTTCAGGCAAGGAGATCGTAATCATCAAATTCGCAAAAATTGAAATATTGTATAATTCAAACAATAAAAAACAAAAGAAATAGTGAGTGAGTGAGTGACATCATCGACTCTCTCATTTTAGATGTAACTGGCTCGTTCATGTAACTACTTTGTTAAAAATAAGCGAAACTTTGAAATGTCATAACTTTTTTATTTTACATCCGATTTTGATGAAATCTTCAGCATTGTGCTTGTCTGATTTTTCTCTATTGATTGAAATCGACATTTTTCTGAGGTGGACTTGACCTTTAAAGCACTCTGGTAAGAGTTGACACTTTTGAGTACGTTTACTGTTTATTTCCTGGCAATAAAACGGTCGACATCAATACCTTAAAATATATCTACTCCAACGATTGCACTTATTATGGCATGTGTACATTTATATAAAGTCAAATTCCTGAATTTGTTTTGATTGATGCAGCCAAGTTTTACTTATGTCTTGAAGTTTGAAATAATTTTCAATTACTATTTATGTGAAGTTATGACAATATCAGCTTATCACAAATAATAAAATCATTGCAACAAATAGAATATTCTTTAACTTATTAGACGTTATTTTGTCATTTGGCTGTGTTTTCTTCATTTTTTTTATCATATAGGCACATCCTTCTCTCGATTTCTACGGAGTGCTATCTGTGTGTCTGTCTACGCAGGCCTCTTCTATGGTGTTATCCACTATTTTGAGCTGAAGATAGATGTTGATTCTTTGAGTGTTTCATCAAATATAGGTGAGTTGGAATTATAGTGAGTTTATTATTTAAATTTTATTTATTTTTTTATGCAAAAGAGGGTAAGACCCTCAAAAGCAGTTGATATATGACAAATAAAAATGAATAAAAAATTAATACTTTTTTGTTTTGACAAATTTTTGCAATGAAAGTTTGAGAAAAATGGTATGAATGCTAAGAAATTTTGTGAGCATTTGAATATTGGGATCACTAATGCCATGTAGATCCTCCAGTCGGCAATGTGGCCAAGAGCTTTGAATGTGAATTCACACATGTCTAACTTCTTCATTACTCTGGTTCACATTTTCACTTGAATTTTCTGTCCTTACCTACTGTATTGCAAGATCAGGTGTTATTTTCTAATGAGGAGACATGTATACAAAAATACAATCAACCATGGATGAACTATCCTTTCATTAGAATGAGTAAAAAGAGTAATTAGAAATAAGAATGAGTAAAAAGGGTACGGGGTTATACATGTACATATATTTCAGTGTCCAAAGTGGAGAATTGTCCATATGTATCACCAAAAATACTTGTATAGTATGTATTCACATTGCCAATGTGAGGATCTCTATAGCATTTAGTGATCTCAACATTCAAATGCTCATAATGGTTTTTATTGTTCGCCCAATTGTCCACAAATTTCAATAATCTTATTCTTTGATTTTCCTGCTTTCACACAAGCTAATTCATACCATTTTACTTCTTTAAAATGTGAGTGACATGACAAGTACGCCCTAATTTCTCACTGAGACATTGACTCAACATGAGAGCGCTTTCAATCAGTTTTATGTCAAATATCATGTATTTTCACTAATCATAACATTTAACAGATCATCTGTGGCATCAACTTGTATCAAGTAAAACATTGTGAAACCTTTTCAGTTTTCTGTCAGAATTCCATCATTATTTCGTTGTAAAATTGTGATATTGTTAAAGTTGTATACATGTTTGTGGGTAATCAATCATTTTCTCAAATTCTTACATTTTATACAACTCGCAAGAATGTTCTGAAATCTGATTGGTCCAAATCTGATCACATGATATTCAGCAAATTGCACCATTGCATCTAAAATGCACTAACCTGCACTCTGATGTCAGAGTGCAGGATAGTGCGAGTTCTGGAATTATCTAGAATTTAGATCAAATATAGCATTCAGGGCAACTCATTATTTGGGTGAGGGGGGAGGGAATTGTATAAAACAAACCATACACGCATTCTTGTGCATAGAGGACCTAAATAATGAACTCTGTGCTCGACTCGCCAAATGGATATACCGCTCTTGGTCCTGCGGACCTCGGAGAGGTATATCCATTGGCGCTCTTGCACATTGTTCAATATTTTGCCCTGCATGCATGCGCTTATGTGCATAATTTGTATACTATCCTCTTTCTGTCATTTATATCCCTATCTTTCTCTTCCATCTATCTCCATTCTCTCTTTCCCCTTCTCCATCTCTCCCTCATCATTTTTGGTCTTATATGTATGTCTCGTATCTCCAATTCCATGTATTAATTATCCACCTTTCTTCTTCTCTCTCTCTCTCTCTCTCAGCCTTCAGTGAGTATGATTTCTTCACTGCACTCACAAATGTCATGCCTTATACTGTGTGGATGGGTATCATTTCTCTGGGAGCTGTGATAATAACAGCATTGTGGAGGTAAGACTAAGAAAGGGTCAATATTAATACCAGTCAAATAGATCATGCTTTATAAATGTGGATGGGTATCATTTCTCTGGGAGTTGTGCACTTACATAACAGTGGAGGTACGTCTAAGAAATTATCAATATTGATACCAGTCCAGGAGATCATGCTTTATTGGTATCATTTCTCTAGTATTATTAAACAGGATCATGGATGTATAAGTCTAAGAAAGGGTGAATAAATGATACCAGTCAACTAGATCATACTTTATTTATTGTGTGGATGGATTTACTCTGAGTGTGTGAAGTGAAGAGCTATAATTCTATTTCCTAAATCATGCAGGATCTTTTAAAAATATGGATTTAAATATTTGATTTATTATGAAAAATAAGAAAAAAAAGGAAACAAAAATAGAAGCCAAAAGGTAATGTAAGGTTGAGAAAATTATATTTGGAGGTAGAAAATAAAGTTCAAGTCGGCAAACTCATTTATCAAACTGAAGAGGGAAATAAGTGAAACAGACGCCACAGGAGATAGAACTTAACTCGATGAAGTCTGGTAGTGCACTGTTTAATATCTGGGCTGCTTTGCCTCAGCTAAAATCAAATCATTCTATAATTTACATAAATATTTAAATTAGAAATAACAACCAATCAAACTAAAGAAAATGGAAGGATCGAACTAAAATGTAAGAACCCAATTCATAAGATAAACCAATAAGGAATGAGATGAGATGACAAAGATGTCTGGTGATTATGTAATAATGGAAGTAGAAACTAAGGAGTCAGGTGAGGGATGGAATGAGTGGAACACCTGAAGAGAGAATAGAGAAGGAATGAAGATGACAAAAGAGAATCAGGGAAAGGCATTCAGAGTAGAATGGATGAATGACAACTGAATATCATTAAACTCAAATAACCTAAGTTCAGACTGCAAGGGCAGTGCTGAAAAGAAATGCAAATGAACATAAGTCTAGACAGAACAGAATAAAGACAATAAACAAAATAGCAAAATGACAAAATAACCATCCCACAGTAAGTTGTCCTCTCATGGGCAGGCTCACATGGCTAGAGAAAACAAAATAAAGAGCAAAAAGTACAAAGTTAATACACATAATCTTACAAATTAATATTCATCTATTGATTGACTATAATATCTCAAAAGTATTTTGCCAAATTTATTCAAATTTCATGTTAGAATGTTATGTTACATGACCAAGTTTGCTGAATTGTACAAATATTTATTTGTCGTATGTTTCTTGCATTATTCTGTAGATCCGTGACTCTTAGCTCTGGTATGTTTGGTAAATGTTGGTCAGTGTTCCTGTGTTGCGTCTTTGCCATCATTGCAGTATTCATGTTCACAATAAGCCTTGTAAGTAGACTACTCTAAAGATTCATTAATTGTATATTTTCGCAAATGAATGGTACATCTTAAAATCCAAACAATAACAACAACAACATTTTTATTCAATTTGATCACATGGCAAATGTGGCAATGAGGAAATAATGTCACCATGATACTGTTTCACATTTATTGTCCCAACAAAGTTTTAGAGCTGTCATTTTTGCTCGGTTTTGATGGGTTGAGAAGCATTGGCTTGTTGTATTTTTTCATTGACTTACCCATTTGTAGATACCCCATTCTGTGATGGATCATCATGCCGATGACTCTTGACTACAATGGCATGTTGTATTTATTTTCACTGACTTACCCACTTTCAGATACCTCCATTCCTTGGTGGATCACGGAAGTATGAATCTGACTGCAGATTTATGTTACTTGGTAATTTTCACTGACCTACCCACCCTAATGTACCACATTCTGTAGGGGATCATTCTGCCCCTGACTTTGAATACATTGGCATACCGGGTATTCATTTTTATAGACTTACCCATTTCCAGGTACCACATTCTGTAGCAGATTGACAGGCATGTGACTTTCTACATGTTGTTAATTCATATTAATTTTCCATAGCCTACCCAATCCTGTGTACCCCATTCTGAAGAGGATCATAGTGTATTTATTTTAATTGACACCCATTTCCAGGTACCACATTCTGTAACAGATTGAAAGGCATGTGTCTTGACCGCATATTAATTTATATATTAATTTTCACCGGCCTACCCAATCTCGTGTACCCCATTTTGAAGAGGATCATAGTGTATTTATTTTCATTGACTTACCCACTTCCAGGTACCTCATTCTGTAGTGGATCGACAGGCCTATGACAGTCTTTCTCCAACCGTCCACAAATGGAAGTCCAATTTAGACCACCTCCAGGTTGTGAACTCTTATGGTCTCTTCCGAAGAATGACCGGGGTCGGAGGTCGACCCGAGGTCATCGTAGAGGGCAGCAATAATATTGAGAGAGGCTGGAAGGTGAGAGTTCTTACAATGCTTTGATTGACTTAAAATTGATTATTTTTGTGTAAAAGTTTTGTTCCAACGACTATGTTGAAATATGCATCCCATGTTGTTCTTATGATATTTGACAAGCCACCCCCAAATCAAGAATTCAATTTAAATAAACATTTATTTTCCTCCATTTTACAAAGTTACTTCATTATTGTTCACAAGAATACATGACTGCATGAAGAGACTGTATGTCAAAACTATTCTATAAAGAATATAAATATAAACAACTTATGTGTAAAGAGGAAGGCGTATGTCCCTAGAAGCATATGCTTGTGGCGGGATACGTGGTGGAATACGTCGCCCAAAATGAATTTTGAGATTTTCATTGAGTTTGGAAAAGCACGTCCTGAGCTTCAAAATTATAGAATAACTTGTCAAAATGGATCAACATTAACCCACGCAAGTACTTGATTGCATGCTCAATAAACTAAGTGAGAGCTTAAGAAACAAGGAGAAAACAATGTTTGGAGATCAGGGTCTTTTGAGTATGAGATGTGCTCACTGTGCAATCTCAGTAGGAACTTCCAAGCAGTCAGCGAAAAACCTGTCTAAAAACTCCTCTGAATTTGTTTCATCTTTTAAGTGATACTGTATTTGAATCATTACGGATATAGGCAATTTGTGTTTGAGAAGTCAAGAAAATTATTGATATGTTGTAATTCATGTTATATCATTTGGCTCTTTGAAAAAAACAACTTATTCCTATGTACAAGGGCGGATCCAGGATTTTCCCAAAGATGAGGGGGTGGGGCACATTTTCCCAAGGAAAATTTGACAAGCCCCCCCCCCCAAAAAAAAGCTATCACTAAAAACTGGAGGTAATTTTGTCCTGCGTTGAATTTGACAAGCAAAGGAGAAGAAAAAAAATAATGGTATATTCCAAATAAAATTTGTTGGTGTGGCAAATTTACATTAAAAATGTTGATTATGACTCTCAAAGGGGGGGGGGGGACGCTGGCCGGAAATTCCCCTCCTCTCCCTGGATCCGCCAAATGCTCAAGAAAGAGGGGAAAAAATTTAAAATTGTCTTGCCTTGTATAGTCATCATTATACCTCATCCAACAGTCCAAATATCATTACCCAATTTCCTATATTTTTCTTTTCTCTTTTTCACTTTAGGCCTATGAGTTTCTTTACAAGCCTGGCAATGTGTCTGAAGCTCCAGTTTGGGTCGGTAAGTTTAGTTAAATTCAATGAAGTTTCTCATCTGTCATTTTCAATTAGTTCTCAGATGTTGAAAATCAAGGATTTCAGTAGATTATAACAGTTACAAGTGATAATTAATGGCTAGATATATCATGAAACATAATTTATGCCCATGAGATAGTGATTTCAGTTTCATGCTGCCATGGAGGAAGGGTGGATATGCTATCACTTTTATCTGTGCTTGATAAGAAAATTTTCATCGACACCCCCCCCCCATTCTGACAGAAGTCAAGATACATATAGTTTATGGTGATTTTTCATATCACTGGTAGGTGGGGAGGGGTCATGACATTTCTTTCTTAATCTTTCGTAATAGCTCTTCACGAGCCAGGATTATGACTTGCAGATGTGGTTTGCAACATTAAAATCCTATCAACGATTCCCAAATCTGGCACAATGATAGTTCATACCACTGGCGGAGAAGCAAAATTGAAATTTGTAATAGTAAAAATGTCATTAAAGCAAAGTGGGCCCCCTTTTGAAAGTGAGGACTTTTTTTTGCTTGTCATTTTTGTTTTAATGTTACATTTTTCCTTCATTAAATGTACCCCTCCTCATAGAAAATCCTGGATCCATCCCTGGTTCATACCAAAGGTCAAAGTCATATTTTCTTTCTCAATCTCATTTCTCAGCTCCTCACCAGCCTAGATTAGACTGGCAGATGTGGTTTGCAGCGTTGGGTTCATATCGTCACAACCCATGGTTCCTCAATATGGTCTATAGATTACTTACAGATCAACCAGAAGGTATGTTTTACCTCATTTTCTTTCCCTTTATTATATTCTCCTTCTTTTTGTCATCATGTATTTGCTCTTCTTAAAGGGATGGTCCAGGCTGGAGATATTTCCATCTCAATAAATAGAGTAAAATTCACAGAGCAGTGCAAAATGCTGAACATTCAATCAAAATCGGATAAAAAATAACAAAGTTATTGAATTTTAAAGATTTGCATTATTCCGGTGAAACAGTTCTAGGCATGTCGTCATGAATATTCATTAGGTGGGCTTATGATGTCAAATCCCCACTTGTTCTTTTGTATTTTATTATATGAAATTAAAATTAAGATTTTTCTACCAAGAACTAAAACAATTGAATTAACAACGTGATAAAGTGCATTAGTTATTTATTGCCGCTACTTATTTCATCATAATTGAGGCACATCATTTTACATGTATGTAAAAATAAAACATTTATGATTTCATGTAATAACATAAGAAAAAAGAAAGTGGGAATGTGACATCATCAGCCCATCTAATGAATATTCATGACGACATGCCTTGAACTGTTTTACCGGAATCATGCAAATGTTTAAAATTCAATTACTCTGTTATTTGTTATCCAATTTTGATGAAATTTTTGGTATTTTGCTCTGTGAATTTTACTCTATTTATTTAGCTATAAATATTTTCAGCCCGCATCATCCCTCTACCTTTCTTTCCCGTCAGACCTTTTACTTCTTGTTGCTCACAATAGTTATCCTATTTTTCATTGCAATGTTACTTTATTTTCTTTGTATCTTAAAAACTTGATCAAAGACGATCTGTTTCCCAACAGACTAAACTGATAATTAAATCGCATTTATTTGATTAATAACAATCATTTAAGGAGTTTCCGTATAGCGCAATAGGGTATTTATATCCTTTTTTTAAATTGTTTGCTGTACTGTACTGTTTATGTATTTTCCATCATTATTTTCAACATTATTTGTGGTTTTCCCTTTATTTTGTATAGTACTTGCACTGATCAAAGATAGTCCGTTTCCTGATAGACCTCCCAAGTACATCAGAGCAACGTTATTCAACTATCACTTTACTCAATATGGGTAAGTAAGATATATTACATATTTAGTTCAAGTATCAAGTATTTTTTTTAATTCTCTATAAAGAAATCTGGCCCCATCTTTACGATTGGTCCAATTAATCTCAACTGTATGGAAAATCCATCCAAACTATAATTTTTTCTACAGGAAATCGGCTCGATCTCCTTAATGAACAAAGAGAATCACACTGAATCTTCAAGAGAACCATGTATGTATGAATATACATCATATAAAGAAAAAACAATTTGAACAAACATATGTTTTAGATGTTGATGCTGCTTGCTTTCCATAGTTGTGGTTGATCTGATCAATTGTAACTCTTTGTAAGACGGGGCCCAGATCTGGCAATGGTGAAGGCAATAGACATAGAATGTGTGCAGTTGAGTCAATGTAGAATCAATGCAGTTAACAGACCTGCTTTTCATCTTCTTGAATTTAAATAGAAACCATACTTTATCTCAAAATCTACTTTTGTTGTTTTGCTAACAAGAATTTCTCATTTTTTAATGATTTTTGTCTCACCTGCATAGCACAGTGAGACTATAGGCGCCGCTTTTCCGACGGCGGCGGCGGCGTCAACATAAAATCTTAACCTGAGGTTAAGTTTTTTAAATGACATCATAACTTAGAAAGTATGTGGACCTAGCTCATGAAACTTGGCCATAAGGTTAATCAAGTATTACTGAACATCCTATTAGAGTTTCATGTCACATGACCAAGGTCAAAGGTCATTTAGGGTCAATGAACTTAGACCATGTTGGAGGAATCAACATCCAAATCTTAACCTGAGGTTAAGTTTTTGAAATGTCATCATAACTTAGAAAATATATGGACCTAGTTCATGAAACTTGGACATAAGGTTAATCAAGTATCACTTAACATCCTGCATGAGTTTTATGTCACATGACCAAGGTCAAAGGTCATTTAGGGTCAATGAACTTTGGCCAAATTGGGGGTATCTGTTGAATTCCCATCATAACTTTGAAAGTTTATGGATCTGATTCATGAAACTTGGACATAATAGTAATCAAGCATCACTGAACATTTTGTGCAAGTTTCAGGTCTCATGATTAAGGTCAAAGGTCATTTAGGGTCAATGAACTTTGGCCAAATTGGGGTATCTGTTGAATTACCATCATATCTCTGTAAGTTTATTGGTCTAGTTCATAAAAAGTGGACATAAGAGTAACCATGTATCACTGAACATCTTGTGCGAGTTAGAGTAGTTTTCAAAGTCAGCACTGCTGCTATATTGAACCGTGTGATGCAGGTGAGACAGCCAGAGGCATTCCACTTGTTTCATTAAGAAATGCAACTGATTATATTAAGTATGAATATTTTTCATATACTCTACATTTTTTTGGTAATCGTAATATGTCGATATTGTTTTGTTCCATTCAGTACGGAGGAATCTGATTGGTGGAAACGCGATGAGGTCAATGAATATCTGCCACCAGTTAGCCTTAAAAACCAGCAGTTCATGGACATCATTCAGAAAAATGGCATCAAATTAGTAAGTATTCTTAGAAAAAGAAACAAAACTAACTTCATCCTCTCGAATCTCCCAGATTCTGCCAGGATGTGCTGGATTTAAAAATCTCTTTATTAACTGTCAAAGTTCTTTAAAAGTGTAAAATATATAGCTTATGCTAAAATTTTAACAAGATAAATTGATTTCATTCGTACTTCATTACACATCATGACAAAATGTATACTAACAGTTGGGCTTTTATCAAGTTCTTGACGTTCTGCAAGGATTTGTCAAATGTCTTTATGAAATATCTCCCACGTCTATGTAGCGAATCGGTTGACACCGTCATTTCATACTAAATTTTTTTTTTCTCTCTCTCCCAGAAAAAGACCACGAAGAGCAAAAGCAGCCATCAGCCCAACTTGTTAGAGCAGTTTGTGGTTTACCTGAGGAGCTTTATTGGCCATCTGTCTGGAACAGTATTAATCCTTTCCCTATTCTTGCCATGTTTATTCTACTCTTTGTATTATAGCTGACATCCCGAAGGTCAAGTGGCCCTTTAAAAGGTCAAATATGCATGTATGAGTAGTATATGTGAATCAGAAGGATATAATTTATGTTAACATAGTAGTGAAAATTTTGTTAAAATCAGTGAGGAAAATAGAAAAGTGAGGATTTTGATTTAAAAAGAAATGAGAGTGATATGCATAAACATGGACATCATGCATAGTAGTGAGCCAGTGATGTATTATAAATTTAAGTTTGTTCTCTTGATCACCATTTACCATTATAATCACTATCACCGTGATCATCATCATCATCACCACCATCATCATCACCACCATCACCATGATCACCACCACCATCATCATCACCATCATCACCATTATCACCACCACCACCACCATCACCACCACCACCATCATCACCACCATCATCACCACCATCACCATCATCATCACCACCATCATCATCATCACCACCATCATCATCATCACAACCATTACCATCTATCATCATCATCACCATCATCATCATCAACACCATCATCATCACCACCACCATCATCACCATCATCATCACCATCATCATCATCATCATCATCACCACCACCATCATCACCACCACCATCATCACCACCACCATCATCATCACCACCATCATCATCACCACCACCATCATCACCACCATCATCATCATCACCACCATCATCATCACCACCATCATCATCATCACCACCACCATCATCATCACAACCATTACCATCTATCATCATCATCAACATCATCATCAACACCACCATCATCATCATCATCACCATCATCACCACCACCACCATCATCATCACCACCATCATCATCACCACCATCATCATCATCATCACCATCATCATCACCACCATCATCATCATCACCATCATCATCACCACCATCATCATCACCATCATCATCATCATCATCACCACCATCATCATCACTATCATCTCACTGTCACCACCACTATCATCACCATTAACATTGTCATCATTATCACATTAATCAACATCATCGTTACCATCACCATTCAACACTACATGTAAGTGGGACCAGATTTACATTCATCATGTTGCACTAGGCACTTTGATCATTGTCCTATTCAATTGTCAAATTTTGTTTAATAAAATCCTGAACACTTCAGGTGTTTGAAACAAATGAGACTTTGTTGCCTCCTATTTAATGTTTAAGGGTATGATCATTGTAACTTATTGTGATACAGAGAGGGATTGTAATGATGGTAACATCAAAACGATCCCAAGCACAAGTTTGCAAAGATTATTACCCTAGTCATTGCCTGAACTCTCCATTCCCTGGGGAACATTCCAAAATTTAATTGCTAGCCATACTTCCACACAGGCTTTTGCATCCTACCAGGTATCATTTTTTTACACCTCCAAATTCTTCGGCTTTCCGCAAGGGACCTAGTGTGGTTTATATGATTATTCATATTTCAAAAATTGAAAGGCTATATTGTAAGCTATCCAATGAAATAAAAATATTTTGAAGTATAAAGTAAAACTGGAAATATCAGCAAATTAAAAAGTACATAATAAAGAAGTAATTGTAAAAATTAGCTACAAGTCCCTTCTTGCAGTAAGCCGACGAATTATACAAATGTGACACACACACACAATAAATTACAATTATACAGTAAAATCTTTGTTCAAACAATATATGCATATAATTTACTTCATTTTCAAATAGTACTGGTAAAGATTCACAATTCAAACTGCTTATGAAGCTGTCATTAAAGAGAAATTCCAGTAGTTGCAGTAAACACTAATTTCATGAGAAAGTCTGTAAAACAAGGTTTAATTGTCAGTATATCATCGAGGATCTAGATCTGGTACAGTTAGATTAACTGAACTTTTTGAAATCTGAGCTGAAAAATGTTCACACCGAAGATCCCCAACACAGATAAGCGCACGTGGGACAATGTATAATTATTGCTTAGAGCGTCGGGCCCGACGCTCTACCCGAATCCTGTGCTTATTTGCTGATTTCTCAGCAATTACACAATTTCTTCCAAAATCCTTTGGCACATGTGTTTTATTTATACAAACAGACACTGGTGGTCATTTCATTGGATTCTGTACAAACTCATTTTGATATCATTATCAAAACTAGCATTTACCTTTAAGAATGTTATTCCAAGTTATAAGATTACATGAATAATTTACCCTGTGAACACATTGACAATAATAACAAAAGCTTTTAATTGGAGTGGCAGTGTATAATTATGAAGTTCTTGAAGAGAGTCGACTTCGACTAATTCAATGACGCCATACGACTTATAATCATATAACCTAGCCGACTTACCACATGGTACAATCATTCTGACCTTATTTGACAAGCATATACATGTGTATATTAGACCATGTAGCTACCAAACTATACGAGACAGGTGTTTTATAATGTTGTCTGTATTAGTTTTAACATGATCATGAATAACTTAATCAGTTCGCTCTATTATCATTACGGTTATGCACATTCATGTAAAATGCCTTTTCTTGTGTTTTTATATTGTCATGTTTATGTATCGTATTGTACAACGTGAGAAAATAAAGGCGATAAAAAGCAAGTTTCTATGCTGTAAATGGGCAGTGAAGACCGTAAAAAAAAATCTTGATGAAACACATTTTGTTGTATATACCTCTGGAGTATGTTCCATGAAACAAGTAGACATGTAACTACTTACATGAAATATCCAAAGGCCCAAGTTCACAAAGGTGGTTTTGAACCCATGGTTCAGCATTTCATGTGAAAAATTATGCTTACTGCATTTAATAAAAAATGTCCAATACTGATGAGAGCTTTTGTCAGATTGCACCAAACTGACGCCTGTTGCCATGGTTGTGTATGCTAGTATTTTATACATAACTGTCATGCAAATCCACTGTATTGAATTGATGAGTACTCTGTACAAAAAAGTGCACCCGTGAATAAAACAGCATGCTTAACCATGGCAACTGGTGTCAATTTGGTGCTCTCTGACAAAAGCGAATAACAGTATTGGACATTTTGCTATATGCGGTAAATTAAGCATAATTTTAACATGAAATCTGCATAAACCATGGGTTCAACTGACTGTTTTCAAAATGACATTTGTGAATTTGGGCCAATATGTCTGCTATAGAATGAATGAAACTGTCACACATTGAAACCGACTCCATACCAACCAATTCTATATGTTATTTGGAATGACATTCCATCGGTCAGTTTCCAATTAATTTCAAACCATTGGTCGGTTTGGAATAATTTTCAAGCTTCCAATGGTGTGAGTTTGGCATAAACTACAGATGCAGTGTCGCCCATAAGAACATTCTTGGGATACCTTCCTGAACGTTCAGTTGCACAGCAATTGCTATAAAGTATTATGAACCATATATCGCAAGGTCGGTCACTTAAAAACATAAGAAATAATCATGAGGTCTTCATGCAGATGCTGGGTTTGGAAGAGAAGTTGGAACGGAGTATGTTGGTATGGACATATGTTGAGCAGGGATATTGATCACATTTTGAGAAGGCCGCTTGGGTTCGAAGTGGCTGGTCAGAAGGATAGGGGGGGAATTGAAGTAGACATGGAAGAAACAAGTGGTGGAGTGTAGGAGAGTTGGGTTGAGGGAGGAGGATGCACCGAACAGAGTAAAGTGGAGGGAGAGGTGAGGAAGATCTTTGTGAGTGCGAGGTGAATCGGCCACCCTTGTAGTCTGGGACTAAACTTGATTTAAAATCTGGCTGACTGACTTATGGTTAGTCTTAGTGATAGTTTAGCAAATGCACCAGGTGTCCACAGCTTCGAGAATGGACTGGTCAAGCATTGGAAATCTGAACCAGTGAAATACAAGGTTCAACGCTGACTCCCCAGGACTTCATCCAGCCAACCTACAAAAAGACAGACTTTGGATCTGAATAAAGAGACTTGGCTTGCATTCAGAAACATCCATAAGTATAATAAATTTAGCTTCAACAATCCACAAATATGCACGATGTAGAAATAACAAGTTCCTGCAGGATGTCCATCACCTTAAGGATTAGAGGGATTTCATGAAACAGGTCGCAGATGGAGAGAGTTTTTCTCATCTGGATTTTTTGCTGAGAGCTCCGAGAAAGGAAAAAATCTCTTCTAGGACCAGTTCAGTTTTCTTGAAGTGGAGCCGATGGGTTCCCGTCTTGAAGCACACCACCCGTCTCACGGAATCACCTGCAGCAAAAAAATAAATAAAAAGTTATAAAGATGTCAGGTCAAATAAAAAAACTTTTCTTGTCCACTCCCTTAACAGATTTACCCTACAAGGCACAATTACAGTCAGTTATTCACAAATCAATGTAATAGAAGTCCAACAGTCCTAAGTCAGGGCTAGTCTACATAGTCCAATTTATTAAAGCCACACCCCCCCCAAAAAAGGCAATCTCTGCAAAATATATTTTCACCGTGGAATGCCATATTAGGCATATCTTCATCATCAAACTCCTTCACACTTTTATACACGTAAGGTCATATTTGCATATAAGTCAACAAGTGTCTTGTTTCAAAAGGACTTACATTATGGTGAATTTGTCGAATTTTAATTACCTTCAGGGTGATATCTTGATAGTAGACATAAAGTTGTATGCAAAACTTGTTTGACTCTCAGTATCTGCAGATCAGCAATTATCACTAAAAATAGGCACTTTGTTGTTGTGTAAGTGCATGGACAGTTGAATATTTCAATAGGGTTAAAGAAAAATGCCAGTAGTTGCAGTAAACACTGATTTCATGAGAAAGTCTGTAATATCAGGCTTAATTGTCAGTTTATCATCAAGGATCTAGATCTGGTACAGTTACATAAACTAAACTTCGTGAAATCTTGAAATCTACGCTGAAAAATGTTCACACTGAAGATCACCAACGCAGATAGGCACACGTGGGACAGTGTATTATTATTGCTGGAATAAAGACCCGATGGAAGGGACCGAATCCACGCTTATTTTGCTTATTTCTCAGCAATTACACAATTTCTTCCAGAATCCTTTGGCACATATATTTTATTCATACAAACAAACACTTGGGTGGTCATTATACCGTATTAGATTCTGTAAAAAGTCATTTTGAGATCGTTACCAGAAGTGGAATTAATCTTTAAACTTGTCCTACCATGTACATGTAGGCCTTGATTTTTATTGGTTGCTGAGCCCTGTCAGTTACTATCATAATTGCATAGATACCATAGTTTAAGTCTGTAAGAATCGGGATCAAATTCTAATTAAGTCAAAGCCATATGCAGTGTGCCGAGCCAAGTTTGTCACATCCCAAAGAAAAAAGGATTCCATGACATTTGCTCTGGCGACGATTGCTCCGCAGCAAATCCACACATTAATGGTATGACCAATTTCACTTCAAAACCCTGGATTTAACACTATACCCAATCCTAGCCCTAACCTAACATGAAACCCTATTGCAAACCAAACCCTAAACCTTTATCTTAGATGAAATAAAGCAAGGAGCAATTGTCGCCGGAGCAATCGTCATGTCACCGAAAAAAAGGATTCTTTGCAAAATGAATTTCCTACCATGGAATGTTATATTGGGTTCATCTTCATCATTGAACTCCTTCACGTTGCTCTCTGGGATATCTAGTAAAGCGATGATTTCTGGTATCGACTCTGGCTCAACTATCCTGTCCCTCAAGCCATAGACTAACAGTACCGGTATCTGCCTCTCTCCTAGTCTTGTCAAATCCTTGGCAAACTGGACAAAAATATGAAGCAAGATACACTAAAGGGGTGTTGCAAGAAGATATTTGCAATCAGCTACATCAATTTCAGATGTAAATTTGCAAGTGATAGACCAATTTCAAACCAAATTCATTTAAACTTGTTGATGCAAGAAGCAAATGCAAATTGCAAATTTGTAATGAACAAGCTTCAATAGATTTTTAAACCTTAAGTTTGAAGGTTTTATTAGAATATCCACATATCGCAGCATTGTATTGGATATACAAAATATAACAATAAAATGATGACATGGTATAGCAATCGAACATTACAAATATATTATTTACAAATAACAATGCAAAAACTTTAGGTAACTTGACAGATTAAGGAAAGGATGACCAGAGTGTAGAGATAAGGGGAAAGGGGGATACAATAGAGTAGGGAAAGAGGGTGGGGAAAGATGAAGACAGAAGAGATGTAATTCTGATTTAAATTGAGAAGTTCACTTGTGATAAATTGAAAGACTCATGGTCTACAAGAAGATGGTTGAATTCTAAAATGTCTGAATACACTCATGGCTAAGCCCACTGTCTTGGTCCATAATACAATCGATTTGGTCTAGGTGGATTTGATCTAATTCTTACTTGGTCTATGTGCCATTTAATCTAATGCCCACTAGTCTAATTTTCAATATGTCTACCTAGAATTTCAGGCCTTGTCAAATCTAAAATTTGGTTGAAAAACAGTTCATCAAATCTCATCCGTGGCCTTCGTAGAGCGCATTACCCCAGTATTCACATCACATCAGGATATGGATGAATAGCATTTCTCCTCTAGATATGCGGTCTTAACCTTGAGGTTGATTGCTACTGTGCTTCTATGCCTAATCTAAACTGGAATGTGCATCTGGAATCAGTGGTATCTAAATCTCTTAGCCTTAGGATTCTTTGTCTGAACTCAATCTATGGACTACCATCAAGGCCAGGTACTTTCAGTTACCGTTAAATAATTAATTGACTGAAATAAGGGTTTAGAGAATTTAGATATAATTTCATCAACTCCTTACCACATCAAATCTTATCAGGTGGACTTCATAGATGTTCATGACTCCGGCTTCAGTAGTCTTGCCCCGGAACCCTGACCTATAGACTATAATCGAGGTCAGGTACTTGAGGATTTACTTAACAGAATCTATTGTCTTGTATGAGTTAACAGAAATGAGGAATAATTTAGTTCTACTCCTCACCACATCAAATCTCATCTGATGACCTTCATTGATGCTCACAACTCCAGCTTAAGGGGTCTTGACCAGGAATCCCGACTTATGGACAAGTGAAGCCAGGTACTTAAGGTTATGGTTAATGAAATTCAGAAATAATTTGTCAACTCCTCACCACATCAAATCTCATCTGATGGCCTTCATAGATGCTCATGACTCCGGCTTCAGGGGTCTTGGCCCGGAATCCCAACCTGTGGACTACCATCGAGGCCAGGTACATGAGGACTGGACCAAGAACTGGAAGGTATATTGCTCTGTAGAGCAGGTAGGGTAAGTAGGGGACCATGCTGTATTTCTGAGAGCTGAAATTAAAAGAATTAAGGGGGAAATCGTACATTATCAAAAACGTCAGCAAAAAAACCTATCAATGAAAGATAGAGATGTAAAAAAGAATATGTAACAAAAACTTATATTTTACAGCAGTTATATCCACTTTGCAAAGAGACTACTCAAGGCACTAGATCCCAATTGTCATTTTTTCCAGGTATCCATTTTTTATATACAGATCAAATGCAGTTTGTCTGTAAAGACCACCTTGAATAATTCCATCTGATCATGAAGACTGCATTTCTTGTCTTTGTTATGTATACAGGTTTCACTTTTAAAGGAATATCCTAATCTGGAGGCCCAAGGGCAAAGGTCAAATAAAAAAACTTACCCATAAGGCTGTACGCCTGTGCTGCACAGGAAGCACACTGATTGGACGATGTTTTCTAAATCGCGATCAGCAGCCAAATGACCTATGACCTGACCTCCAGTGGAATGACCTATCAGCATTGTTACCCTTTGAAGATGAAGAAATGAGAGAGACGAGAATTGAACTGTCACTAAATTTGATAATTCAAAATAATATTAATAAAAAATATTTAATTTACTGAGTGTAGCCACTTCCATTATAGAACTGTTCTACCCCTGTGGGTTCTCCATTACATACAAGAATTACTCTACTTCAATTTATATGTCTGAACATGCAATGTGTGTTGTTTTACAGTGGTGCTAGAGTGATAGTAAACCCCACCAGAAAATGCACTCCTTTATACTGAGTGTTGAGTGGAGACAACAACACTACAATGTTTGGTGAGCCCAGAGAAACAAACTTTATTGAATGTAATATCTAAATCATTAATACTAAAATATGACAGAACGTGAACACTTGAAATATTTTCATTTTCTTGTTGGGTTCATCGACCTTTTAGCACCACCGTATGTTATACGAGGTCCACAAGTAAAACAGTATTTTACTACTGATGGGTTACTCTGTTCAAATAAATATTAAATGAAAACACATAAAATTTAATAATAATAACATAGGGTATTTATATTGCGCACATATCCACCTTGTTAAGTGCTCAAGGCGCTCCTATATACCTCGTTAAGCTAGGCGTTCATAGCGCACACAGCTTTTTAAGGAATTACTTTACCTGGATATCTCTAATTTAAAGATAAAAGCCTTGACAAGCTCAGCTTTGTGGGTAACGGAGAAATCAAAGCGTCTTTCGCTGTCCATCTCAGTGTATCCCATACCTAAAATATAAAGTGTAGACCGAAAATGCAATCAGGATCACTGAAATTGAAAATGGAATCTTATCAATAATTGCGATTGCACATATTTTACACATTAATTAATATGATTTTTCCACTCTCAATTTTTCATAACGAAACAGTTAACATTCAATTCAATTCAATTCATTATTTTTCATTTTCAACAGAAGAACAAAGTAATGTGATCAAAATAGTTAAAATGAACTTATACAGATAAAATAAATTCAGGCATGTATAGTATTTGATATTTATCTATAAAACGAAGTAAAGCAAAACAGAATATATATAAGCAAATATCATAACCATTTTAAAATAAAAATTCTGTGAAAATTCATAATATACATGAATCAATTTTTTTTTAGTATCAAACTGTACAGTACAATGAAATAATTCAAATCAAAATCGTACTACATAGGAAATTCATCAAGACACTAATATCCCACCAATCAAAAAATTATAGTCAAGTCATAAAATCTATTCTTTTCCTGAAGATTTTAGATAAATCATACAAATTAGGAAGAAATTCCTTGAATGCCCAATCCATGCTAAAGCTGACTTAATTAGTAGTTGGAAGTTCTTAGAAATAATGTATTAAGCGCTATGTTGTATGAATTGACATTGTTTTATATATCACCTATATGTAGGCCTACTCAGAATCAGATGGATTAGTTTAAGATTGATATTGTTGGAATGTAGAATATTTGGGATCCGGGGCAAATTGAGGGGGGGGGGGATTTTCAAAAACTTTTAGAACAAACCTGGGAAATTAACAGCTAACACTCTATACCCCTCAGCTGCTATCCTGCTGCCCAACGGCCGAAAAGCTCCCTCTGTTGCTGGTGTTCCATGGATGCAGATGACCACCGGGCTCTCGTCTCCATCTGTGCTCCCAGCAGCCACCCACTCTCCATAGACCATCGTGAATGATGTTCCGATGGCCGAGATCTTGGACGTCCCTCGGCGGAATCCTTCTCCCATATCTTGGACCAGGGCATAGTCACACTCGTCTGGTTTTGCTACTCTCTGGCTTGGAGATTGTCCGCTCATTTTGTTTTTTTCTCTCTGGTTTCTTTGAACTGTTGTTTCCACACTTTATTCTGTAGAATCTATGATTTTGAAAATTTTAAACAAATATTTTCCATTTTAATCTATAAACAACAATTCATAAAGAAAGGAAACAAGGACAGGTGGTCCATAGACTGATTTATTTCTTTGTGTACAAAGTATAAAAATCATGTCTTATAAAAGCACATCAAAAATAAAAAAAATACATCAAAACAAAATAAATTGTACAAAACAAAATTTGTATGACTATCATCAAATCTCAATGGTTATTTCAAAAGACAAAAATGAGAATATATTTTTTTTAGCATCCATCTTTTTTCATTATGGGAAAGGTAGATGGGGATCAGATTAATGGGATCTCACATCACAGACATCGACATGTGAGGAATAGAAGCCTCCTTTCAAGTACAAGTTAAATTTCTCAACTTGCTAACCATTACTTCCAACTCAAAACATGGGCCATTCTTGGTCATATGTGTGACCAAAATTATGATAAATCTTCAATTCAATTAGTTATAAATCTAGAAAAAATTGAGATTTTGTAATTGAAACTAAGGTTATACAACATTAACATGTTTAAATAGTCAGCTATCATTTGGAAATATTTTTTGCTGTCTCCAATATGCAGGTTCAAAGTCAGAGGTCAAAAGAGGGTCACGTGTGTGACTTCACACTGAAGCATGAAGCATTTTTAAAGTTTAATTTCATTTTGAAATTCCTGTGTATTTTAAAATCATATTAAACTTTCAAAATCATAATTAGTCATAAAATCTCTAGTTTTCAGGTTTAATATAACTAATTGAAGTCACAATTTTTCATAATTTCTGTCACACACCTGGCCAAGGAATGGCCCACATATATTGCTTGCAAAAGTTTGGAATTATGTTTGCTTCCTGATAAGTTACAATTTGTCCAGATTTTCTTTCTCCACTGTAAAACAACATATTATTTTCAAGATTCGGTTGATAAATTTCCATCCACTGTGTACATGGTCCATCAGTCTCTGCAGTACTTTTTCATGAATCAAAAACTAATACACCCAAATTTTTGGGTCCGGGGAAAGGTAAAATTTGTCCAGTCATCCTCTATTAATGAACAGCCTTCTGAAGTGACGTGAAGACAATATTAAACATTATTTTTGTGTAAAGTTCTTCCCTGAAAAGGCTGAAACAATATTCTTTATTCAATACCTAAGCCTAGGCTTAAGTTTAAGTAGTTCTAATTTCATCTAGAATCTCGTATTAGAACAGTACAAGTCCAATTCATTATTATTGAAATTTATTAGTAGTTATCATCATTTTTTATGATGGAAGTGGATACAAAGTGACAAGATTTACTTTACAAAGATATCTTACAAAAATGTGCCTTACAAAAATGTGCACGTGTGGGACTGGGTTAGTTATATATGTCTCGGAACAATTTCAGACATGATTAGTCCTGTTTGATTTTAACCCTAAACTGAAACGGTGAAAGCACTCACATATTGATATTCGCAATGAATGACGAACAGGCTGGGATGAATGCTCGAAACCCAAGTCAGAACAAGAAACCAGAGCTAATATTCATAATTCAAGCTCTCTCGCGGACATCAACTGAGATAAGCGACTGCTTATCTGTCGGTCGCATATATGTAGAGGCAGCGCAGCCCGGACTTCTCCCGCCAAGCTGTATTGTGCTTGTGTTCAGGCTAGGCTTGTCGGCTGCGCAGGGCAGTACATAGTAATCAAATGGCCCCAGGAAGGAGGTGGGCGTGGCAGCTGTGTGGTTCGCGAGCGGATATTTTTTTTTATTGAGGATATATACATTTAAAATTCTGATGATAAATATGAAATATATCATTCAATAATTCGTGATGCATTCTAAAATGATCGAACATTGTTGATTGGGGATGTTGTAAGAAAATGGATATAGAACTTAAGAACAGGGGTATGTCACTATGTGGCTACAAACTGACTGAACCGCAAATGCAAATATATGTCCATCTCTATCGGGTCTATATATTCCGGCCTCCTCCTCCTTATTCTGCTCCTCCTCATTCTCTCCATCCTTCTTCTTCCTGCTCTAGATTTTCCTTATTTTCTTCCTCTTATTCTTGTCTTCTCTCCATCTCTTCCCCATCGTTCATCTTCTGCTCCTTATCTTCTTTTATTCTCTCTTTGTCAAGTTCCACTCCTCTTCCCTGTCCCCCTAGCTTCTTCTTCTTCAAAATTCCATTTTCTTTCCCTGCCTCCATCCCCCTTTCATCATGGGTAAAATCTTGCTATTAATTCTCCCAAAGCCTGGATGTATAACAACCCAACCATATCAATTTGTTGTGTACAAAAAACGCTCCTTTTATCATAGTCTGGTCTGTTAGCGTCAAAAATGCCCTACTTGTGGACACGGTGGACAAAAGCATGATTTTTTCTCCAGACCTTTGTTTATGTATAAGAATTACGAATGGGGTATGCTCCAAAAAATCTGGCTGCAGGAACAGTGAAAAAATGGGTGAAAATGTCAGAATTTATGAGTTCAGATTTGTCTGATATATAGACTAGCACTAGTGCAAAACTCAATAGCAGTGCATTATTTTGCATTGGATTAGTTCTTGAATTCAGACCCTTTTTGAACAGATCTTCTGTTTGTCCTCGCACTTCAATGCACCAAATATCTGAATGAAGATGCTAACCAAGCCGAAGGGTGACGGTGGAGGGGGTTGAATGTTGGTGTGTATGTACATGTTTTGGTCTTGGGGGAAAGGTGTGCAAGACACATTTTTTGCATGTGTTGGAAATTGTGTTGCCATGGTAACAGTGTATTAAAATAAGGTAAAAATCTTGCAGTTAGAACCACTTCCTCTGTTTTTAACCGATTCTCATGAAATTTGGCACACACATTGGTCTTGAGGTGAAGATGTCTAAGACACACTTTGTGTGTCTTTCAGAAATCTTGTTGCCATGGTAACAACATATTATATGGTGAAAATTGGGAAAAAACTTACAATTCAAACTGCTTCATCAGTTTTCAATCAATTCTCATGAAATTTGGCACACACATTGGTATTGAAGTAAAGATGTACAAGGCATTTTTTGTGTGTGTTTCCAAAATTGTGTTGCCATGGGAACAACATATTATATGGCAAAATTTAGGTAAAAACCTTGCAATTTGAACTACATATTCAGTATTAAAAGGGAATCAAGCCTTGGTCATAATGTTGTGTGCATGGAAAAGGAGAAAAATAAGAATGGTGAAAGTTTTAAAGAAATCGGACAAGCAAAATAAAGTTATGGCTGCTTTAAAATTAAGATCCCTAAGGCTTCTAGTATGTAGAATTCAAATTGGCAACTGGGTAAGTAAATTATGACAAGGGGTGAGGCCACAAGGACAACTTTCCCATAAGACTAGTAGTCACGTTATCATGATTTTTGGTTTTCTCCTAAATCCCTATTCCATTGGGGCCGTAATATAAACCCGGTAGTATGTTTTATGTCCTCATGAAAGAAAGATATAATTTGAAGTAAAACTTTTGAAAAAAAGAAATTTTAGCTAATTAATTATTCCAGTACATGGAAGAGTGGTCCTTGCCTTCTTACATCACTATGACATCACATATGCGGTCAATTTGAAGTCTTCATGGGTATAGTGATTACCAATGTTTATAACTTTAATATGTTGATGTTCACAACTTTGTTATGGTTTGTCCGATATTGTTCAAACTTTGACCTATAAACTTGTCTGATTTTTCATTTTCCTCTAAAAACAAGCGTTATTTGGGTTTGATTCCCCTTTATAACGTCATATAATAGCGCAGGGTATTAATCACCTTCAATAATATTTATAGGGTTTTGGGGGGGCGGAGAAGGTCCTTAAAAACTGACAACATAAAAATATAGAAGGTTAAAGGCCATGACCATGAGGAACTTAAACACTCTTAAAAAACACCCCTTACATTTTTTATTTGGGGGGGCTTTAGAAAATTGCCACATAAAGATTAAAATGAAATTATAACGACTAAGAACTTAACCCCCCCCCCAAAAAAAGGGGGGGAATCCTTTACACTTCAGCATATTAATTTAAAGCCTCAAATATTTAAAGCCTCCAATTAATGTTTTATTTGAAGCATGAAGCAGGGGCTGTCACAGAAATATACTGAAAAAAATAAATGAAAGAAAATATAAGGCTAAAATCTATTGTGCACATAGGTATATTTTGGATATGGTATGTTACCGAGTCATGAATTTGCAAGTGAATTTCTAAAACAAGTGCAGAGATTTTTGTATATATTTATATTTCTATAATTAGTTGCATGATTAAAGGTACACTTTAAAATATGTCAGAAAAAATATACTTAGAGACAGGAAACAGAAGGAGATGGCATGGTGAAGCTCAAAATCAAGAGTGATGTGAAAGTTAAAAAGAAAGAGTAGGAACGGAATATGAATATGAATAAAAGACTGAGTAGGAGAATATAAATAAACAATGGTTAATTGGGTACTGTAAACATTTTTTTATCAAATCAGAATGCATTAAACTTCAAATGAATGGTCTGAAGTGCAAAGGACTCTTCTTACCTTTGAAGGGGGAGGGGGCATTTTCTACTAAAAAGTATATCAGCCCCCTATTTTTTCGGGGGGGGGTTAAGTTCCTAGTCATAATCCTTTAACTGTAATTTTTATGAGGTCATTTTCTAAAGACCCCACCCCCCAAAAAAAGAGCAATGTCTAGCTTTAAAAATGCATTGACCCCTGAGGGACAAAGGTGTAGACTGGTTTGAGCATGGGGAAGTAGAACTAAAAGTGGTATGGGAAGGGGTGCACATCTTGGGGAGGTGGAACTAAGGTTTGGAAAATCAGCTGTTGAAAGTAGAAGGGGTACACATTTTGTTTTGCTTGCCAGTGTTGGAACTCCTCTGCTTCAGCGGAAGGTTTCATATTCACCCAGTGTACCTCCAGCCTATATGCCCTTAAGGGGATGCGTTTTTTAAGAGTGTTTATCATTTTTATGTTTCTAATGGCCACTGCCTTTAACCTTCTTTGATGTCAGATTTAAAGGACTAATCCTGCCCCTTCCCCCAAACCCAGAAATATTAATGAAGCCCCCCACATTTTAATGCAGAGAAGACATTTAGAATTTAATATGAATCTTTACCCTAAGATGAATATTTCTTCCAATTTTTATGAGCACTGACTAAAAACAGGGGAAGAAGTTTGATCCACAATAAGTTTTCCTACATTTCTGGCTATCATTTGTGGCTACCCTGGTAATGCACTCTCTGCCAAATGCAAAAAAAAAGGTTCTTGCACATCTTTACCCTAAGGCCAATGTGTGAACCAAATTTCACGAGAATTGGTTCAAAACTGATGAAGTAGTTAAAATTGCAAGTTTTTTACCTAAATTTGCCATATGATATTTTGTTACCATGACAACACAGTTTCTGAAACACACACAAAAAGTGCCTTGTACATCTTTACTTCAATACCAATGTGTGTGCCAAATTTCATGAGAATTGATTGAAAACTGATGAAGCAGTTTGAATTGTAAGTTTTTTTCCCAATTTTCACCATATAATATGTTGTTACCATGGCAACAAGATTTCTGAAAGACACACAAAAGTGTGTCTTAGACATCTTCACCTCAAGACCAATGTGTGTGCCAAATTTCATGAGAATCGGTTAAAAACAGAGGAAGTGGTTCTAACTGCAAGATTTTTACCTTATTTTTTGCAATAATACACTGTTACCATGGCAACACCATTTCCAACACATGCAAAAAATGTGTCTTGCACACCTTTCCCCCAAGACCAAAACATGTACATACACACCAACATTCAACCCCCTCCACCGTCACCCTTCGGCTTGGTTAGCATCTTCATTCAGATATTTGGTGCATTGAAGTGCGAGGACAAACAGAAGATCTGTTCAAAAAGGGTCTGAATTCAAGAACTAATCCAATGCAAAATAATGCACTGCTATTGAGTTATGCACTAGCGCTAGTCTATATATCAGACAAATCTGAACTCATAAATTCTGATATTTTCACCCATTTTTTCACTGTTCCTGCAGCCAGATTTTTTGGAGCATACCCCATTCTTAATTCTTATACATAAACAAAGGTCTGGAGAAAAAATCACGCTTTTGTCCACCGTGTCCACATAATTTCGCTAACTGACCAGACTATAAGGCATAGAAATGGGACGTTTAACGCACAGTCACTAATACGCGCCGCTGTCTTCGCATCGTGCAGGCAGTCTACGTGTATAGTGGCGGGCTGCTACATTGCGGTGCAGGGGTGTTCAACTTACATATCGTGAGCGCACTCAGCTGCGTGTTTTCACTTCTTCTCCTTTCTCTCCTTTTCTTGTAATTTTTCCTCACATTACTTGTTTTCATAAATTTCCCTCTCACTTTCCTTGTTTTCTCACTCCCTTCAGTTTTGTAACTCTTCTTGATCACTTGCATTCATTGGCACACCCCCGGTCAAAAATGGTACGGTTCTATCCAACATACACAAGTCGTCGCTGTACGAATAGTGACATTCTTCACGCGCTGCGTTGCCTAGCTATGCGTGTTTACTGTGTACTGTACTGTGTACACACAATGCCATCGGCTGAACCGGCCGCCAAACTATAGTGACCAAAATTGCAAAAGCTTTTGCAAATGTGAAAAGTGACAGAGGTTTTTTTTATCCAATCAAAATCATTCTTAGGTATTCGCAATCTACAGCATTTTCTGCAAAATGTCTTTTTTTGATAGGGTCTATTGTGACGTATATATTTTTTTACAACAATGTGAAGTCGCACCAAACGTTTCGTTTCCCGCACTTGCCCATTGGCTCATGTACAAATGGATTTTCAAAATCATCAAGAAAGGTTCCAAAAACCTCAAAAGTGACAGAACTTAATTTGACTAAAATTGACTGAAAATCATATCATGTTCAAGGTGAGAATCTGCTCTATTCTATTCTGTTTTGATAGATCACCTTGTTGACGCGTTTGGGAGATATCTTAGTAAATCCCTCAAAAACTGCGTATTTTCTATTATTCTCCATAGGGAAATAATTTAACACGCTACGCACTGCAAAAAAGGAGCGCAAACAAATTGATATGAATAAACAAAATATGTACAGACATTTTAAAATCCCCATCAGTACAGATTAAATCATTTTACAATCTGATAAACCACTTTATTATTTGACAGTTTCTGTTTGAACCCATCTTTTCAAGCAACCATTCCCTTTGGTTAGATTTCCATTGATGAAAGTAACTTAATTTGTTGCTATTATTGCCCAGAAACATCCAGAAAATCCAAGATTTCTGTATATATTATGAAACATATTTCTCTCATGCACACATGGCCGGAAATCCCAGGGCCAGGGGGGGGGGGGGGGGCGGGGTGGGTTGACATGTCCCCCTACTCAAAATGGTAGGGGGGACACAATATCAAATGTCCCCCCTTCTATCTTTGGTCTTTTATGATAGTAAGAAATACATCTTTAAAAATCGAAATAAACACCATACTTTTGGGATGAAAACCTTTTTTTTTGCTTGTCAAATTTATTTTCGTGGAAAAGAGCTTATATTTTGGGTGATAACTTTTTTTGCTCGTCAAATTTTCCAGCCCCTTGTCGTCCCCCCTACCTTTTGGGAGAGATTTCCGCCACTGCATGCATACACACATATTCACACCCTATCACAAACACACACACAATTACTTATAAACTGTAACAATAAGCAACAAAACAAAAGCCAATGTTCTTTATCCGATTTATTTATCAATCATACGATTAACATCCTAAGGAGGTAGCTATGGTTTATTTGTTGGGAGAACAGCAACCTTCCAATCTTTGAGCACCGGGTCCAGTATAAAATTCAATACTATCTTTTTTTAAACCCAAGTAATAAATTGAAGACTGGCTCGGGTTTCTTGGAAAGCCTTCATTTAAAGGTCAAGTTCACCCAGAAAGATGTTGATTTGAATTAAATAAAAGAAAACTAGTATAATGCTGAAAATTTCATCAAACTTGGATGTAAAATAATAAAGTTATGACATTTTAAATTGCACTTATTTGTCAAAAAACAGTGATATGCACAACTCAGTAAATGAGACAGACAATGATGTCTCTCACTCACTATTTCTTTTTATTTTTTTTACAGTTTGAATTCCACAATATTTCATTTTTTACATTTTTGACAATAAGGACAAACTTGACTGAACCATATAGTATTAAACAATGATAATTCTGCATGTTCAGTGAGGAGTTAATCGTTGTTTCACTTGACAATGAGAAAAATTACAATGTCACATTACAAAACACAAAAGAAATAGTGAGTGGACGATGTCATCAGTTTCCTCATTTGCATACTGATAAGGATGTGCATATAACTGTTTTGCGAAATTAAGTGAAGCTTTAAAATGTCTTAACTTTCTTATTTTACATCCAATTTTGAGGAAATTTTCAGTGTTTTTGGATTTTTCTCTTTTTATTCAAATCAACTTTTTGTTGGGGTGGACTTGTCCTTTAAAGGTCCCTTCTTTGGTTGCCAGCAAAACAAACCATTTATGATTAGTAAAAAGTAAACATGATTCTAGGTTAACTCTATATACTTATAATAAGAAAAGCCTTAGGCTGAAATGAAAAATGCATCCTTTGGATAACTATTATATCATGTTTAGAGCTTGGCCCGACATGATATTTACCTAACTTACATTTGTAGTTTTGTACATGATTTAAAATGGTCTGACCATTAAGCAAATGATATTACCCTAGCCTATACATGTACATTAAAACAGATATCTACATGTACCATGTATTCCAAAAAGTGCAATTACCTACAAAACAATTACTTAAACTTATAAATTCATAATCTGCATGAAATATTTTTTTCTGTTAAACAGTGTCATGCTTACATAAATACACAATTAAAAACAAGGCTTGGTTGTTAAATAATATGTAAAGCCATAAACAAACCCACACATTTGCATGCATGATACATACATGTAGCATATAACACCAAGTA
The DNA here is from genome assembly GCF_018143015.1 of Lytechinus variegatus. NCBI lineage: Eukaryota > Metazoa > Echinodermata > Echinoidea > Temnopleuroida > Toxopneustidae > Lytechinus > Lytechinus variegatus. Next base: position 35,281,136 of record NC_054748.1, read on the forward strand.
TCCTCTATGGAATAATCATTTTGTTTAACCTTATCTTAAGGCCTACAGCTTGTTTTTAAACATGATTTAACAATGACTTATATGCTAACAATTTAGCCATAACCCAGCCTGCAAAAAGACACACATACAAACATATACATGTACCACAAATCCATAAGTAAAATACACATGAAGCTCTTACCATCTCACATTTATGCAACTACTCTCATGTAAAAGATTTCAAGTTGCGCTAAGTTAGGCAAAGAAATTAATAACATTACCCAATATATCACAATAATATGATATGTCACAAGCATGGATTGTCAGCACACCTTTGGACAAAAACTTTTTGGTGTTTTGGACAAAAACAATTTTGTGCTCAACTTTTAAGATTAGTTGGTCCATATATGACCAGACACCCTGCAAAATCTTTTGTACCGTGTTCAAACAAGGTATTATATTTTTAGGATAAATATGATTATACATTTCAAACTAGAATACTACATATGCACACAAAAAGACAAGTACACAAAAGCCCGTTATACTACTTGTTCCACAAGTTACATGTATATGTCCACATGTTGCATTACATTACAAAACATCTTAATGTTTTGATACAAATATATCTCTTTGACATGTAATGTATGGCTAAGTCAATAAATTAGTCAATCATTCGGTCACATTTCAGTTGTTATATGGAAATGCTAATTGTTTCCATAATTTTATAAAATCTTTTGAGGGGCCAGTATCAGAAAAGGTTAATGATCAATTGCAAATATAAAAAATATGATTTCAATTGGTCATTTCGAACAAAATTCAAATGCATCCATAATTTTGATTGTTCACTGCAGTTTTATGATAGAATGCAAGCATTTGTATTAAACGGACTAGATGTAGGAGGGTTTGACAGCAATGAAATATCCTAAGACTTATATGATATAACAAAGTCTCAATATAAATACTCACCGACAAAAAACCCTGAAAAGAAGAATATCCACAAGAATTGTAAGGTATAGCCTTCTTAATCAAAGATGCGGAACATGATCATGACATTACTACCTACTTTTTATCGGTATTTCAAAACTCTCTTCAAGCAGTTGGAATACACTGCCTCATACATTTATTTACCTTGGCCACTTACTAAAGTCTCTAAAAGAATGCCAGAAGTTGTGAAAGTCAGGTAGAGGTTTCAGTTTTAAATTTGAGGCTTTCATCAAGGCTTTAGGATATTACCCGTAGTTTATAAATATTAGTGTGTTTATGTGGCAGTTTTGATAAACCCTAGAATCATGTATAGAAAGACGTTTGTGCAGAATCATGGTTGTGTTTGTTGTAAAAATGAACATGTATAAATCACAAATATGAAACAAAGAAAAAAGGTCATTTGGAAAGACATTTCTGCAGATTAGCATTAAACAAGTGGAACGCCTCTGGCAGTCTCGCCTGCATTACGAAATTCGATATAGCAAAAGTGTCGACTTTGAAAACAGCTATTGAATAATTATTCACAAAAGAATACTATGTCCATTAACCCAAGATGACCTTTGACCATGATCATGTGACCTAAGATATGTGCAAAACAATCATTCATACTTGATTACCCTTATGTCTATAGATGTGTCATGAACTACATGTGGAGATCCATACACTTTCTGTTATGATGCTAATTCAACAAATACCCCCCACATTATCAAAGTTTGTTGACCCTAAATGACCTTTGATTTAGGTCATGTAACCAGAAACATGCACAAGATATTCAGGGATACATGGGTACTCCAATGTCCCAAGTTTCATGAACTAGATCCATAAAATGTCAAAGTTATGATGACAATTCCTCAAATACCCCCAACATGGTCAAAGTTCGTTGACCCTAAGTGACCTTTGACCTTAGTTATTTGACCTGAAACACAGGCAGGATCTTTAGTTATACACTATCACCCTTATTTCCAAGCTTCATGAAACGGCATGGGAAAGAGGGTTGAATCATGATTCACGTTTGAAAATCTAGCTTATGAGGTCACATAATTTTCATGTACATTGTTGAACACAAGTGAATTCTAGCACCATTGTATAAGCTTCCGTTTATGTTCACTAACTTGGTCTACAAACAGTTGGTCTACTTCTCACAAAGTTCTCAGATAGTCTAATACCACATGGACTAAGAAGCTCATTTGGTCTACTATAAATTTGGTCTAATTAACCATTTAGTCTCATCATTTATACTTCAGTCACATTTACTCTACAGCGGCCATATGACGAATTATTTTATTCGAACCACCTATGTGTAGCTGGTACAAAAAATGTGAAAATGGCTGCTTTCGACTTGCTATACAACCGTCATAGATTAAATAAGACCAAGGTATTAGTTTAATGACCAGTTATTCCATGAGCACCTGCCCAGTAGAGGCGGATACTGGAGCTATATACATGTAAGAACCCAACATCATTATCGTCATCATCATCACTTATTATTTTTACTTTGTTAAATGAAAACTTTGATCATCATTTGTTGTTAGACCAAGTGGATATTACACAAAATTGGAAAGAAGACAACATGGTAAATGGGCTAATAAATGGCTATTAGACCGAATGGTTATTAAACAAACCGCTTGTAGACGAAGCAGAATTAGACCATGTGGGATAAGACAAAGTGGAAAGAAGACACTGGGCCCTGTCTAATAAAGAGTTGCGATCGATCCGATCAACCACAACTATGGAAAGCAACAATGTCAACATCTTTAAAATGCATGTTTGTTCAAATTTATTTTCCAGATAGAATATACATTCATTGTTTCTTAAAAATTCAGTGTGCTTCTCTTTATTTACAAAGGAAATTGTGCAAAGTGGGGGTGGAGGGCAGTTTTAAATAATAACACAGATGGATTTCCATACAGCCGAGGGTGATCGGACCAATCGCAACTCTTTGTAAGATGGAGCCCTTAACTCTGTAATAAATAGGTTAGCGATTAATCGCTAACTGAAATGACCAATCAAGATCCTTGCTGCATGCGCATATTGCTAAGTAGACTGACTATAAACCAATCAGCATTGTTTTTTACAATTAGCAATCAATCGCTAACCTTTGTGTTACGGGACCCTGGTGTAGATTAATTAGCATTGAGCAAAAGACAGCAATATACCCAAAGTCCATGGCCCGAATTCTGAAGTCGGGTTTAACTTAAACTCGGGTTTAAAGTTGTGGTTTTAATATGGGAAGCCAAAAGTGTCAAAATCTTTATTAAAATGTAAGTTTATTTTGTTTACTGTGATCTTCCCTGATGCATCGATGGTGAAGACAATCATCTATTTATACCTTCTAGACAATTATGAATGATTTGAGAGCCAAATGAGCTGAAATATGATATCTCTACAGTAAGTGATTTATGTAACGATTGGCTATCCATATTCAAAACACAACTTTAAACCTGAGTTAATCATCTATTTATACCTTCTAGACAATTATGAATGATTTGTGAGCCAAATGAGATGAAATATGTTATCTCTACAGTAAGTGATTTATGTAACGATTGGCTATCCATATTTAAAACACAACTTTAAACCTGAGTTAAACCCGACTTCAGAATACGGGCCAATGGATATTTAGAGAATATCGTGTAGTACCCATTGTGTAGAACAGCACCGTGGCACATATTAATGCATCACAGCTCCTCTTTCACTGTTGTTCCAGTACGTTCATATCTGCAAAGAAAAAAATAAATAAAAAGATCAATATGCAGCCATTACAAGAAACTTGCATATATCACCTGATGCCTCTAAAATCAACCTCAAGACTTGCAATCAATTACAATCGTTGGCCTGCTTCATGCAACAGAAATTATGAATCTATCTGCGGTAATTGGATATTTAGATCTTATTACATATACTGAAGTCTATTGCCCTTGATATTAGCAAAAAAAAAAAAAAAAGTTTCTTAAAACATGCTCCTTATACCTTGGTCACATTTGCTCTAAGGCAGCCATATGGCAAGTCGAAAACAGCCGTTATAATATCTTTTTGTCCAACTACATATAGGTGGTTTGAATTAAAAGTAATAAAACGTCGGTTTTCAACTCGCCGCACGGCCTCCATAGAGCAAATGTGACCAAGGTATTAGCATGTACTTTTATTCAGCTTCACTGAATAATACTGAATAAGTAAAGAAGTACATCTGACAAGTTGTTACTTTGATGCACAATGTATCGTTTCATATGGATGAAAAATAGATTGTATGGAAAAGGGTATCCCATTTCCTTATTCGTCAATAGGCTTTTCAATAAATAATAACAAGCCAATTCAATTAAAGAAAACAAATTTCCTTGCAACAGCCAAATATACTGCAAAATTAAATATTTGACATTTTGTTATATAATCAAAGAAATTAGTAACATACTTTGCAATTATTTCATCCAGGAAGATGTCCCACTTGGCTTGCCATAGACCATTAGCTGCGGCCTTTTCATGCTCTGTCATGGCACTGTATCTGCAAGATTAAAGACACATACGATGGGGGTGTTTCACAAAGATTGACTAAGTGTCCTATCGGTTTATGTTCTTTGCTAGCTAGGTTCAGACTTATTTGCAAATTTGCTATCTTGTGTTCCAACTAATTTGAGCTGAAAACTAGTGTGAAGTGTATAACGATATACCTCCTATAGGATAACCTCAAAGTATAATTCTTGCATTTGATGAAAATCAAAGCCATTGATATCAGACTATTATGGACATAGGGACCTGCCTTTGAACAAAAGTTTTAAAAATAATATTGAAGATAAATAAAAGTAGTTGCAGTAAACACTGATTTCATGACAAAGTCAGTAAAACCAGACTTAATTGTTACTATATCATCGAGGATCTAGATCTGGTACAGTTACATAAACTGAACTTTGTGAAATCTTGAAATCTACGCTGAAAAATGTTCACACTGAAGATCACCAACACAGATAAGCGCACGTGGGACAGTGTATTATTATTATTGCTTTGAATGTCAGCCTGACGCTTGACCCAAATCCTGTGCTTATTTGCTTATTTCTCAGCAATTACACAATTTCTTCCAGAATCCTTTGGCACATGTTTTTTATTTATACAAACAGACACTTTGGTGGTCATTTCATTGGATTCTGTACGAACTCATTTTGAAATCGTCACCACAACTGGCATTTATCTTTAAGATCAACTACTAAATACTTGGGGGAGGAGTGGGCCACTTAAATAAAGAGTCATTCATATGAACAACTATAGGATTTCAAAACTACCCTAGACCCTAAATATATCATTTTTCTTACAGATCAAATAAGATTTTCAAAGATATTTAAGAGCAAGGAGCGAAGCTATCGACCTTGTCATGCAGGTGCTTTTGCATTTTCCAAAGTTAAATTGAAGGATTTTGTGCACACTTTTGATGAACTTTGTGAAAAAGTTAGTTTTCAAAATTCTGGGGGAGGGGGAACAACTGTCCCCCTGCCCTCCACCCCCGCTGTGCACAGTGTATTGTATGTGTCTACAGCCCCTACAGTAAATGCACTCTGGCCACCCCAGATGTTAAATATTTGGCAAGTGGATCTTGAAAAATAAATCATAAAGTTTTATGAAAGCCATTGATAAACCAATTCCTTACTTGAATGTGTTCAAAGCTAGCTGCTTGAGTAGCGTCAAGCCGGTTGTCTCTCCGGACATGGCCATGAAGGCCATGTAATAGTCATGTGACAATGGCAATGATCCCCACGCTGCGGGGTCATCAGAGCTGACCACCACCGGGTAGTCGTCCGCTATCAGGGTAGCACCGATGTGGTTCCTCAAATCATGGACCAGGTGAAGCACCTACAGAACACGGGCATGAAGTGATAAGATAATCCCAATGTCACATCGCTTGATGATGAAAAAAATATTCATGCTTCTACTAGCTTGTAATTTTAGCATGCAAGCTCTACACATACATGTGGATGAGATTAAAATCACATCATAGCTTACAAAAGTTACAATGGGTGATAGAGTATTTGCTTGGGCCCTTGAGTACTCCAGACTATATTAAAAGAATTTCAATTCATCTTTATTAATTATATGTATTATTATAAGGGGCATATTTAGTGCAATACAATCATAATTAAAGTGATTGGTTAACATTGGTTTGACTTTAAAAAAATCTGAGCTAGAAAGTCACACTTGTCACCTGTGTCTGTGATATGTTATAAAAATGAAGCCCAGAAAAAAATGTGTTCGAAAATAATCATTTAGTGCTTCAAAAATTGAAATATAAAGTGACCGGAAACAGCATCTTAATTTCATCCCATACACTTAAGTGTACTATTTAGGCATCTATAAGACGCCTATTTACAAAATCAGGGTTTGCCTTGTAGTTTTTGGCTTTTCATTCTCAATAATGGTTGTTTTCAGGGTTTATTAGTTCTAATACATGCACTTGTACACATGTTTCATATTGGTTTGAGAATTTTTTAAATCGGCTGCTCACAAAGTTAAACAATACCTTTAATGTTAAATTATTATTTTTTTTATATGCAGTTAAAAAATCGATTATATGGACTTGATGTTACCATCACAACATGATAAAATTGGTCCATATATACCAAATTATCACCACTACACCGTAATTTTTTTATCATTACTTGCACTACAATAATAATAATTATAATAACCATGTCTAAGCTTGCATTTATGTAGATAATGCTTTTTTTTGTTAATAAATCAGAACACAAATCAACTTGTTCTGAATTCTATGATTCCTATGGATTCCTATGATTCCTATGGAGGCGCGATAGCTCAGTAGGTAGCGCGGGGGATTCGTATTCTGGTGACCCGGGTTTGATTCCCACTAGGTGCGCTAGTGCCCTTTGGTAAGGCATTAACCCTATCTAGGCCGGGGGGGGGCCTCGGAGGCCCCCCCCTCAACAAATCGCGCAATATTTTCGCCGCGCGAAATTTTTTGACCGCGCCACTCGCTGACTTTTTACTTTCAAGTCTTGCGCAACTTTTGAGACCAACTTTGCGTCCTCCGGGTACGTGGTTCCGAAATTACGCAACATTATGTAAGTGCATGTCAGACCGAAAATTGCTCAAAAACGTGATTTCGTGTACAAAGTCAATGCAAATTGTGTTTTCAACCAAAATTCATAAATGTATGATTATTTTTAGTTTTGCTGCTCTAAATGTATTTATTTTATGCTTTTTATGATCACAGAAGAGTCCCCAACAAATTTCATTGAAAAAACAATGAAAAACAAAAGGTCAAAAAACAAAGAAATACATAAGAAATTGCAAAAAACAATAAAATACATAAGAAAATGATTTGATATCGCAATTTTTTTCATGTACACTTGCTAAGAACACCACAAACAGTTTCTATACCAAAAATTAGTACATTTGGAGCTTTATTTAGGGAGTTAGAGGAAAAAGTATGATTTCGCATACTAATTACGCATAAATTAGCATAATCACTTAATAGTGACTCGCACGAAAAAAATTACTATACAGTCTTGGAGATTATGTCCCAGGCAACCAGCATGCCAATTTTCGGCGCGATCGCGCGGTCGACGGCCGAGATCTTAGGGGGGGGCCTGGGAGGCCCCCCCCCCGGCCATATGAACTCCCAAAATACCCCGGCCTAGATAGGGTTAATCCTCTGTACCAGGTCCTTCGGAGGGGACTTTAAGCCGTCGGTCCTCTGGTTGCTTGCTTACAAGCATTCATGCTTTCTTAGCAATCCGGTAAAAAATCACCACATCCATCCTATGGGTTTGTCATTATACATCAACCTGTTCTAGTAGACCATGGGTTAGTATAAACATCACATACCTGGTTTGAAATTGGGTTTAGCTCGATCGCGATGCCCTTTGACTTTACAATCTCCATGACAGAGGGATGCTTAGTGATGGCGAAGCCATGTCCAATGCGACTGGTATTGAGAAGAATAGCGTCAATGAGATTGTCATCAACAAACGTTCCTTGCCAGTCTGCAATGATAAAGAATTGACTTATATGTAAATATGGCTTCAGTCATAATAACATGTCATGCCTTTGCAGCACGTGCACTCGTTAAGGGTATCAAAAACACAGATTTTCAAGAAAAAGGGTGGTTTTGAAAGACTGGTCAAAGGCCAAGCACGGGGTCAAACGTATTTAGGGTATTTTTTTCCATAGCTTTTGTTTTTAAGAACTAGCCAAGCATGATAAGAGTATGTTTTTTCACAAGGTTTTTCCCCGGGGTCATATTCTAGTGACAACCTGTTTAGGGGCCAAAATATGTAAAAAAAAGCCAGCGAAAAACTTGTTTAGGGGGTTATTTTTCACACAGAGAAAAAAAACTTGTTTACGGGGTGTTTGGAAATGATTTGGTCATGCATGTGTACAGCAATACATTTGACTGCCCCCCCGGGGGTGGGATTCAAACCCTCAACCCTTGGTTTGGGAGACAAATGACTGAACCACTACATCAAGACGCCTCTACAATCAAAATTGTTTTAGGTGCATACTTGTTTCACCCGCATGGAAGAAAAACGGCAAGTCTGCCCCAACTTCGGAGGGGTACAGGAGCTCGTTGAGATAGTCAGAGATGGGCCCGCCTCCATCCTCTTGGGCTACTAGGTCGTACCCAGCAAAGTAGTCCGGGTACCTCTTACGTAGATCTATCGCCTGTAGGACCTGGTCCATGATGAAGGTTCTATTGACAGGATGTCTGGACAGAAAGTACAAAAATGCTGATTTTTATTCATTCGCAGATGAGACCTGCACAAAACAAGATACTTGTAGTACATGTACATGTTGTAGAAGAAGTAGTAACAGTAGAAGTAGTAGTAGTGGTAGTTAGAAGTAAATGTGGTAAATAACTAAATATAGTAGTTGAATATTTGTTCACATTGGATTAAACATACTGATGCAACACAAATGGGATCAGTATTTATAGAATATTCTCACTTTCTCTTCTGACCTATATTTCATATTTAGGGCTCTTAATCAGATGCTTTCTTTTCAATATAATCACTAAATTTTGTAAATTTGTCATGAAAATGCTAAGATGTTAAGATCTTAGTGATTATCTTCCTTTAAATATTTTTTTTGTACTGAAAAAGATATTGATAAAATGAAAATTGGAATATTAAAGGGATGGGCCGGGCTGGAAATATTTATATCTAAATAGAGTAACGTTTATAGAGCAAAATGATGAAAAGTTCAGCAAAATCGGATAACAAATAACAAAGTTACTGAATTTTAAAATTTATCAATATTTTGTAAAAACAGTTATATGCACATTGCCATGAATATTCATCAGGTGGGCTGATGATGACACATCCCCAATTTCCTTTTTCTTGTGTTATTACATGAAATCATTAATGTTTCATGTTTTCAAACATGTGTAAATGATGCGTCTCCATTATGATGAAATAAGTTGTGGCAATAAATAACCAATGCACTGAATCAGTTGTCAATCCAATTGTTTAAGTTCTTGGTAGAAAAGTTTTGAATAAACCTAATTTCACATAATAAAATACAAAAAAGAACCAAATCACTAAACGTGGTCAATTTGACATGAAGGGTTACCTGATGGAAGATTCAATAATTTTGAGGCCCAAAAATTCATTCGGATAGGACTTCTTGAATTCCTCTGCAACCTTGATGAACTTCTGCAAGGTGTACTCTGGAGAATGAATGGTACCATCCAACTCCTCAAGCTGAAAGAAAAAAAGAATTAAGAAATTGATTCTTAAAGCTAAATGATAGTAGTGGCAGCAAAACACTAATTTCGTGAGAAAGTCTGTAAAACCAAGGTTAAGTATGACTATATCATCGTGTATCTAGATCTGGTACAGTTACATAAAATGAACTTTGTGAAATCATAAAATCTAAGCTGAAAAACGATCACACTGAAGATCTCAGCAATTACACAATTTCTTCCAGAATCCTTTGACACATATTTTTTATTCATACAAACAGACACTTGGGTGGTCATTATATTAGATTCTGTAAAAAGTAATTTTGAGATCGTTACCAGAACTGGAATTTTAACTTTAACCCTTTACATGCAAATGTTGCAAAATTGCACATTTGTACAATTAGATTTGAGATTTGTAAGAATAAGCTCCAGTCTGGTACTAACAAGTATTCCCAAATAATTTTATCAACTTAGAAAGTAAAATGATGATAATGAGCAGAAATTATCATTTTCCAGAATTACCTTGGTTACAGAGAAGTAACACCCCCTTTGGACCCTATACATATCCCCCCCCCCAAACTGAAAAGCAAAAAATACACTCTTTTAAAATATATTCTTGTGTTCCAAAATTGGACCTGATTGACCTAGGTTACCACAGGAAAAAATGGTCTAATCCCTTTTTTGTCAGCATTTCAGCATTTTGGGCCACCTGTATTACATCACGTACTAAACATTCAACATCTTAAATCAGATACCTTTTTAGGTCTATTTGGACATGCATGATAGATATCCACTTGTCAGTGGAAGAGGCCCCCGAGGGGGCCAAGGCCAAATCCATCCCATGCTGACCCCACCCTCCAAGTCTTTGGTCAAACAAACTTACTGGAAAGAGCAAGGATCTGATCTCCACATACTGGACATTGTCCTGGACCATCTGAAGGAGACTCTGCCTCACAAACAGTTCAAACGATGTGGTGCTGTAGTACAGGTCCGTCAGAGAGTTCAACGCCTTCAGGAACCGAAGCCAGGACATCGTTGTGTTTGCGTACACATCGTCCGGGTGCTGGGCAAACATTGTCAGGTTATGGTATAGTCTAGCAGCATGGTAGAAATTAGTAATCATTAATTGCCATTTTTAGGGAAGCCCTGTTTAATTTTTTTTTCACATTTAAGCAACTGCTGATTTTTGGAGACCATTATCATTTGGAAGTATACACTCATTGTTTGATTATCTTACAAAAAAAAGTTTTTACTGATCCAGTCAGTAACAACTGGACAAGTAGGCATTAAAATGCCTGGTCGTCACTTTTCATAGGTCAAAAGGGTAATTTCATTAACCAAAACACGAGTTAATAACATTTTTGTGTCTCACAATAATTTGGTCATAATATGGTTGCCTTTTATGTTTAAATATGAAGATGACATATTATCATCAAAGTTTTATTATTATCATTATTATTAATATCATCATTATAAATGTGTTATTGATTGCACACTCCATCCAAAGACGCTCATGACCCTATTATCATTATAATTAATAATTTATATTTTATTATTATGATTATCATTATAATTATCATTGACACAAAGCACTGCCACACTTACAACTGATCAAAAGAAGAGGAGCCCATCGCCTCTCTTTCTTCGGAGACGAGGAGCCACTCCGTCTTGCATTCCGCTGGCTTCTCCTGGGGCATGGCCTCTGAAAACTTGAAGTGGATTGACGAGAAGTAATCATCCATGACGCAGTAGTGTAGGTGCGGAAGATATGTAATTGTCTGAATCACCCACCACGGATCGGCCATTGAAATCTCATGAATGTGGAGGATGCCCCCTGGAGTCCAAAACACAACAGAAGTCATAGCTTTCTTAGTCTTATAAGAGGTATCTTATAACATAACAAATGCAGGCATATAAATAGAGTACAAAGGACAGAGCCTATGGGAAAGCTGTCAACACAATCTTGCCATAACTTACTGACTTTAAATTGATTTTGAATAATTAATTTGAAATTTGAATACCCTGGTAGTTGGAGTAATCTCATTTCTAAAACAGCCATAACTCTCCTATTCATTATCTGATTTCTTTTACCATTCTTAATTTCCTCCTCTCTCCTACCATTTCATGACCATGGTTGAATTCCCCTATAAACCATGACAAGGTTAGGACACTTTTTGCCCTTTATTACTGTCAACATTTGGTCCTAAACCCCGAGGAGTGTACTTACAACATAGTATACATGTATGATACGTATGTGCCGCGGTCGAGAGCCCCATTTTCACCTTAAATTTCCGTTCCAGAGCATAACCAATTTAGAGAGCAAAAAAAATTCCCTATTTTCCCCGTTCCAGGGACCCTCAAATTTGTGATTTTTCATTCGAGTGCCCGCTCAGACTCAGCGCACCACACTGGCAAATTGCCATTGGCTGCGTAAATTCAAAGGACAACTCTGCTCAGCGATTCAGAGATTTTTGGTTCAGAGACTGTTGACTGTTCATCACGCAAAAACTTAATGACCAATTTTATGCAAATTCATGCAGCAAACATGCTTGATTTGTGCCGTTCCGGAGCATTGCATTTAGTAATCAGTGATCCCAGAGTAGTTCGGGAGACCCCCATTTAAGGATCAAAGGTTAGTTCCAGAGCCCCCTATTTTGTTTTGGTGCAGCCCATAGGTATCACTTTGTAAATCGAGCCCTAAACCGAGCTGCAGTAAGTTCAATTCAATGATAAATTCAGGATTTCCAGTTACCCAACTGGTTCCAGTTAGAAATTATTTCCAGTTGGAAGTCATTTCCAGTTACCCAACTGGTTCCAGTAAGGATTTCCAGTTGCCCGACGGGTTCCAATTGGTTTCAACTGGAAAGTGTTATATTCTAGTTAAAACCAATTGTTGAACTTTGGTCCTGGGTTAAGAGTTAATTACGTATAAACATGGAATATTACAATTTCATAGAGGGTTCTTTCTCCCAACACTGCAATAGAAATGTAAAAACTTCTTCTTTCATTAACACCCCAAATATGAAACTATTCTAAAAAAACCTAAAATTGTATGTTACCTTTTGGCATTCTTTTAATGATGTCAAATACAACACTTTTTTCAACAAGCGGTTTTCCTTCCAAGAAATTCACAGTTGGTGGGAATGTCTCTGCAAACCCCTCAATGAACTCCTTTTTCTTTGCTGCCAGCAAAATATCGTCCACTCTCTTCTCTTTTTGGTTCAGGACCAGATCTGCTCCAACACCTCGCACAATTTCATTCTGTAGAAACTGGTTTCTCTCATCCAAGTACTTCGAAAGTGGGACGCCGCCATCAGCCCTTGTTGAGTAGAACAGTCCTAGGCAGAGCAGAAGTTGGGAGAAGCACCAGGAATGATGAAAAAGCTCCATCTTTTTCAGCAAACATAAGCAGCAGGGACCTTGAAATTGATTAAAAATATATGAGAACTTTTATTAAAACAAAACGAAATAATTCAAATAAGGTACGGTAACAAATAAAGGCCAAGATCTATTCTTCATCATCATCAGCTGCACCATCACCACCACCATTATCATCATCACCACCTTTAATTTATCAGCACCACCATCATCGTGCATCATCACCACCATCATCACGATAATAATAATAATATGTGTGATTTGTAATGTGCTACATCCACTCGGCAGAATGCCCAAGGCGCAGTGAAAGAAGAAAGAAAGAACGAAAGAGAACAGGTACAAATATAATAGTAATAGATCCAGGAACAATTAAGAGTAAGAGGCATTGAATAGACGAGTCTTAAGGTAACGTTTAAAAGTATCAATGGACGTGCATTCACGGATTGTCAGGGGAAGACCATTCCATAGAACAGGGCCAGCATGAGCAAAAGCCCGAGCCCCCATGTCTTAACGGATTTAGGAATAACTAGGGAACCAGAGTTTGATGAACGTAGGGACCTGACTGGAGTGTATTTGCTGATTAGATTAATATTGTACTGTGGAGCAGAGCCGTTAATTGCATGGAATACAAGGAGAAGGATTTTGAAGATGATGCGATCGTTGACCTTTAACCAATGAAGGGATTTCAGAATGGGTGTGATATGAACATGTTTTTTAGATAGGGTGACCAAACGTGCTGCAGCGTTCTGGAGCTTTTGGAGTTTAGACAACTGGGTGTTGGGTAAATTGTAAAGTAAGGCATTCCCGAAGTCAATTCGTGAAGAAATCGGAGCATGAACCAATTTTTCAGTAGATTTTGACTAATATTTCCTGATGAACCCAATATTGCGGAGCTGATACCTTACAGACCTACAAATGTTGGTTATTTGATTTGACATAGACATTCCATAATCTAACATGACACCTAGGTTACGACACGTCTGGGACACATTAATGGTACATATCATCATGACCACCATCATAAGCACCATCATCAGCACCAGCATCATCACCAAGATTTGGCTGTAGTGTAGAGATTTCTGGATCATTCAGCAATGTCTGTAGTTGGCTGTAGGCCTCGTTTCTTCTCTTCATGTTCAAATGTACATGTATACTGTAAGTAAAATTGGAGCTTACACCATTTAAAGTAAACCAATATCTGTTAAGGCCATCTACATTTTTTTCAATAAACTAATTTATCCTAGTTCAAAAATACAAATTATATCTGTTCTAGAGCATGTAGAGGGAATTATTTTTTCCAATAGTCACGAAAGTGACTAGACTAAGCATTTTTACTAGTCTAGAGTCACACTACTCTTTAATGAAGAAGATATCTAATTAATAATGCAAGTATATAAAAAAGTTAGACGAATGAGATGAGATGCTCACATTTTCTGCATAACAATGAAAGGAAAACGTTCCTTGGGATTGGATCATACTTGCATTGGGTGTAAATAGCCTACATAACGTCATATGATTCAAGTAGGGTGATTAATAGTTCAACCCCCCCGCCAAAAAAAAAATGTTTGCTGCTGTTTGAATTTACGCTGGGCGGCCAGTGAATAAATTGATGATTATTTGATGCAAAAATGCAATGTTTCATTGTTTGCTTGTCCTTGAGAGTTGAGGATTGCACATGTTTGCTTCTGCCGTTGTGTGCTGGAATTCCTGGAAACACTGTTAACTGTTTTCTTGTGACAATAAATACACAGAACTTTTTCTCAAATAATCCCTGAAATATTACCAATTTTGTTTGTATCTCTGGTTCGACCTCATCTGGAATATGGGAACATTTTATGGCACATGAGATTCAAAATGGATGCAGACAAAGTAGAGGTGCAAAGGAGAGCTATTCGCATGATTCCTGGTCTCCAGAGCTTACCGTATGAGCAACGTCTAGAGAAACTAAACCTTCACTCACTGTTTTACAGAAGACAAAGAGGAGATATGATTACTGTGTACAATCTGTTAAATGGAAAGTTTGGGATCTCGAGTGACACATTTTTCACACCAGCAATCCATTCAGCAACTAGAGGTCACAAGTTCAAGCTCTTCACAGGACAATCTCGGTTGGAACTAAGGAGCAATTTTTTTAGTCAAAGAGTAATTTCTGACTGGAACAAACTGCCTACAGAAGTAGTGGAGGCAAAATCAGTGGAAATGTTTAAACATCTGTTGGATAAATTTTGGTGGGGGGAAGATTTAAAACCTCTATTTCTCAACGCACGTAAAGTTTCACAAGTTTAAACTGTTTAGACCGTCAATTACCAGAAGTATCGGAAAATCTACAGTAGTCCTTCATTTCCGTACCTGATGTGATGTGACACTAATACACTCTACTGCTGGACCACCAACTCCTCAGATGTCACTATACATATCACCAGGATCTGGCCCACTTAAAGGAACAGATCATGCGTCAACTCCAGCCTGTACCTCACTACCTGTATCACTTCAGAAAATTCAGCTTGCCACATTAGCTATATTATTGGCCTTGACTTGAGCCTGACTATTGTCTATAGTCTATGTTGTAACAATCATGTTCTGCAAGAAAGTTCCAATTAAGAAGCGGCATAAGAAGCTCTGGATGACTATAGCCTGGCAAATAAAACTATCATTTGTGTTGCCATCAGGACAGTAGACTTAGATTTATTCAAAATAAGTGTCCTGACGTGTTTATAATTGTATGTTTGTATCGCGCCTCTGCACAGCACTGCATTACATACAATGTGTACGTACTGGTAGTGTACCAGCTGATTTGAGAGCGCGCGCTTGGGCAGCCGATATCACCTGACCTGCTATAGAATGAAGATTACATCCGATAGGTCGAAAGTTTTATTCGACTCTAGCTTTACCAATTTAATTACAAGCGTTTGTTGTTCTTTACTATATTTATTAACACAACAATAAATTAAATCGTCTTACTTTTGCAATATTAGTTAAAAATATCAGTTAAATGATTGTCAAAAATATGTATTTAAATCGTAAATTATATAATAAACATATATTTAAGTTGCTCTAAGCGTAATCGTACGGAAACTGAAAGGAGAATACCCGCAATTAGATTTATTGGCATCTACCTTCACGCGAGCTTACATACATGTAGCTTTGTGTTTTGTGTGTGTGTCTGTGTTCGAGCGTGTATTGTGTGTGTGCCAGCTAGCTAGCCCAGCCCGACAGTGACCTCAAAGCTCTCCGTCCAACCCGGCGATCAAGGTCTGTACTTTGCCGGTGGTTTGCGTTGACAAATGCGAGCCGCCGCGCGGTACGGTATAGTCGGCCAGCTATAGTGTGTACGGTATATGCGCCGCTGAAATGATCGTGGTGAATTTCGGCGAAGAGCGATGTGTAAGTCATTAGATTAGATAGATCTCCACCAAAAATGATGGGATATCGTCATTCTCTTGGATACCTTCTCATTTCATCCTGCCATACCAACGATCTCCCGGAATTCTAACGAATATCGCCGTCAAATTAAGGGAAAGAATCGTTCGAATTGAAGGGGAATTTCGAATCAATCAAGATGCCAAACGCACAAGAGTCTGAGCCCGGCAGCTCGGGCATGTCTGGGGACGTGTCTATTGAAGAAATAAGAAGTTGGTGGAAGGTTCCTGCGATAGCTCACTTTTGCTCCCTCTTTGGATCGACTTTTCACCTACCAGACTTTGAGATTGAGGTAAGAATTCACTCAATAGATCTGCATTTTACAGTGTGAGTGTGTCAAACTTCAGTCCAGAATCGTATGATGGGGGGAAAAGCTACGCACTTTGTTTACAAACGATAGAAACTATGCCAATTTTGATATTTGAACAAATTATCTGTTGCTAACTTGTGGCAAATATTCTAAAGATCATTAAGCAAGAACAAAATATCACAAAACTCACTAATACGAAAATCCCGCCGTGTTTTCCGAACACCTCTTGAATTCGCCGCCCGATGTTAGAAGGGGTCCTAAAGCTACGCACTCGATTTATCATGCAGTAAAGTAGAATTTCCTGTGCCTCAATTTCTAAAATATGTTCATACTATTATAGGATAATATGAAATTAAAGAGAATATAGCTCAAAAATTAAAAACAGTTGTGGGTGTTCTCTGCATTTAGAGATTTACTGCAGCCTCTGTAGAAAAAATTGAATAGGAATCGTTCGTCACTCTGCAGTCACAATTCCACACAAAGTGCGCATTTGCCATTAAAAACTGCGATGAGTGGTGCGTAGCTTTAGGACCCGCGCAGCTTTAGGACCCCCTACCATACATTTTTTTAAAACGTGTTTAAAAAAGAAAGATTTTAAATTAAAATAAAATGAGTTCAAAAATGTCTGAAAATGCATATTAAAATCTGATCAGTTGATCATGTGGGTTAATCTTACATTTACAAGAAAATAATAACTTTCATGTGAATGAAAGGAAATATAGACCCTTTACAGCTTTACCACAAGATTTGGACGAATTGTTTGGGATGTGGACATTGACCGTCACATTGTAATTTGTTATGGTTGTGAATTAGAAAGGAAAATTTGCCTTTGTGAGGCTTTGCCCAACGATCTGTGCCTGAATGGAATAAACTCCCTCTTGAAATAGTTAATGCAGTTTTGCTTGACAGCTTCCAAAAGCTCCTGCAAAATCACTTTGATAATATCCATCACCCCTCCTCATAACGTGCGTCCAAGTCTAATTTCATCTTCCAGATAGGCTGCAGAGCCCTTTGAAGACTACAGCAGATGATGATGATCAATGAATGACAATGAATCAAATTGTCATAAAAAACTTTTTACTACCGGTAATCGTGATCCACGTGCAAGCAAGGTGGTACACTTTTTTTCCAAATGGAAAATCACTTTAAACCTGAATTCATTTTATTGAGTTTCATTTTTATTTTTATATTTCAGGATTTAGAGGAAGCTCTTTTCCTTGATGCTGGCCAGGAAACAAGTCCATTTCTACCAGACCTATTGGTGGCGCTGTTGAAAGGATGCTTCCCCGACTCCCGTAAAGACATCACGTAAGTGGTATTACAGCATGGCATAACATAGACAGCTGGCAGCCGTCTGTTTCGAGGATTTTTTTTTACATTTTAAAAAAAATTCTTGACACAGACGGCTCGCTATCGTGCAGCCACCATTAGGGGGTTAACAATGCAAAATCCCCCGACGGGGCTCATTGATTTTTGTCTTTGTTTCATAAAATATATAAAAGGAACTGGACCAAAGTAAAGATTATTATTCTGTTTTAGCCTGAAACGCACTAAAACAGGAAATAAAACTTAAAAGGGGGAAAAAACAGCGACTTACATGTACAGTATTTGGCTGTCGCGCAACTTCCCTGGTTGATCCGAACTTAATCCATAAACATATGGCCATTGAGTCCCTGTACAGATCGAGTTAGAAATTGGGTCTCTGTAATTGGTGACTGGAGCCATGAAGTTCAGCGGAAGTTGCGGAACAACCGATAAAACAGAGACCAAAGCTTCTGGTCTAGGCAAAACAATGCCCCAAGTAATCAGTATCCTTTGCCTCTTCTCTGCACTATGCGTACATACATCTGCTTGATTCTATACAATCTAAAAGGACAATTGCTCACTGCAACCATCCTGCCTGTGGGGAATCTTCAGGTAGGACTATGCTATGCCAATTGATGCAGTACACAGAGCACAAGTTAAAAAAATTGTAAATTTTCAAGATATCACTTGTGTGACCAAATATACTAATTTCCATACAGTTGCAATTGTTTTTCATTAGTATTTTGGGAATAATTTTTGTATTCACCAGAGCGCTCAAAAACTTGGATTTTGGGTATATTTTTGGGAAAGTTTTATGGCAAGGAAATTGTCATTTGCAGTCTGTTTTTAATTCAGAAAAATAATAAAAAAGAAATTCATTTTTAGAGCCAAGTTATATGATATATAACTGTAGTGTAATGGGTGACTGACAGTGTCCAAAAAGCAAGCATTTGTTCCCAAGAAAAAGAGAAAATAAATCCAAACATTGCCAACCTTATTTTGCCGCACATAGAGTAGTAACCTTTATTGAATGAGTGTGAAAGGATAGATCTGCTTACAAATGATTGCAAGGGTTACTCCACAGAGATAGATTGTCATTTGAAATTCTATTGAGTCAATGGTAAAATACTATTGAACTGCAGGTATTTCACGTTATGGCCTCAAATGCTTCCTTTCTCATCAAAATCCTTGTACATACTCCTCACCGGGCCTGCCAAATATAGTACGATAATACACATGTGGGCCGTTTCATAAAGCTTTTTGTAAGTTAAGAGCGACTTTAAGAACAACTGGTGAACCTTTCTAATGCGCTAAACCTTCGCCAATGAATATACATGTAGCATTTGCCACTAGAAAGGATCACCAGTCGTTCTTAAAGTCACTCTTAACTTACGAACAGCTTTATGAAACACCCACCAGATGGTGGACTGTACTTCATCAGAAGAGAAGAAGAATGTGTATCAATCGGTTGCAGACATAGGCACCATTTTTTTTTTCAATGTAGATCAATATGGCAAGAAGAAAAGGAGAAATCAGTGAAACCAGATGGATGCTCACATAAATTTAAGTGTGACGTAGAGTCATGCTTTCATGTAAGCCTTGAAGGTGGATACACACATGATATGTAATGCGTAATCTGAGTGATGGTTACAGGGTATGACCTGACCAATGACCAGGGTTTTTTTTGAAATCCCCTGGAATATTATGATACATACAGAGATGCCAAGCTCAAAGAACAGCTACGCATGAGATTTTCTGTGAATCTGAGTGAGATCACAGACATTGTGTACAATGTATATGGGGATAGGCTGTGATAGTTGCGTGAGACAGAGATTTGAGGGGATGAACAAGAGTCCAAAATGCTTGAGTCTCACGCATAATGTGTGAGACTTGGTAGCTTTGTACATACATGTAGGGCCAACATATCATAGTGGTAAATGTAAAAATAAAAAATGTGTTTGTCATCTAAATGATCTACAGATGAAAATTTTAACTTCCATGGTAGGAGCATGTAAAGTATAATGTTTGTTAACTTGTTCTTGCTCTTTATCTCCTTTACAGAGTTGCCAACTATCATCGACACCTACGGGAGTTCATGAAGAAGCAATGGGAGCTGGTGGAGGGGCGAGTGAACCCTCTGAACCTAGAGGATGCGACATTCAAGGGCTTGCCAACCCTGATCAAAGTAGAGATTCTTCACTCGCTCTGCGATTTCAGGCTCGATGCGGCAGACGTCTCCCTGTTAAAGGTAAATGTTATTCTTGGCGGTTACACTTCGTAATTCCGAAGATACGATAAAACAAAATAAGGTTCGATGTTACGAAGGTTCGTTAATCAAAAAATGAAATAAGGTTCGTTGTTCTGAAGGTTCGTTAATCCGAAAACGAAATAAGGTTCCTTGTTCCGAAGGTTCGGATTAACGAACCTTCGGAATTACGAACCTTCTGAAATACGAACCTTCGGAATAACAAAGCTTTGGAAGTACGAATGTATGCGATTCTTGGCAACCTGTCCACATTTCAAGGGGAAAAATACAGAAGTTTCTTTCCCACTTTTTTTTACAACTTTTTAATAATTTGCCTTTATTAATAGGCTGAAAGGGTAAGGTAGTATGAAAAGAATGATGATGACTTTGAAGAGGGCTACAGTAGTACATGATGTTAAATTTGCATTGAGGAGGAGTTGTAGGGGGTGAGAAGTAGGTGGCTGTACTGGTAGGTGGATGGTGATGTTGATTAAGACAATGATCAAAGTGCTTTGTGGAGAATCTTGCCCCCACTTACAAACGGTGTTAGCGAGTGAAGAATGGTGGTGGATGTAATAGTGATGATGATGATGAGGAAGAGGATGATTTTGATGGTGATGATGATCATCATTGATGATATGATGATGATGATGGTGATGAGGATGATTTTGAAGGTGATGATGATGATTTTGATGGTGATGATGATTTTGATGGTGATGAGGATGATGATGATGATGATGATGATGATGATAAAAGGCAGTACTGGTAGGTAGATGGTGATGATGTCATGATGATCATGGTGATGGTATGATGACTTTGATATGGATAGAACCGATAAAAAGGGGCGGTGAGGATTAGGGTGAAATGGAGGAGGGGAAAGATGATGGTGATGATGATAGTGTTGGTGGTGAATACTGGTGATGATGATAATGGTGGTGGTGGTGGTGGTGATGACAGTGATGATGATGATGATAGTTGATGGTGATGATAGTGATTAGGCCCGTTTTGAAAGTCCATTTTTGATGCACGTGTACACGGCGTGTTTTTCGGTCGTGTACACGTGTACACGTTGTAAACACTGTGAGAGCGAGTTCTGTTTTCATGTCGACACGGACCCGCATCAATATGTCATAAAAAGGGTCTATATAGCCTAAGTCACGGTTTTAAAGCTTACCTGAGAAGTTTGAAGTATCAATCCACAAAAATTGGTGCAAATTAAAAGTTTACTCGGCTTAGCAGCGCATTAAATTAATAAAGAATGCAAAAGAAAATCAGTGCAGGGCCCTAGCTATCGCCGACGCTCGGTGGATGCGCATTTTGTATACTGTACCGTACATGTACATGCATGCACAGATCGCTGCAGAATAAGTGTAACTGAAGTTATCGATTAATTTTCATTATTATGTTGCCAATTTGAAGAGCGTTTGTTTGTAGGCTTGTGTGCGAGCGTATAACACGTAAGTTGTAGCGATGATCGCTATCGCAATTGGTGATTCTCAAATTGACTCTGAGTGTGATTGAGCAACGCTTTCGAGCTTTTGAGACCGGAGCAGACCCATTTCGTGGTACAAAAACGTGAGTCTCCAGAAAGAATGTGGATTAAATTGGCGATTTTGGAAGTGAACTCACTCTGGATTAATTGAAATATGTTGACATATTAGTAATTAAAACATGTGCAGTGTCTGAGAACTAAGATTTAATGTGAGGCTGTGAGCTTGTTTATGCAGATGCTACCGTGTACACGGTGATGGAATTTAGTACACGTGCACTGACTTGACCGTGCGTGTACACGTGTACCCGAAACGGGCCTAATAGTGATGATGAATGATGATGATGTTGATGATGCTGAGGATGGTGATGATGATGATAGTGGTGATGGTGGTGATGGTAATGAGGATGATGATGATAGTGGTGATGGACTAATGGTGGTGCTGCTGCTGATGATTAATTTATGATGATTATGATGATGATGGAGGTAATGGTGTGAGGATGTTTATGATGATGGCAATGATAATGTTAATGAGAACATAAGATGGGGATTCATGCAAGAGTGATAAGAAAATGAGAAGGATGAGGATGACAATTAAAGATACATTGCAGTGTTAGGAGGGGATAAGGATTAGGATAATGAAATGAGGAAGAACGATGATGATGATGATGACGATAATGATGATGATAATAATGGTTGCAATAGACATGATGATGACAAGCTTGAGTTTGACATAGAGCTACATGTACATGTATTATGGTTTTCAGGATTATACACCAGTTTTTCTGGACACCATTTGAAAGAGACACTCGTACCCCAAAAGAAAAGTAATAACCATGGATAAAAAGTTTATTCTTTTATTTCTTTTATGCACATGAAGGTAATCTCTTTATTTGAGTAACTATCATGTAGACCTCTTTATGATATACATGTATTTGTTTATTTTAATTCATCTTTCTTCATTGCGTCAGGATTTTCTAATCATTAATCAATCATTTTCAATGTTTAGGATTATCTAGGAGAACAGCTGCGTGTGGAGCCGCTGGGAACAGATTCTAAAGGGGCCAAATACTGGTATTTCTACAGCACTAGACTGTACAAGGAGGACCCAGCCCCAAGCTTTCAGCAAAAAGAAGCCAAACGCAAAAAGAAGTAAGCCTTGTATTCTTTCTGAAAAAGAAGTTAATCTTTGGCCCAAGTTTAGAGTAAATACTGCAGGTTTTCAATGTCTTCTGGATTTATACGTTTTGATTTCTTTCATTGGATTGTGTGTTGGTTGTTCAGTTTGGTTTCCCCATTTTCTCATTATATTTTTCCCTGAATGATGAATAGTTGGCAGTTTTGCTTCAAATTTAACTTTGCTATGTGTATCACCTCATTCATACTGCATTAGACCTACATGTAGTAGTATCAAAGTGTGGACTCAGCATATCGTCATATCAAAATAGAGGAAGGTAGAAATATAGTAATTCAATCGTCTTGAAGAACAGCAAATGTCTTAATTGGCAGTTCTGAGGTTGTGGAAAATTTTACGTTGAAACCTCCCAGGCTTTTTTCGCAGAATAATTTTTTTCATTTAAGTCACTGTTTAAAAAAAAAACACACACAAAAAAAATTAGACAGATGAAGGTAAATACATACATGTATACAGTGTATGTGAATGATTAGGAATTATGTACACGTAAGGCCCGTTTCGGGTACACGTGTACACGCACGGTCAAGTCAGTGCACGTGTACTAAATTCCATCACCGTGTACACGGTAGCATCTGCAAAGCTCACAGCCTCACATTAAATCTTAGTTCTCAGACACTGCACATGTTTTAATTACTAATATGTCAACATATTTCAATTAATCCAGAGTGAGTTCACTTCCAAAATCGCCAATTTAATCCACATTCTTTCTGGAGACTCACGTTTTTGTACCACGAAATGGGTCTGCTCCGGTCTCAAAAGCTCGAAAGCGTTGCTCAATCACACTCAGAGTCAATTTGAGAATCACCAATTGCGATAGCGATCATCGCTACAACTTACGTGTTATACGCTCGCACACAAGCCTACAAACAAACGCTCTTCAAATTGGCAACATAATAATGAAAATTAATCGATAACTTCAGTTACACTTATTCTGCAGCGATCTGTGCATGCATGTACGGTACAGTATACAAAATGCGCATCCAACGAGCGTCGGCGCTAGCTAGGGCCCTGCACTGATTTTCTTTTGCATTCTTTATTAATTTAATGCGCTGCTAAGCCGAGTAAACTTTTAATTTGCACCAATTTTTGTGGATTGATACTTCAAACTTCTCAGGTAAGCTTTAAAACCGTGACTTAGGCTATATAGACCCCTTTTTATGACATATTGATGCGGGTCCGTGTCGACATGAAAACAGAACTCGCTCTCACAGTGTTTACAACGTGTACACGTGTACACGACCGAAAAACACGCCGTGTACACGTGCATCAATAATGGACTTTCAAAACGGGCCTAGTACACGTCATATGACATGGCATTGTGTTTTATTATGTTTTGTTTTATTTATGAGGCTCCTTTTTTATTTGTTGTTTTTCAGAGAAAAGGAGAAAATCAAGAAAAGAAAGGAGAAAGAAGTGATTCGGAAAAAGAGACTTCAAGAAACGACAAAGGCTCGGAAAGCCCTGGAAAAACGAATGGCGAAAAAAAAGCCATCGAAAACAAAGAAATTAATGAAGCCTCTGAAAAGTGATAAGTAAGTATCAGACATTCCTTTGAAATTTCATACAGTGTCCATGGGATCAGTTTTGTGAAAATTGTCAGCATTGAACAAATGTCCCACAGTAACAAAAGGCTGGTCACACTGCCCGAGCGTTGTTGGAGCGGTAGGGAGAGAGGGTCGAATTTCGCACTCAAAATTGGGGAAAAAATTGAAAACAAATAAAAAGCAATTGAAATAAAAAATGGTGAACGGTAGCGAGCGGTGATGATTTTTTTCTCTCCGCTCCACGACCGCTCCAACAACGCTCCGGCGGTGTGACCAGGCCTTTAAGACAGCTGGAAAGTGTTATGAATGATTTATCAGACACAGTTTGTTTTGTCTGACAGTTTCCATAATACGAATCCTTCTCTGCCAATCAAAACCAAGGAAACCTTCAGATCAGACAAGTCGTTGGACAAAGTGTTAAATGAAAAGCCCTCCTATGCTTCTCAGCTAATCGAAGCCAAGGAAACTTTAAAAAGGGATGAATCCAACCTTAGTCATGAAATGTTGTGACTATTTCAAAATTGAGATCCCTAAAGCTATTTAGATTTCATACGTGGAAGGACAATGTACTTTATAAGGGATTTGCGGTTTTCTCAAAATTACTCATTCCCCTGGGGCAGCAATCCGAATATAACCAATTTGGCATAATATACAAATATACCAGGCTTTGAGTAAGTGTAGCAGGAATTATTTGTTGGAGGTTGGAATGGCATTACTATTTTTTTCCGAGGGACTTGCCTGGTAGAATCACCTCGCTGACCGGTGCACCTGAGAGATCATGATCTGTGACGTGAATGATGGAATAGTGCACTTTTCCGCCATTGACGTCACAGAATAGTAACATTTCTTCAGTGGGCGTTTCATTTTAAACATCGCAAAATAGAATATGTTTGGTCACATGATGCTATTCAGACCATTCAGCATATAGGATTCAGTTTATAGAGGATATAAAGCCTTATATCCTTATGAAAGAAGAATATAGTTGAAATAAAACTAAAAAATAAATAAAACAAAAAAAAATAAGGGAAAAAGAATTTATTTTTTTTGGTATTGAAGTAAATATGAGAGTACTTTCTTGCCTCACATCAGTATGACATCACCAATGCAGCCAATTTGAAGTCTCCATACATAGTGATTACAAACTTTTACAAATTAAAAAAAATCATAACTTCCTCACAGCTTGTCCAATTTTTTCAAAACTTTCACCCATGTACTTGTCTGATTTTTTCTCTTCTGATAAAAACAACTTTTTATTTGGGTTGGAATCCCCTTTAACATCTGACAATTTGTCAGATGACAAATTTTGATTAAATGCCTCCCTCTTGTCTTATTAAAAAAAATCTTTATTGTAATCAGTAATCTTTGCACATGTGGTAGCACAAAAATTAGTGACTGATCATAAGATTGGTCTTAATGTAAATTGTATATAATGCTCAATGCAATTAATCAAGAGTATCAGTCCTATAATCAATTCTTGAGTTTTGTGTCACTGGGCCCTGTACTATGAAGAGGTTACATAATTCTTTTGGGAGTTGTAGCTCTATCTCTGGCTTTTTCATAGACTTACGATTGGCATCTATCATACAATTATTTTCATCTGGTATTTGTAATCTGTTTGGAGTATGGACACTGGATTTATAAATAATTTTGAATCTTGCATTTAAAGGTACATGTAAACTAAAGTTGAGGCTATACTTTGAAAAATGAAATTATACGTGGTTATTGTAAACAAAATCTTAAAAACCCAGATATGTAAAGTTTCTGAAGTATAAATTGGAATGCGATGTTATCATTAATACATTTTTAGTGTACCTGGGTATATATATATTTCTTAACTGTTCCAGGTATCTGGAAAATATATGTATATGTAGGTAACATCAATTAAATTGCATGTACGAAATGTATATTCATATGATTTGGTAATTTATTGGAATGATCACATGCACTTTTGGGGATCTACCAAATCTTCTCTTCTTTTTCAGAACAACTTTTGTTTATCTACAGTGTACTTTGAATTGGAATTTACAATGAAGAAGTTAACAAGAAGGGTACAAAGCTAGTCCTTCTTTCTTACTGAAATATCTTTTCTTTTCAATTCTTCAGTGAGACATGCAGTGAGGACAACATTCCTCTGAGACAGCTGTGCAAGAAGAAGGCAGAGGAAATCAAAAAAGAAGATAAACCAACAGGAAGAGGTAAAGGAAAGAGGAAGATGGAGGAGGAGAAGGTGGAAGAGCCAGAAGAGATCAACGAGAATGGGAAGCGGAAGAAGAAGATGCCGGTCAAAAAGAATGTCAAGAAAGTTAAGAAAGAGGAGGTCAAGGAGGAGCCGGGAAGCGATGCCGATTCGGAAAGCGAGGAAGACGACAATCCAAAGAGCAAAAAGAAGAAGAAAGAAATGAAGATGAGGAGGATGATTAAGAAAGAGGAGCTGGAGACGGAGACAGAGTGCGAGGAGGAGGTCGACAAGAAGAGGAGGAAAGTTTCAAGTCCAAGAGGAAAAGGAAGAAAGAAAGAAGAACTAAGCATGGACAGCCAAGAGGAGAGTGATGTTGGAAAGAAGAGTAAGAAAGGGAAGATGAAGAAGGGAAAAGGTCTGAAGAAGATGAAGGAAGAAACGGCAACAAGTGCAGAGAGTGAAATGGACATCACTGAAGCAAGGGGTAAGAAGGGTAAAGGGGTTGGAAAGAAAAAAACCAAGAAGAAAGGTGAAGAAAGCCAGGAGGATACTGAGGGTGAAGCAAAGAAGGGGAAGAAAATCAAGAAAGGGAAGAGTAAGAAGGGTAAAGACACTGCTACAGAGAGTGAAGCTTGTGATGCCGATGAAGAGAGGGAGGAGCCAAAGGGCAAAGGTAAAAAGAAAAGCAAGCTGTCTAAGCTGAAGAAAGAATCATCCATGGATCTGCAGAGTGGGAGTGACCTGGACAAGAAAACTGGGAAGAAATTAAAAGCAAAGAAAAAGAAAGCCAAAGCGGAAGCGTCATCCCAGGATGAGAGCCAGGAAGATCTACCCAAAGGCAAGGCAAAGATTAAGCAAGAGGTGACGGGAGTGAAAGAGATGGATGAATCAGATGAAGGGAAGGTAAAGAAGAAGCGAAGGAGAAAGAAAGAGATCAAGAGCAAGGAAATCATCACTGCAACTGAAAGCGATACAGAGGCTGAACCAGAGATATCCAGAACTGGCAACAAGAAAGACCAGAAGACATCCAGTCCAGTCAGGGTAACAAGAAGTGGAACCCCTACCAAAGCTGAAAAAGAACCACAGAAGAGCAGATGTGCAACTCCTAAAGGGAAGAATGCTGCCAAAGGAAAGGCAAAGAACATCCCAGATGCCAGCTCACAGAGTGAAGATGATAAGGGATCGAAGTCTAAGAAAGGGACAAAGGCAGGGCAGAAAGCCGGGAGACAGATAAAGAAATCATCCAAGAAATCCGACAAAGAGGGGGCTCAAGAGAGTCAAGAAGAAGGCCGTGAGACCGGAGATTGCTCTGTCTCTCCTTCAAAGAAGCCTGGTAAAGGTGGGAAAGCAGCAACAGCCACAAAGAAGAACAAGCCATCCACAAAATCTGGCCAAGACGACGAAACTGTCTCCCGTGAGGAATCAATGGCCCAGGACAATTCTGCCAAAAAGGGCAAAACAGCTCAACCAGGGAAGAAGCAGACTCCTGCCAAGAATTCCTCAAAGGCTCCTGCAGAGCAGAGCGACCTGGACGAGAGGGAGGCCCTGAAGGAGCTCCAGTCCCTCCTGCTGTTGGAGAACATGCTGAAGGTAGCCTCCGACGATAGCTCCAGTGAAAGCTCCAGCGAGGAGGAGCCGGAGACGGCGCGATGGCACCTGATCTGCCACACCGAGGAGGACTGGGAGAAATTGACAGAATCCTTCAAGAAGGCTAGGAACAAGGCCGAGAGGGAGCTCTATCTTGTCCTTAAGGAAGACTTCTTATCTGACATTCACGACATCTTTGCTGCAAAGGTAATTCATTTTCTATTTATGTTCTCGAGTTGCCAATATCCTTGCAAATACCAATTTTCTGCTATGACTTTTTTCTAATAATGAAAAGAAATTTTACTGTATATTCGTATGTATCCCCAAATCCCTTTTATTTTTACACAATGATTATTGTAATAAAATGAAATGTTATATTTAACCTCTAGTCAAGGAATATCTGTGTGATATTCCACATTAAAATACCCTTTAATTCTTGAGTGTTTATGAACTCATGCAAAAAGTGAAATATTCTTTATTCTATTTGATGATCATCGCTTTGTTTTATGAACGAGCACTTACATGTAGATGGAAGCTTCAAAAAAAGATGTCATGAGACAGACAATGATATTTCTTCCACATTGAAGTGACATTGAATTTGTTGGATTCACAATATGGTGCACCACCTATCGTTTGCAACGGACAGGCAGAACTACGCAAAGCCTTCTGGCAAAAGTTGACATATCTGTTGCGCGCTCTCGATGCATACGAGTGCTGCACTGGCCGACGAGGTTCGGCTGGCTTGCATAAAATTATGCTGTTTACCAGGGTCCTGGGGTGCGTTTCATGAAAGGACTTGTCGGACGTTTTATCCGACTTACCATAAAAACAGTGCCTCTCAGCCAATCAAAATCATGGAAAGATGTTAGATCTGACAACTTGTCGGATGAAAATATTGATGAAACGAGGTGGGAGAGAAATATGCCGCATATTCATTTGCAAAATTTAGACCGTTTTTGGTGAATTCTTCCTCCGCTATTGCCATGTGGTTTTCATTTTTGACGCATCACACTTTAATACACTAGCACTGTGCTCTGCCTGCGTGCAACGGCGACCCAGAAGTTAGAAATTGGCCGGTCCACTGCAACTGTTGGATGGTGCTCCATATTGTGAATACACTAAATGATATGGTGTTGACAATCATGTGCAAATTGTTTCTAATAACGATCATCATTTTTTTGTCAGGAACGAGCACTTAGACGGAAGCTTCAAGAAATGATTCCTAGACGAACCTCTGGGAGAATAGCGGACATCAAGGTCAGGCAAGAAGAGGAAGTAAGTATTCCAAACAATTCTGTACCGGCCACACTGAAATGTTACCCAGTTGCATTGAAAATCAAAGGGAGTTTGTATTATAATGTTGAATAGATATGCAGGAGACTCATGTTATACTTTTCTGACCATACTCTATGTGTACAATATTATCTCCCCCCCACCTGCCGTATTTTTCCCATTTCACTGTACATGGAAGGCAAAGTACATGTACATGAATTATCTAACCGTAATGGAACCCCCAACATTGTGTGCGATAAATCTGTAACATGCACAGCCGGTGTTTTTTGGTCTCATGGCTTTTCTTTGAAATTAAAAAGTGAAATTTTGAGGTGAACTAATACCCTTACACCTGTGCATCATTTGTATTATCGCCTTTGACAGGAGAGGATGAAGTCTCTTGCGGAATACGAAGAGGCACAGAAGAAAGAAGCAGAAGAGGCGGTCCGGAAGATATCCCTGCGCAGGAGAAATAGGAGACAGGGGGAGTATACGGAAGAAGCGGATGAAGAAGAAGAAGAGGAGGAGGAAGATGAGGTAGAAGAAGAAGATGAACAAGAGGAGGAGGGAGGTGAAGAGGAGGGGGAGGAGGTCGAGGGAGATGAAGAGGAAGAGGAGGAAGAAGAGGAAGAAGAGGAGGAAGAAGAGGAAGAGAAGAATAAAGAGGAAAAAGCTGGAAAGAAGAAACAAGCTGCCAAGGAGGAGAAAAAGGGTGAGTATTAATGTAAAATTATCTGGACTTCAAGATATAAATGCCATGTACGCTATCACCTTGGTTCCTGACTAGGAAAAAATTCATCAATAATCAATTTCAGGTTAGGTGAAATTTATATTTTGTATTAATTAATAGGGCTATTGATGTCAGTACTTAAATTGAGTTTGATTTTTTTTACCACCTAAAGCTATCACAATACTATGCTATCACCCAGCTGAAAACAAAAGAAGAAAATATCAGTGGCATGTTAAAAAAAAATTCATACAAAAATCACGTTGTAGAAAAGAGAAATGAACTCAGGATAAAAGAAGGAGGAGGATGAGGAAGATTAGGAAGAAATTAATAACTTTGTTGGGGACTCTTTTGCGATCAGAATTGCAGAAAACAATTCCATTTGACCAACAAAAGTAAAAGTTATACATTTATGATTTTGCCGGCCTCAAAATAATCGACGGCCATGGCCGTCGATGCCCCCATTACTGGCCGTCATGCCCTTCTTCTTTTTGCTAAAAGTTACGGCCACTAAAAATGTGCCCTTTTTATATGGCCGTGGTGCCCTTTTTTCTCATAAATGTGCCCTTTTTCTGATATATAATGTACCCCTTTTGAAAGTCTGCACCTTTTTTTCTGAGCGAGGAAAACTTTTCTCCGATCTCAAAAAGTATTCAATACCTTAGCTTTACCAGCGACGTCCAGTGCATGTATGCAGTCTAGTCCGAAGCCGCGCCGAACGATGAGCTAGCTATACACAGCTGGCCGGCCGGCCGGCCGCTAGCGCGCTTTACATATGCTATGTAAGCTGCAGCATAAGAATGGACGAGCGCGAGCTCCGTATGTGTACTACACAAATGTCGCGCGCGCGCGATGCGTAAGTACAGTACTTTGAATGGGAGTGTTTCATAAAGCTGTTCGTCAGTTACGAACAACTTACGAACGACCGGTGATACTTTCTTGGGTGCTAATCAGATTCACATTTAATTACATGTAGCTCAAGAAGGTATCACCAGTCATGCGTAAAGTTCATTTTTTCTTAAGTAAATAATGTGGTTTGGTAATGAATCTGATGTATAACATCGACTATGGAAAGCCCCCCCCCACGCCGCGAAACTGTAACACCTACAAATAATTTATTACATGCCCCTTAAAAAGTGGCCTTGGTGCCCCTCTGTATGGCCTTGGTGCCCTCTGCTGCCTGGCCTCAGTGAAAAAGTGCCCCTCAAAAAAGTGGCCTTGCCCCCCAAAAATCCTATTTCGAGGCCTGTTTTGGGATGAAACACAGAATTTGCATGGATTTTGTACATGGAATAATGTTTTTGAGCACTTATGGGTTTGACATGCATTTAAAAAAGTTTGCTTGATCTGGAACTGCATATTCGGGCATCGCAAATTTGGTCGCAAAAGATGTGCAAGACTTGAAAGTAAACTGTCAGTGAGCGGTGCGCTAAAAGAATGCGGCATAGCGGCGTGTAGTGATGAAATTGCTTGAGGGGATAAAAATTGACCCCCCCCAGTTAAATAAGGATTAAAGTGATTGGTTCACATTGGTTTGACTTTAAAAAATCTGAGCTACATGTAGAAGGTCACACTTGTCACCTATGTCTGTGATATGTTACATAAAAGAAGCCCAGAAAAAATTGCGTTTGAAAATCATTTAGTGCTTTAAAAATTGAAATATAAGGTGACCGGAAACACCATCTTAATTTCATCCCATACACTTATGTGTACTATTTAGGCATCTATAAGACGCCTCTTTACATAATCGGGGTTTGCCTTGTAGTTTTAGCTTTTCATTCTCAATAATGGTTGTTTTCAGGGTTTATTAGTTCTAATACATGCACTTGTACACATCTTTCATCTTGGTTTGAGAATTTTTTAAATCAGCTGCACACAAAGTTAAACAATACCTTTAACATCTCAAATCCTTCACATGTTCCAACTCTGCTTATATTCCATAGGTTTGTGAAAGCAGACTAACATTCTCTTTTCCTTTCTTCCAATAGAACGAGGTATACGTGCGAGACTGCGTGCAAAGAATGCGTCCCCTGAACCGAGCTCCGATGACCCGACCTCATCGAGCTCCGTGCCCTATGACCTCGGCTTCGGCAGGACGACACGGAGCAGCCGGAGCCAGGTTCAAGCGGAACAGGAAAAGGAAAAGCTCAAGAAAAGCTTTGCAAAAGGTGAGGAAAGTATGGTGTGACAAGATAGTGCCAGAGTCAGGGACAAAATAGCATGGGGGACTGGGGGAGATTTCACCCCCGAAATGCTTAAAAGAGCCCACCAGAATAAAAAAAAGCCTTAGAAAATCCCTTTTCTCTGCGATGTTTGAAGGCCTAGGGAGCGTTTCATCAATATTTTCATCCGACAAGATGTCAGATCTGACATCTTTCCATGATTTTGATTGGCTGAGAGGCACTGTTCCTATGGTAACTGTGGGATAAAATGGGACTTGTCGGATAAAACGTCCGACAAGTCCTTTCATGAAACGCCCCCCTGGTCCCATGTTTGGAAGTAATCTGACCCTCTTTATATAGAAGCTTCATAAAATATTTTGTCTTTGTTTTGTCTTTGTCTATGCTCTATGGCAGTGTCTGTGATACAAAGGGTATGTTGAAGTCTGCGTATTTCATCATTACACGATTGTCACCTGTGTAGACACGGTCATTTGTATAAAGTGAAAAAAGCACTGGGGATAGTATGCAGTCCTGTGGTATTAAATGGGGGGAAATATGGGTTGGACGTACCAAAAAGTTGATATATCATGGTATTTGCCCTACATATTCAATATGTGTCTCCCAACAGCTCTTATACGTCGTTGTTCTTTCTCTATCTCTCTAGTGCTAGATACCACAAAAGCCCATTATGAGGCATGGCCATTCATCGACCCTGTACAGGAGTCTTATGCTCCCAATTATTACAGCATCATCAAAGTCCCCATGGATATCGCAACAATGGATCTCAAAGTCGAAGAGAGGATGTACCACTCCATCAACGACGTAAGAAATGATTCTTATTCAAGTGTTTATGATGTTGGCCAGCGTTAATCCTCAAATTGGCAACTTCATTATTTTTTTTCTCAATTATATTTTGTCAAAGTATAGCATTCTATCAATGATGTAAGAATAATTTTTCACTCAACCCTTAGTAGTGTTGACATTTTTTTTGCAATATCTATGTAAAAGAATAAATGGTACACTCTATAAAGACATTAATTTTTTTTTTCTATTTATGTTTTTTTATGTTTGTTCATTCTTATTTATTGCATTGTAGGAAAAGATCAAAATTTTAATCTCTTACTCACTTTGACACTCTGACTTATTTTTTATTGTAAAAAATCTGAAACATTTTGACCACCGTTTTGTTGGCTCAGTTGGTAGAGATTCCTTCTCACAACCAGGAGGTCGGGGGGTTCAAACCCCGGCCGCGTCAGACCAAAAGAGCTTAAAAGATGGGAGTTGCTGCTACCCTGTTTGGTGTTTCGATTAAAGGGATAGAGCCCTGTCGATCTGGCGCTGCACAGCGGCTTCCTTGCCCATGATTAATTGGGAAAAGCATATTTTCTGAGTATTTCACGTCTATTTCAAACAATCAAAAATGTGGATTTGTTTCCCACGCCATTTTTTTTTCATTAATTCATGAACACATCAAGCATAAAATTAAATGTGATTATGTATTTTTCATCATTGTTCTCATATATTTTGAACAGTGTAACAATGGACATTGTCACCATCAAACTTGTCATTTGTTTGAAGAATTAGCCACTTGTTTCATTACATTTATGCTCATGTATCATATTACGTTTGCAATTTAACACTCTTCTGCTAGACAACATATTTCAATAGTACCTTCATGACTAGTTGGAAACATCAGTATTTTTCAGAATTGCTGTATTTTCCTCATGAAGTACAAGTGATTAGAAATAATTGAAAAAATACTAGTATTTTTATGTTTTCCTCAAAATGTGCAAGTAATTAGAAATGATTAAAACAATATCAACATTTATATTATTTTGACAACTTTGCAGTTTGCGTAGTATGATGATTTTAATGTTTCCCCTGCATAGCCAATTTCAAGATTTTAGTGAGCATTAAGTTTATCATCAAATGAAAGATACCATGAACAAACCAATTGAAATAATGAGATTTAACCGTTATCTATAATGACCTTCCATGTAATTTTATTTTTTTTAATTCATTTCATTTTATTTATTTCCCTTTCTTTCTCTTCACAGTTTGTGAATGATATGGACCTGATTTTTCAGAACTGTGTTCAATACAATGGAAGAAAAAGTGGTGAGTATCGATTTGTCAAAGTGGCAAAATTGGAGCCCAGTTATGTTTGTTTGTCTCGGCTAATCTGTGGCAAATAGTACAGGGCTCCGCATTAACCCATTTTTCCTACTGGTCCGACCTGATGTCGAACCAGTAGATGTCCAGTTTGTCCATTTTTTTCAGAGCCATTTCTCAATTTTAGAGTCATTTTTTGAGATGCCAGAGCCATTTTTGTCTCACCTGCGAAGCAGAGTGAGACTATAGGCGCCGCTTTTTCCGTCGGCGGCGGCAGCAACATCAAATCTTAACCTGAGGTTAAGTTTTTGAAATGACATCATAACTTGGAAAGTATATGGACCTAGTTCATGAAACTTGGCCATAAGGTTAATCAAGTATTACTGAACATCCTATTAGAGTTTCATGTCACATGACCAAGGTCAAAGGTCATTTAGGGTCAATGAACTTAGACCATGTTGGAGGAATCAACATAATGCAACACAGAGAGTTAATGGATAATATGATATATTTTCCAGTAATGTAATAAAATGCTGTTACTTTCTTGTTATTTCTACTTCATGACTCCTTTGATATGCTTTTGCTTTTTCCAATTTATCTATATCATATTGTACCTGTAAATGTACAACCTTTCCTTATAGTGTTGTTCTTTGTGTTTTGATTTTTCCAGAATACACACTTATGGCACGCAAGGTAGAGGCTTGTTTCCGACGGGCACTCAAGAAGCAGTTTCCAAATTTCCGGAAGAAGAACGCCAACTGCCGACCTGTGCCCAAACCTGTCTTTACCGACTCCCAGGATGAAGGTGAGACGGATTCGCAGAGTTCCTTGGACAACAGATCATCCAACAGGTTCTCTAAGAAAAAGACGGCCCGGAAGAAGTCTGAGGAGAATGACGGAGAGGGTTTGGAGGAGAACGAAGAGGGAGATGAACAGGAGCAGGATGATGATCAGGAAGAGGATGAGGAGGAAGAAGAGGAGGAGAAGGAGAAGCAGAAGGAAGAGAAGGAGAAGAAAGAGAGGGTCTTTGAGGAAATGGTAGCGTCATCTTCAGACCCTAGTCCTTGTCCAAGCCCGGCTTCCTACCACTCTGAAGACTACGCAGAGCTTAAGAGCTCCAAATCATCCTATCTGAGCCTCAGGGCACCCCAGAAATGGAAGGAAGATGATGACGATGGGGATGATGAGGAAGAAGATGATGATGATGACATTCCTGAATTGGATGAAAAATCTGTCAAAAGTGTCCTGGACAAAAAAATTAGTGATGGAGTGAGAAAAGTATCGTCCTCTCCCCGAGAGAGGAATTAATTCTGAGCGAGGATGAGGATTGTAGTAAGAAAAGTGCCAAGACAAATATTAATAAAGTCGGTTCCTTGAGTGGTGCAATAAGTGGTTCAGGATCGCCTGAGAAACCCTTCGGGACAGAGCCAAGACCAGGACCATCATACATGCCAATATCATCGGCCCGCTACTCAGATAATTTTGAGAAACCGAGAGCGCATGTTCCTCCGATGGTTGCAACGCCTCTACGACAGAGTAATTCTGGTAACGTGAGCCATCAACCTAAACCGCTGGAGGTAGCCAACAGTGGGGAAGATAAGAATAGGTCACAGAGTTCTGTTCCTACTGATCAAAGGAAAGTGCCATTCTCGCCAACTTCAAAGACATCTCAGGACTCTGCATTACAGGAGATGTCAGGACAGTCAATTGCTGATAGGGGTATGGGAAAGACTGGATATTCTTCAGGAGATCAGTTGATGCAAAAGGGGGTTGTTCATCATGGAGTTGTGCAGGGACCAGAGCCTTTGGCTGTGCAACCGATAGTTGAAAGAAATACGGCTGTACAGCATAATCGGTCTTACCAGGATATGATAGATCTCAATGCAAGGAGACCTCAGCCCCCACCGCAGTCCCCTTGGTACAACACACATTCAGAACAAAGCAATAAATCATCAAGTGCAACGCAAGCTGTTCCACCCTTGATACAGGATGGAGCAGGCTCTCAGGGAACCATGCTGCAACAGCCACCAACAAGTGGCACTACTGAACAAAGAACCCATGAAATCATTCCAATACACCATTCGGGTGATACGCAACAGCAAGGTAACTTGCCAAGTCATCATCAAAGTCATCATTCTCAAGGTCATCCACAAAGTCACCCACAAGGTCACCCTCAAAGTCATTCACAAGGTCATCCTCAAAGTCATCCACAAAGTCATGCACAAGGTCATTTGCAAAGCCACCTTCATTCTTACCCTGGAAGTCAAGGAATAGGACGTCCATTGGATACTTCTGGCATGCCCTCACAATGGGGCATGCCGTCTAGAGATGTCGACCCTTCCCCTGCAAAACTCTGGCGACCTCTTACAGTAGACTCTCCGTCAGTGCCTAGCCAAGGCCAAACCTCTCTCATGCACAAGGCCCAGAGTCCGCCTCAATACCCTCAGACTTCTCAGAGTGTTAGCCAATCAAGTACAGTGCCCTCTCAATCTGCCCAACAACAGGCTGCTCCTATGTCAGAAACCATGCAGCGATTAGCATCACAGGGAAGTCCCAACGCCCATCATGGTAGCAGTACTACTGCAACAGAACTCTTGCGCAGCATGGCATCTCCAACTCAAGGAGCAGCCAACTCTACCAGGCCTTCTCAAGATGTTTCTAATCCGCCGACTACCCAAACCAATTCCCTCCCCGATGATGCTTCTAGGCCCAGCAACTCTTTTAAGTTACCATCCCACAGTCCTATGCCAAATACTATTCCTTCTGGCTACCCTAGCTACATGCCAACTCAGAGGGTACCAACTCCAGGAATGCCACCAACTATAGGAACTCCAACTCCAGGAATAGATCCGACCACCTACCCAGGATACAGTGGACAGGTGGTTCCAGGTCGCAAGGATAGCATTTTTGATCCAATGAGAACTGGCCACACCTCCCCGTTCCCAACCACACCCGGTCCCAAGCCGGACATCTTCAACCCAACTGGCCGGTTGACTCCTGGAGGTATCCACCCGTCTCTGTCATCACACCGATCGTCAGCTTTCAACCAGCCTCAATCTGCACTGTACGCAGGCCAATTCCACTCCATACCTGCCAGTCAGACCCTGCCGTCATCCTACCCTGGTCTCAGCTCTCCTTCCCACCTACGCAGTCTTCTCCAAGGGCGACAGGGAGCCATCCCTGACCCCATGGCTCGGGTGGGCCAGTCTGATGTCACCATGCTGCAGAGGCATCCTTACCTTGATCAGTCAGCGTATGGGGGTTCCCCAGGGATCGATCCTAGGTACTCTATGTACCCCCAGCAATACAACCCACGGATGCCACAGCAACCGATGGGATCCAGCGTACCATACCCGGTAAGGCTTCACTGCATGTTTATTCACTTCTATTTAATTAATTCATTATGTTTTATTTTATTTTGTTTAATGAGGTCCCCGATCTGGAATGAAATTGCTGTTTTACTTGGGGACATTCATTATTTATTCATTAATTGTTGAAAAACCCCTATGGGAATGATATGAAAATATAAAAACGTTTCCTCAATCTCAGAACAGGCCCATTGCGCCTCTGCGAACAATAGGTGGTTTGCTAGATACATTGGTGGATTTCAAGTTCAGTGTTGATCTTTTGGTGTTGGTGTTAGGTCAATCCTAACATGAGTATAACACCAAACATAAAATGGAGGTTGTCCTGAAAAGTCACTCACTAGTTGTTGAGATGTCAATAGTGTGATCTGGATCAGAGCTAGGGAAAGCAATCCAAATTTCAACACCAACGCCAAAACCGAACTTAAAATCACCCATTACATGTATATTTACCTGTATGTCAATCCATCCATATTTTCTATTTCAAGCCCCCACCTACCTTTAATTTTCAGATCATCTGTCCTGTTGATAACTAAAAAAAAGTAGGTGTTTTTGATGGACCAAAGTCTAATAAAGTTTTCGTGACATTTATCTGATCAACCCCACCCCCTTGTTATTTTTTTTCTGTAGGTCGGTAGCAGTAGCTCCTACTTTTCAGGGCAGGCCCCTCACCCTCAAGGCTACCCCTCCATCAACCCATCTCATGTACCACCCGGCTACAGGCGATGATGTGCGCTATCCTCGAGAAATGGTAACAGTCTTTCTATGAGGTAACATGCCTACGGAGTACATGTAACAACCACTCCACAAACCCATCTCATGTGCCAACCTGCTGTAGGTGATGATGCGCGCTATCCCTGAGAAATGGTCACATTCTTTCATTGCGGTAACGGGTAGAGAGATTACCATTCAAGCAACCCATCTCAATCACCTAACGGCTATAGGTGATGATGCATGCTATCTCTGAGACGTGACAACAATCTTTCATTCAGGTAACATGCCAGAAAGGGTGTGACAATAGTCACTGATTCTCTGGCAGTAATGCAGGTTATTGTTCTACAAATGGAAATATCAGAAAGGTGAAAGGTGAAAGACGGACGAGGAGGAAGAGGAGATATCAACGAGAACTAAATTATTTATCCTTGTTCCTCTCTCACTGGCAATTACACTGTATGTATAAATTATGTATTTTAGGTATTTATTGTCACTCTTTACCAGTGAGATTTTGCGTACATTTTATAAGGTAAAGTTTACTTCTCTGATTTGACAGCGTAGTTTTTGTCAATTTGAAAAATAGTTTGAAAAGAGTTTAGTAGGGCAACGGAACTTTTACACAAAAGATATGTGTATCATGAATAACGTACATGTCTGTTCAAGAAGTATTCTTGAAGGATTTGAGCAAAATGTTCGTTACACCTAAATCAAACAAATTCTCATCTTTTCACAACAATTAAGTGTTTGCCTTGTGCGCTTCCACCTAGGACTCGTTTCTGCAGGCTTCTTCAGACTAGCGCTGGTGGGGTAGTATCGGCTGGGCGGCAGTTGGTGAGAATGGGAATGTATGTAGTGGAAAGTTTATATTTTCCAGCATCTCTGTTCACGGAATCTGCCAGGTTCTTCTGGATGTGAATGGCCTCCCTGACCCATCTTGTGTATTTATTGTCATCTCTAGCTAGGAGTTTACTCTTATTCCTGTTTATTGTGTGATTCCTTTAGGCTATATGGTCACTACTAGATGACTTAAGCCCCCATCACACTTATTCAGAAACAGTAGGAATCAAGCAGAAGCTGGAACCAAAAAAATATTCAAATATCTAGACATTTTCGGGAGGAATTTATGAATTCACCAAACTGGAGTTGAAATTCAGTAAATTGACCGGGTGAATCATCATACACTAGTCAAAATGAACCACAAAGGGAGTCAGATTGATAATTTGTGCTGCATTCTTGGACATTCTAGGCATTTTAGATATTCTGACTGCATTCTGAGTGCATTCGAAATATTTTTGTTTCTTTTCGCCGTCCCGAAGTTTTTGGTCATGTTCTAAACATTTGAGGGGTATTTTCGAACGGTGTTCGACGTAGATTTAAATGACCAACTGGTGGTCGAACAATAGTCCTTTCATTCTGGCCAATTCTGCTTGATTCAGAATAAGTGTGATGGGGGCTTTAGGACTGACTAAGCCTCGTTTGTTCTTGACCTTGCTGCCGATTCTACTCCATCTACGTTGAGTCAGCGCTAGTCTCAAGAAGCCTGCAGAAATGAGAAGGTGAATGCTCACAGTGAAAAACCAAAGCTTCACAACTATACATGTACATATAATAATACTTTGACAGTGGCGGGTGCCAATATACATGTATACATGATATTGTATATTCAGAATCTGTATCGATATTCTGTAGTTGTCTTTCAGTCGTAATAGAGTAAAAAAATAAAACTTTTTCTCGTGACATTTTTCAGTATTTCTATTCTTGATTGTAGACTCACTTGATAATATTGTTATAAATAATTGTATTTATTCAGCATTTTCATGTAACATATTTTTAAGCCAATCATGTTCATGAATTGTGAACTTCTTTTGCTATTTTCGAAATCATAAATGTGATTTTTCTTCTCAATTTTTTATGTGAATTAGTAGATCTTTTTAGAGTGTTCAGATATGCAGTACTACAGTTCATTGTTTTAAATATATATAGTATACTTGTTCCCTTTTTGGTAGAGTGCAAGGTTTTTATAAGGAAGCCCTTATTGTATTTAATAGGAACTGGAAATTTATTACAAGCCTTCAAAATCTAATGTAGAAAAAATGTAGATTGAGTGTAGCTTCAGACAGCAATGTGTTGTTTATTGAGAATTTGAATATTTACGGTTTTAAGAGCATTATTTATTGATTTTTTTAAATGTGAAAAACCAGACTGAATACGTTGTATATTGCCAAACTACTGCTCATGTATGCAGTCTTTGAAACAAAGGTTTCTTTTTTAGAGAGATTGTATGTACAGATTATGCTTGGTTATTTCAATTTTTTAATGAAATATTTACATATCAAGTCAGAGTGCCCTGTGCACACTTTTCCTGTAGTTTTTTTTTTCATTCGGTGTTCATTATTGGGGCATGTATCTTCACTGTTTGTCCCATGTACTGGAATTCACGTAAGGAGACTAACTCCAACTCTCGGCAGATACATGCGCAAATGAACATGTAAATCAAGAATGCATGAAATTTCAGAACTTAACCATGTAATCCTTTCAACTATGGCAAAATTTGACTTTGAATATATAAATAACATGTGTTTGCATTTTCTGGTCCGAGAAATTACTTTGACTTGAGGCGATTGCTTTTCTTTAGCAAGAAAAAAAAAGATATATAGATAATTCAAAAACTTTTTTTTGGAATTCTTGCCACAAGTTTGTATTTTTTTTGCATGTTGTGTTTGCCAGTTGCCACAATATGTGCAGTAATTTAATTATGGAATATTGTTGATGGTAATAAGTTAG
Organism: Lytechinus variegatus; assembly: GCF_018143015.1. NCBI lineage: Eukaryota > Metazoa > Echinodermata > Echinoidea > Temnopleuroida > Toxopneustidae > Lytechinus > Lytechinus variegatus. The sequence goes on from NC_054748.1 coordinate 35,322,564, forward strand.
GGGATACATGTAAAGTTCAATGATACTGCCTAAATAAATCATGTAATAGTTTGGTAGTGATTGGAATAAAGTAATGACACCCTAAAATTGCTAAACTGTTTATAATGTTTACAAGAAAATATGCAAATATAGGCAGCACCCCTCAAAATCTTGTGCAGTAATTTAATTATGGAATAATGTTGATGGTAATAAGTTATGGGGGATACATGTGAAATTTGAAGGATACTGCCTGAATAAATCATGGAATATTTTGTAATGATTGGAATTAAATAAAGAAAATATGCAAATATAGGCAGCACACCCCACAGAAATTTTGTAGGTATGCTAATTGGTAAAAACCTTTTTTTTTTACTTGTCAAATTCAAACCAGCACCCCCTGGTAAAAATTGTCCCCAGGTCCCTGAGTGAAAATTGCCAACACAGATAAATACATGTGGGACAACATATTGTTTATTGCTAGGATAAGGACCCGATGTCTGACTGGAAATTGCATGCTTATTTTGCGAATTTCTGAGCTATTACATTTTGTCCAGAATCCTTTAATAGGCACACTTTTGTTTTCTTTATTTCATACAGTATACAGACACTTGGGTGGTCATGTCATTTGATTCTGTATGAACTCATTTTGAATTTGCTACCACAGCTGCCATTCATTTCTATTAACAATGAGCTTTTATTGCTTGTAATACAACCGTTATCAGCATTATTAAAGATACTACAAAGGGACGATCGGACAGTGCATAGACCACGTAATGAAATGCTCGGGAAGAGCGTCCCACACCGTTGAGCAAGTAATAATCCTTGGGGATCGTGAGATGGTTGTGTGCAAATCATATGAGAGAAATGGTGAAGGGTTGGAGGAATAGATGATTTTTACATTTAAAATTTTTTCATTGAATTTTTTTCTTAAATTGAAGATGAATATATTTCAGAGGTTTTGGTGCAATGAAAGGATGAATTATTCCCATGCACCACCCTTGAGCACTCTCCAAAGTCCCCTCTCTCAATTCCCCCATATGTTTTATACACAGCTGCTTGCCTATGTGTGATGGTTTACTTACTCAATACTAGTGGGCGTCCTTCCCCATGAGCAATTATCGGGAGCGTTTAAAAAAATTGCTGATGTGTCCAATCTTCCCCTTGTAGTATCTTTGGCATTATTGAATAAATATTGATTCCTCGTCATCAGTAATAATCTCAAACCACGGCACATAAAGTATAGATCTTCCATTCAAATGCAATATTATATTTAATCTTCCATGTTTTTTTTTATAGTATGGTAGACAATATTTCGCTTCGCTATACTCTAGTGGGTTGTCAAAATTGGCCCTTCTAACCCATTTCACACTTGAACCGGATGATCAGTTTACAATGTACAAAGGGTATGGAAATTACAGAATCCAGTAGTTAACACATGAAGCTACCTTACCCCAAAAGTCAACAGCGAGGGAGACACACAAGTTCCCCAGCTCTGCACCGGTCTTACAATTGTATACGATTCCTTGTAGACGTGTGTGTTAAAATGGCACTTGAGAAAAAGCATGATTAGGATGAAATTAGACAGACCACTGTTTACTATCAGTGGATAACTGACATTTTATACATGTATCTGACCAGAAAAGAATGTGTCTACCAGTGCATCTTGGAAATCCGCATTTATGACATCTTGAGTTGGGGTCTCATTCATCACCTGAAATTACAAGATATCCTTAAAGGGATGGTCCGGGGTGAAAGTATGTATAGCTTAATAAATAGCTCAGTGAATTCTACTCTATGTATTAAGATAAATAAATATTTTTCAGCCCGGACCATCCCTTTAATTCTTTCACCAGCCAAATAGTTTCAAAAGGTATTAAAGCGATTTTTCTTCCCCATTTGGGCAATGGAAATTCAGTCTTTTCCTTTCCTACAATGTGTTGGATTGCACATTGTATGTGGACACTATGTTATTCAGATTACAAATCTTTGGAATGAGTTGAGTCAAATGAATATCTTTTGCCTTCCTGTCGTGATTAGACTCGTGACGCCATGAACCATCTGGTTTGGGGCTGGGTTGGGGACTATGTGAGTCTCCCTCTATGTTGAATTTTGGAAAGTTGCTCTCTACCAGGGGCCCAACTAGATTGCCATGTCTTTGGCTGATAGAAAATTTATTTCACCCAATGCATCATGGGTAGAGGAAAGTTAGGGTGTCCACATACCAAACAATATGTCAATGTTGATGTCATTAATTTGGTTGGGGACTTTGTGAGTCTCCCTCTATGTTGAATTTTGGAAAGTTGCTCTCTACCAGGGGCCCAACTAGATTGCCATGTCTTTGGCTGATAGAAAATTTATTTCACCCAATGCATCATGGGTAGAGGAAAGTTAGGGTGTCCACATACCAAACAATATGTCAATGTTGATGTCATTAATTTGGTTGGGGACTTTGTGAGTCTCCCTCTATGTTGAATTTTGGAAAGTTGCTCTCTACCAGGGGCCCAACTAGATTGCCATGTCTTTGGCTGATAGAAAATTTATTTCACCCAATGCATCATGGGTAGAGGAAAGTTAGGGTGTCCACATACCAAACAATATGTCAATGTTGATGTCATTAATTTGGTTGAAGACATATGAAGTACAGTATTTGCAGAAGAAACATCTGCATAATTACTCAAATATGATATTCACGAGTTTGAGAACTGGTACTTTTGATATTTGAATAGAAAATCCATCCCCCCAAATGTGGATTTTAATAAAAAGAGAAAAAAAAATCAAACAAGCTTAGTGCTAATTATGTTTTTGAAATCTAGGGCCCATTTCATAAAGCTGTTTGTTTGTATTAAAGTTACTTGTAAGAGTGACTGGTGGTCCTTTCTTGTGTTAAATGATATTCACCATTAAATGCTCATTGGTGATTATGTAATGTAAGAGGGGTTCACAAGTTCTTGAAGTCACTCTTACCAACAGCTGTATGAAACACCCAACAGATGTGAAATTAAGTTTTTCTTTGGATGGACTTGCCATTTACCTTCTTTATAAGGGGTTAAAGGAATTTGCAAGCGATAGCAAGTCATTTTTGTCTAGCAAATCGGTTGTAAAATTTTCTTGTATTGATTTAAAAATTTTCAATTATCCACCGGCCTGCATTTTGCAACAAGAAGTGTAAGTTGACAACTCTACTGGTCAGTCTTTTAACTAAAACATGATGTAAAAAATGATCAAGATTGGCTCTTGCTTATGTAATAGGGCCCAGGAGATTGGATGTATTGCACATTTGAAAGAACAATTCTGATTGGCTACTGGTCAGTACTTTGAACCAAAATGTACATGTCACAATGATCCTGATTGGCTATAGCTTGTGTCATGGATCCCAGAGGATTGGATCTATTGCACATTTGAAACAACAATTCCAATTGGCTATTGGTCAGTATTCTGAACCAAATGTACATGTCACAATGATCCTGATTTGCTATTGCTTGTAACACTGTACCCAGATTAGCATATTTTTTCACAATCTGGAAATATCCTTGTCGCTATTCTTGCCAGGACTTTTTCCATTCTGTGGTTGTAACTGATCTATTCCTCAAATTGACAATATAATAATTGGTCAATTTAATTTAGCTTATACAGTAGGATATGTAAACAATCTTGTGATGAATAAGAGGAAATTTTTGGTCAAATAGTGTAAATCTTTTTAAATTGGCAATGCCATCCATCTGTGTTTTGACATACATGTAATTTCTTCAAATTACACATACATACTTTCTTCAAATTACACATACGTACTGTCTGAAATTGTAATATACTGTATGACCTGCAATTTATTGGGCATGTTGAAGATATGTAAGTTTCATTGAAAAAAAACAAACACTTTTGATTGTGAAGCAAGTTTGGGGATTTCGAAGTATGTTCTCATTCTCTGTGGAGTGTTGTGGCCCAGTGGATAGTCTTCTGACTTTGAAACAGACGGTCGTGGGTTCGAATCCAGGCCATGGCGTAATTTCCTTCAGCAAGAAATTTATCCACATTGTGCTGCACTCAATCCAGGTGAGGTGAATGGGTACCCGGCAGGATTAATTCCTTGAATGCATGAGCGCTGAAAGGCAGCTTGAGCAAAAGCCGGGGTAATAATAATAATAGCAACGCGCCTCGGAATAGAATATTTCTAGATAGATGGTGCTATATAAATGCCTATTATTATTATGTATAAAATGGAAAAAGAGTGGACAGCCATTGTTTTCAAATTCTTGTCTTTCATATTGAAGGAGTTGCAGATTAAAGTCATTATTGTAACCAAATACCAGTATTTACACAAGGGAAGCTATATTTACACAGAAACTCCATTATTAATTGACAAATACTTGGTTGTTCATATGTGACCTGACACACCATAACCAGCAATAAGTCACTCAAATGAATTTAGGGATTTTGACAGAGCTTGATAAAGCACATCATAAATTTCTAAAAAACGTGATATAAAACTTGTTGGAATTGATGAATGACAACCTGAGGCCCGTAACACAAAAGTTAGCGATGATCTTAAGCGTGATTTTCACGATTGATTATACATTGTAGTCAATTGAATCAATCGTCGAAAAATGTTCTAGGATCATTGCTAAGTTTTGTGTTACGGGCCCCTGGATAATTAATTGAGTGATTGGAGAAAAGCATCGAGGGCTCCAGAGAATGAGGACAAAAGTAGATCACTGTTGGGTTCACCCAAGAATGGGATTATGCAAAATGTGCAATCTTGGTGAAACTTCCAAGTAGTCCGGAAAAAAGTGGTAATGTGTCAAAGAAATTCTTCTATCCTGTCTTGCATATACTGGTAGACTTTAACAACTAATTTTTTTTGCAATATGAAGAAGATTTTTCAGATAAATAGGTAATTTTCTTTTGTTTTTGCTATTTACAGAGATCCTGCCTTGATGACTTATTTCTGGTTTTGGTGTGATGGATAACATACATGATGAAAACACTAAATTTTTCAGTTGAAGAGTCTGTGAGCACATGGCAATTGGATGATATTATTTGTATTTGCAACCCTGTAATTGTTTGATGTATACCAGCTGGTTCAAAATTGACTTTAAATTCATCCTGTAGGAGGAAAAAGATTTTTAGATTTTTCACTCTTTCTTTTTTTCATGAAATCAAAGTTGAAAAAAAAAGACTGACCTTATTTTTTTCAACAGCCTGTTTTTAATTATATTTGCATTTGTCGGACACTGGTATTGACTGAAATCTACCAGGTGGACGATCTGAATTTTAACCCATCCTCTTCAGGAAAATAAAGGTTGAAATTGTCATGCTGTCTGTTTCATGAAATGGATTTTGAAAAGACTGACTGACATGATTTTTATCACAAAAACAATGTCAGCCCCCTCCCAAGTACTTTTTTGCTATTTAAAGGACAAGTCCACCCCAACAAAAGCTTGATTTTAATAAAAAGAGAAAAATTCAACAAGCATAACAATGAAAACTTCATCAAAATCGGATGTAAAATAAGAAAGTTATGACATTTTAAACTTTTGCTTCATTTCACAAAACAGTTATATGCACATCTCGGTCAGTATGCAAATGAGGGAACTGATGACATCACTCACTCACTCTTTTGTATTTTATTATATGAAATATGAAATAATTTGATTTTCTCTTCATTGTCCTGTGAAATGAAGTTTCATTCCTCCCTGAACATGTGGAATTCCATTATTTTAACATTTTGTGCTTCAGGCAAGGAGTTCCTAATCATCAAATTCGTAAAAAATGAAATATCGTATAATTCAAACAATAAAAAAACAAAAGAAATAGTGAGTGAGTGACATCATCGACTTTCTCATTTGGATGTAACTGGCTCGTTCATATAACTATTTTGTTAGAAATAAGCGAAACTTTGAAATGTCTTAACTTTCTTATTTTACATCCGATTTTGTTGAAATTTTCAGCATTGTGCTTGTCTGATTTCTCTCTATTGACTCAAATCAACATTTTTCTGAGGTGGACTTGACCTTTAAAAAGTTTAGAATTGAATTCTGTTATCATTATTAAAGAAGAATCTTTATTGTTAACCACAGATGATTCAAACTCATTCAAAAGTATGGAACATATGATATGAAACAATGGATGTGATCATGTTGATTGATAAGTTGACTCGGAAAGAGGCTGTAACCTTAGCCAGTGAAGCCAATGAAGTGAGGAAGATGTTTCTCCTTTATTCCATTTTCTCGATACCACACAATCCATATTGAGGAGTGCATTTTGAAAACATAACAAGCTATCAGGGTGGTTCCATGCTAGAAATATCGGCCATTTTCTCAACGTTTTCAATCTACTGTCCAAACGAACTAGGAATTCCAATTCGTTTTGTGGTAATACCACTGGGTAGCCATGTTTAAAACTGTCAACCAACAAAGATATGCCGTACGGGACATTACTGAGTCCCATACCACACAACATTTTCACCTTTATTTCACACTTTGTGAACATTTTTTGGTTGATTATCAGTTTTCCTTGTGACTATCCACTTTAACTTTATCATGGACTAAAAAGGAAATTTTATTGCACAAGCATTCAGCTAAGAGACTAGAAAATTGTTGTCGAAATGTCCCGTATGACACAAATGGAACCTCCCCATTAATGACTATCATTCTTATCTTCATTCTTCCTTTAGTTCATATTGAAAGTTTCCTGTATCAATGTACAGTATGATCATTCTTGTGGTTACAAATTAGGTTTTTTTTTTCAAACAAATTTTATTTTACTTTTTACATATCGTCACTTATGATGGTACTGAATAATAGTTACATTCATACAGTGATGAATTATACTTTACCATTTCTACCTGTTTAACATAATTATTATAACCCTGGTCATTGGATACATCTCCACTCCCTTGGGACTAACTTGACCAGGGGGGTGTTTCACAAAGATTTAAGTATGACTTAGAGTCGCACTTAAATGTCTAGTTGCGCGCAGTATAAAAGGCATGACAGCATTGGTCAGATCATGCCATGAGGACGCGCACAACTGCGTATTGATCAATAAGATTGCGCGTTGCATATCATGTACGCGTCGACATTTAAGTGCGACCTAAGTCATACTTAAATCTTTGTGAAGCATCCCCCATGCAACTGTTAATATTTTGTTACCACTGCACAAATGCCATCTATCACATTTTCGTTCACATGCCTAGCAATGTAATACCTGGATGGTGAGTGACAAACCTGGATAAGTGCCTTGCCAAAGGACACTAGCGCCGGATGGGATTTGAACCCTCAACCCTGAAGATTAATTGTCAAGTGACCGAACCACTGCACCTCCCCTGTCTTTATTTAAAAAGAAAGCACCCTAAATAGAATATCAAAATCTATGTTTGTATTGTAATAAGACAATAGAGGGGAGGAAGCCTACCATTGTTGTGAGGATTTTTAGATTTTTATTTATTTTTGGTAAATTTACATTTTGTCCTAAATGTTATGATTGTACCTGTAAATATATTCATCAGTGATATTGCTTTTATATTTGAACATCATCATTTTCTGATGATGCTTTATTTATGTAGAAGAGTCAATATGAGTAGGTCATATTGATGAAAAAACTGTATAACAATGACAATATTTATTCATTTTACAGTGGATTTAGATAATTAAAAAGAGTGATGGATGTTGAATATTTGTCGCTTCCGACAATCGGCCGATAACTGCCAATAATATGTAGTTTCATACATGTACTTTAATAATAAACTGTTCTTAAATATTGGATCCATTATTTGTCAAATATTTGCATTTTTATTTAACTTTTTCTACAAGCAATTTGTCTATTTCTTAAATAGTCTTAGGCCGGAGATACACATGCGTCGGCTTGAAGCTTTAAGCCGCCTCCAACGCCGGCTTTCGATCCGGCCCCAAGCTGCAGTTCGGGTGGTGTTATAGTCTAGATGATTGGTGCAAAAAATAGCAAGAATTGTTCAGATTATGGTACAAGCATGAAATTTGGCTGACGGGTAGAGTAAATAATGCTGAACATGTTTAGCTGGGGGTGCCAACCTGATCTCTCTTTGTATAGCAACAGTTGCTAGGTAACATATTTACCTTAGCAACCACCAATTTGGGGGTGTTATCTTAATTTAAAAACTATATTTTTACTCCCAAGCGCCAATTTCACAATCACATATCAAGCAACATTCCGACCATGTATAGCAACAGTTGCTAAGCAACATATTTTCCATAGAAACTATAGATGATATTCCTGAATACAAAATTTGGACATCATGTTTTAATGAGAATATGTTTAGAACATTGCTCAAAGTATAAAACTTGGAATTAAAATAAATATCTCATATATACAAAAGAGTGCAGATGCATTCCCAAAAAAATTATCTGCATATTACTCGTATATAAATAGGTAACAAACCTAATTTCGGTGTACATAATTTCATTATTTTTCTTCATACTTTTTTTTACTCATACATGACACAGCTAACACACAGAAAAAAAATGATTACTGGGTCATTAAATGTGCTTACAATTAAAAAAATATATAAGATCTCTCCTGTTATGAAAATGACAGAGGGTATTGTAGTGGATGTGACATGGGACACAGGGAAAGACACTGAACTTTCAAGGAAGCTGAAATTTGATTGATATGAACTAATCGCTTCATTGGGATGTACTGTCGAGTAATATTCACATACTTGTCGGTAAAGTTTTGATATTATTGAATGACTTAAATATCATGTACAGTAGACCCGAAACAGCCTCAAGCATCATTGACTATACGTTCCCTGTGAGGCATTGAAGCATTATCAGCAGACCTGAAACAGCCCAGGCATCGTTGACTTGTGAATATGTAACGAAGGGGTACATTTGGTGATTATACAACAAAATCTTTTGAGAGAAATGAAGATCTCTGTAGGCCTTATTGACACTAATTACTAACGCCGCATCCTACAAATCATGTAGATGAAGCAGTAGAATGCAATATATTGTGTTACCAGATAATCAAAACGTTTGATTGGAAAGCTCAGTGTTATGTGTTGGTTTAGCTTCAAACCTGCTTGAGATTACTTCTTACATTGCCCATTATATTTCAGCATCTAGTATACTTCATATTTAGAAGCAATTGCCACTGTACGTATTTTTTTATTTGATTATAATGCTGGGCAGTAGAGTCATTTGCATAATTTACAGATATTTTACTATATTTTCTAGATGATGAAGATAAAACATGTACAACTGCACATTTTCCAATAGCTTGGGACTTCGAGTACGATTATAGCGCAGGGGTGGATCCAGCTTTCGCCAATAGGAGAGGGGGCAAAATATAATTTTATCAACAGTTTTCTGGATTGGCCGCTTTAATCTGATTTTTTTTTTGTATTTTCAGGGGGTAGTCCTAACAAAAGACTGAAGTTTTAAGTATATTTCAGTTTTTATTGTTATTATAATGCGAGCGCGAAGCGCGAGCTAAATTTTTTGATAGTTTATGTCCTTAGAACTGAAGATTCTGAGCAGTTTTTTTAATCATGAACAAAAGTATCCAACTAAAAAATGCGAGTGCGAAGTGCGAGTCGAAAATTTCATTAGAGTAACGTGAAAATGGACTCAATTAGGACTGTTTTAAGTGATTAATGAAGAGGATACAAGTATCACCAATTAAATAATGAGTGCGAAGCGCGAGCTCAAAATTTTTGATATTCCGACCTGAAAACTGGACAGTCTAAGCGCGTTTTAATTTAAATAAAGAACAATCTGTGTGTCTCAAACAATTAAATGCGAGCGCAAAGCACGAGCTTAATTTTTTGATATACTGACATGATAAAGGAGCATTTTGACAAATTTTTGAAAGAATTTCCAGAGGATAGGTATCTCACAAAACAAACAATGCGAGCGCGCAGCGCGAGCTGAAAATTTTGACATAATAATTTGTGAAAATCAAACAAAATAATTGAAGCTTGATGTGCGAGCTAAAATATTGTGTGCGAATTGATTTCAGAACTGGATATATTAAGTGTCATTTAATCCTCTTGAATGCGATTCATTACACAGGCAATGCGAGCGCGAAGCGCGAGCGAATTTTTTTTATAAAAATTTATTTTCCAATTCTTCCTCTCACCTTTTTCTTGTTTCCTTTCGGGGTCGGGCCGGCCGTTACGAGTCTGTAAATGACACATCATGGGTATAATACCTCTTTCTTACTTTTCTTTCTGTTTTTCGTATCAAGTTAATGAGTACACTTTTTTTCTGCAGGTTATCAAAAAATAGGGGGGGGGGGCGGGGCCGGCTCGGCCCCCTCCTGGATCCGCGCCTGTAGCGAATGAATCGAACGTACATTAGTTGTGTCGCACATGCCTTCTAAGATTTGGGCATATATTTTGTCAAAACATTAAGTTAAGACTTTTTTGGTTAATCATAAGTAGGGGAAAGCAAAGCAACTGTGAATCATGCATTGTGCTCGACAAAGTATATTAGAGGCAACAGAGGAATACATCAAGAAAGTTGAAGTCATTCTATTCGATGGGAAGATGAATTTTTCATCAATCGAAGTGTAAGAAACATTTCTCCCCATAATGACATTATATTGCAAGACAAAGTGATAGTGCCACCAGCAGAATCATTTCTATCTGATTTGGACATGCCAAGAAGTATTGGAGATATATTGAAGGAAGAAGCATATCATAACTAAATGATACTGTTCTGTGGCCGAGTATGGATCACGTCCAGACAAACTGATATTACAAGCGCTTCACATGTATGTGACAAAGTCAGCTGCGCATAGTCTGCAAAATCTTTAAAGTCATGATAGATATTGAAGCAGCAGGATCAAAATACTTGCAATCGTAACTGACAGGTAAAAATCAACTTCTGCAAGAGATTTGAAGTCATGATAGATCACGGAGCTGCTGGATCCAGGCCAACACGCCTGAAACAGAATTGACCGGTCCAAATCAACTCTTGTGAGACCTTTGACGTGATGATAAATCCTGGAGATGCAGGGTTGATCCAGGTAAAAAATACTGGAAACAGAATAGACAGGTCCAAATCAACTTCTGCAGGATTGAGTCGAGATAGATTAATCATATAGCTGCAGAATCCAGGCCTCAAAATGGAACTGATCGGTCTAAATCAACTCTGGCAAGATCTTTCACGTCATGATAGATGCCAGAGCTGCATCCGGATTGATCCAGGTTAAAAAGAACTTGGAATCGGAACTAACAGGTCAAAATTAACTTCTGCAGAAGTTGCCATAGATCATGTAGCAGCAGGATCCAGGCCAACACGCCTGGAAACGGAACTCAATGATCCAAATCAACTCTATCAGATCTTTCACTTCATGATAGATCCCGGAGCTGCACAGGATTGATCCAAGTCAAAACACCTGGAGACGGAAATGACATGTCAAAGTCAACTCCTGCACGAAGCATTAGGTGCGGGAACAGCATGGGAAACTAATATCTTCATTGCAGGCTACGGAAAGGAGGGGTAAAACCAAAGCCTTTCAAACGACCGACTACTGTTAGCAAGGTATAAAATGGTATCCAAGCAAGCACTCGTTTGGAAATTACACTCTGGCGATATTTTGGTGTTTGAAATGATTTTGAACTTAGTTGACTGAATCAATTCTTGGCGGTCATTCTTTCACCTCTCCAAGATCAGAGATGTTTAGGTTGTAAGAACCCATGACCTCCTGGTCAGCTCATGTAACCGTTCTTCTACAAGAGTGACCTCTCGCTAAATATTTATTTTGTGGAATCTTTCCAAGGGCATTTGTAGGTATACAATGTCTTAAAAGTGATAGGGCTTCCTTGGAAAATAGATAGCCACAAAATTTACAGAATGAAAAAACAAATGCAGTATATAAGCAAAATAAATGCTTGAGTAATAGCAGCCAAAGGGAGAAAGGGGCTACATGGAAACCAATTATTCTATAGGTCTAGGTCTGGAAGACAATCTTACGTCACAAATCATCAGAAAAGGAGAAAGAAGAAAAATGAAGAAATCAAGTGTGCGTGTGTGTGCATGTGGGTGAACGTGCAGGTGTGATATTAAGAATACTTCGATAAAAGATATTTTTCAATGAAGCTTTAAAAGAAAATATAGATGCAGTGAGTTTAATATCATTGGGCAAATCATTCCAGATGTCTGGGACGTGATCTGATCTGACCGTGGTCTGATCGTTTTATGTGCTAATATTGTTATCGGGTTTGTGAGGTGGATGTTGGATGAGTGGCGTGTAGGATATTAATGAATGTTGCTGTTGTAAACAAAAATATCTTGAAAGGGTGTAGGTATAGATTTAGTTGAGATCTTGTTCATGAAAATGGCAGTTTGGAAAGTATGAATGTCATGAATTTTCAGGTTCCGAAAAATAGGATCAGCATGTGCTAAAAATTGCGAGTGGGAGCAAATGCAGAGTGCTTTCTTTTGGAGGCGTAGAATTTAGTCTATTTTCGTTTTGTTGCAATTACCCCACAATATGTTGCAAGATGATATATGTGACAAAATAAAATAACTGTAAAATATGAATAGTGATCTTTGGGAAAGACAATATTTCAGTTTGAATAGTATGCCAATACCTCTGGCAACAAGTGTGCTAACATAACGAATGTGGCTTTTCCAAGTTAAATTAGAGTCAATTAATACACCTAAGAATTTCGTTTCTTGTTCTTCAGCAAGATGGATGTTATCAGTGTAAATGGAGCTACGAAATATATGCTTAGAATTGATGTGTTGAAAGTACATGAATGTCAACAGTTTCTAGACTTGTGATTCTTGATGATACAAGTGTCGATCAATTCTACCTTTATTGTCAATCGCTCAGATAAGTAATCATGTGGTCTATTATCATTCATTGATAAGCATGTAACTATATAGTAATAACAAACATTAACAAATAACCCTTTACTATGAAAGACACCAAATAATTTAAACAATGATTGATCTTTTACATAATTATGTTTAGGTTAATTCCTAATAATTATGGTTTCCAAATGGAGAAAGATTTGTTTTAAGGTGAGTTTACTAACAAGCAACAAGTATCATTATCCCAATGATATGGACCCCGTAGACATTGTTTTTGGAAATTTTAACCATATCTTAAGGTAGTTTGATTTGTGCAAGCTTTTACGTTTTTAAGCATCTACTAGTATGAGTACCTCTTAAACGCATTAATACCATACGGTCTTTAACAATCGGTTGAAGAAAACATGCTACTTAGCAACTGGTACTTATCATGGACGGATAAACATGGTATACATGTTCCTGGGTTGTTAAATGTATTAATGTATTAATGCTTAAATAGAAAAGATGTTGTGCACATGGCTCACAAAAATTATAATCATAAAAACACATTATAAGTATTGATTATTGAGGAAATATGTTACCTAGCAACCGTTGCTTTGGTGCTCATTGGGTCTACCTATGGAAACAATCATCACATAAGGAATATATGGGCCAAAATTAATTTCTGAGCTCTTCTGAGTACTTGTACCATTTTCTGAACATTTTTTTCACCAATCACCTAGACTATTACATGTACGCCAGAAGTCGACAGAAACCGCTTTGCCATTCTTTATCCACGTCAACATTTTCTATCGTTCGTTAGCAATAACGTTTGCTCGCTTTTTCTAGTTCAGTGGTTAAGCCGCCTGGGGGGGGGGGTGGGGGCAGGGGAGCGATCGCCCCACCAATAAAAATATTGGGGGGGGGGCAAACATATAATTTTGCCCCCCAATAATTCCGGATATGCATTAAAAAACAAGATTGTAATGTTCAGCAAGCGAGATTGAGATACACAACTCGTTCTTTATTTAAAATCGTGCTCAAAATGTACGCTGTTCAGATTGGAATATAACAATTTTCAGCTCGTGCTTCGCGCTCGCATCATTTCTGTAACAAAACCCCATACTTTTCATGATTAAATAGGTGAACGTAAATGTCCCGTTTTCAGTTCTAAGCCTCAAAAGAACTCCTGCTTCGATTTGCAATCATCTTTTCTTGGATATCTATCTTGTTCTTTATCAAAAACTTCCATTTAACTGTCATTTTTCAGATCGAAATATCAAAATTTTCAGCTCGCGCTTCGGGGTCGCATCTATTCTTGTTTCAAATACAAACTTAATCATTGGTACTAAAATTGCTTAGAAATATCAAGTTTTCAGGTCAGAATATAAATAAATTTCAGCTCACTCTCGGCACTCATACTATCTGTGTAGTGAGATATGTATCCTCCTCATGAGTTTCTACAAACAGTCCTAAACAGGAACGCTTTTCCTGTCAGTATACTAAAAATATAAGCTCGCGCTTTGCGCTCGCATTAATTTGTTGGTGGTTGGTGCAGATACGTGTCTGTGTCTCATATATATATATATATATATATATATAAATATATATATATATGTGTGTGTGTGTGTGTGTGTGTGGGTGTGTGTGAGGGTGTGTGTGTGGGTGTTTTGTACGATCGAGCGCCTTTGGAACGTTAATGATTTTGCCCCCCCCAATCTGAAAAATGGATCGACGCCCCGGGGGGGGGGGGGATTGCGGGACCTTTCAGGTGAACTCGGTCCAATCCGACAATTAAGAAAAAGGGTGAGCACGGCACATAATCATATCGAGCCGCCTCCGAGCTCCGGGCCGGAGCCAGCCTTAGTCCACTTTCAACGTATGTGTATCTCTATCTCGGGCCGGTCTTATATCACATGGGCTTGACTGCAACACTTTCTGAAAAGAGCCTCTGTTCCCATAGACGGCCGAAGCGGGGGGGGGGGGGGGGGGACATGTCCCCCCTAAATTTTTGGTGGGGGATAACTTTTTTTCCTTTTTTTTTGCTTGTCAATTTTGTTTCCTGCGTCCTCCCTAAATTCAGGTGGACCCCCCTGAAACGTGTGTTGTCCCCCCCTAAAATTTTGGCAAGCCACTCCTAAAATTCAGGTTGATAACCTTTTATGAGGGGGGTGTCCATTTTTTTTACCTGTGTCCATCCCAAAATTTCAGGTGGACTCCCCTACATGTTCCCCATAACACCAAGGTTAATATTAGCGATTAATCGCTAATCTAAAAGGATAGTTAGGTTCCTAAAACGCGCATGCAACACCCGGGGGGGGGGGGGCGCACTTCCATTGACGAGTGGATACCATGCGCGACCATGGGGTCTCGAAAAGCACCCTAAACACGTATTTGCCATATTCTGAAAATGCACCCCTTAACAAATACATGTGTGTGATGAAACCCTACCCTTAAAGAGGAAGTTCACCCTGAAGAAAACTTTGTTTTAAAAATAGCAGAAAAAATAGTAAAAAATATTGGTGAAGGTTTGAGGAAAATCCGTTAAAGAGTAAGAAAGTTACTAGAGTTCAAAGTTTTGGATTTGTGACGTCATAAACGAGCAGCTGCACCATGTGTTATGTAATATACAATGCATGAATTTCAAATTTTGTATGGTTCCTGATGACTTAATTTTGTTTTCTATTCATGATCGGGTTTGAAATGATTTGTCTATTGATATATAAAAGGTGCAGTGAAAACCATTTTCAATTTTCGGAGAAAATAACATTTCATTGATTTTTTACCATTCGCTATGTAGGAATGCTGCTCGCATATGACGTCACAAATCAAATAATTGAAATTCTAATAACTTTTTAATCATTTGATGATTTTTTTTTTCAAACCTTCGGCAATATTTTTTATCATTTTTCTGCTATTTTTACAATAAACTTTTTGTCAGGGTGAACTTCCCCTTTAAAACGATACTCTTGGCAAGTACTCACTGAATTGAGGCCCTAAACAAGTACATCAATATTTTTATTGTTATGTCACGGACGTCGGCCGTCGGTTTTACCTTTACCTACATCGTTGAGTTTAGTACAGCCCCATCTCCCACACCTCGCGCAAATCGTATTCTAAACACGTAGTGTTGACTCTTGGGGCAAAAGGTACATCCTTTATACAATTTAGTCCTAATTTTTTTTTATACCATCGCAAATTTGAACCTAAACACGTAGCTTCCTAGCGAAAATAGATACCCTTTTTTCATTATTTTAGTGGTTTTGACACCCTTATTACGTTACGTACGGAACGTGCCCTATCTTGAAAAAGACATCCTTTTTACGTGTTTTTTTTTGGTCGCGCATAGTATCCACTCGTCAATGTAATTGCCCCCCCCCCATGCAACAACGATCTTGATAGGCCATTACATTTTGAGCGATTGCTCGCTAAGCTTTGTGTGACGGGCCCCTAGTCTCTGTCAGATGAAACATTATACAAATCCTTTAATGAAGTACATTTCCTGAATTCTGCCGGATTTGACGTTTTTATAGAATTTTCGAGATGTTTGCAAAATCGTGACTTTTCGGGGTAGAAAAAAAAATCAGTTTCAAGATTGCAGATAATTTGTTTTCCTGAATTTATTTTCATGAAAGTTCTGGAAATAAAATGGATTAGAATGCTTTCAATTTAACTGCATGTTGGAAGCCTGAATCGACTGCACCAATGACTTGATCGAATGCAATCATAACCTATATACCCCCACCCCACGTACAATCCCCACCCCCGGGCCCCGCCCCAAGCACATTCTGAGTGTTTTTTGCCAACTGCAAACTTTGTTGACTTGTCATCATGAATTGGCCAACTGCAGATTACATGGCTGAACATAAGTTCATTTCAGATAAAAAGATAGGCAGTAATTGCGCAGCACTTTGCCGACTGGTAGATTCTTTGTTTTGTTACTATAGGCCTACTCCATAATTTGCCAACTATATTATGACTTCAAATTTGGCAATTCACCCTACCCCGTATTCTTTACCTAGTCTTGCTTCTCCTCATTTTACAGTATATGTCAAATTGTCAATAATGAATTGTGCCATAAGCTTTCTGGGGGCTAAATTGTATTTTGTAGCTCCATCTTTTGGTCAAGTCCACCTCATTAAAGTGTTGATTTGAATCAAAAAAGAAAAATCAGACAAGCATAATGCTGAAAATTTCATCACAATCGGATGTAAAACAAGAGAGTTATGACATTTTAGAGTTTCGCTTATTTTTCACAAAATAGTTATATACACAATTTAGTCATATTCAAATGAGAGAATCGATGATGTCCCTCACTCACTATTTCTTTTGTTTTTATTGTTTGAATTATACAATATTTCAATTTTTACAGATTTGACAATAAGGACCATCTCGACTGAACCATATAATCTTAAACAATGGTAATTCCACATGTTCAGTGAGAAATAAAACTTTGTTTCACAGGACAATGAGGAGAAAATTAGAATATTTCATATTTCTTACAATAAAAATAAAATACATAGGAAAAAGTGAGTGAGTGATGTCATCAGTTCCCTCATTTGCATACCGACCGGGATGTGCATATAGTAACTATTATGGGAAATTAAGCAAAACTTTAAAACGTCGTCACTTTTTATTTCACATCCGATTTTGATGAAATTTTCAGTGTTATGCTCGTTGGATTGGATTTTTCTCTTTTGATTCAAATCGACTTTTTGTCGGGGTGGACTTGTCCTTTTGTATTTTGCTAACTGGTAGGGCCCTCAGCCTGTACAATAACATGGACTTGGATTTGCCGACTGGTAGTCTTTACTCGAAGTCTACATTCTGTAACCTTCATAGAAGTTAGTACCTCTATGAGGCTCTCTTTCTTTCTTTCTTTCTTTCTTTCTTTCTCCTTCCCCACTATCCTCCATTTTGTCAACTGGTATGCTGGGGGGGGGGGGGGGGATCACACCTCCCACAGTAGCTAGTCTGCAGGCACAGACCCTGATTGAAACTTAGATCAGAAAGAGTGTCTCTACGCAAAGACTAGCACAAACAAATTTTTTTGTTTCAATTCTGAACGAGAGGGCTTTTAATTACACAATGCATGAGTAGGCTGCACATATTCAGGTTACACTTCGTAATTCCGAAGGTTCTTTATTCCGAAAGTTCGTAATCCCGAAACATGTAAATTGCCTATTCCTCGATGTTCGCTAATCTGAAAACTAAAAGGGTTCGTTAATCCGAACATTTGTGGCGTTATTCCGAAGGTTCGATGTTCCGAAGGTTCGATAATCCGAAAATGAAATAAGGTTCATTGTTCCGAAGGTTCGTTAATCCGAAAATCCGTTGTTCCGAAGGTTCGTTAGTCCGAACACGAAATTAGGTTCGACAATCATTTCGTTTTCGGACTAATGAACCTTCGGAATTTATACGAACCTCATATCGTTTTCGGATTAACGAACCTTCGGAATTTATACGAACCTCACTTTGTTTTTGGACTAACGAAACTTCGGAATAGCAAACCTTATTTTCGTTTTCGGACTAATGAACCTTCGGAATGACGAACCTCATATCGTTTTCGGATAAACGAACCTTCGGAATTTATACGAACCTCACTTTGTTTTTGGACTAACGAAACTTCGGAATAGCAAACCTTATTTTCGTTTTCGGACTAATGAACCTTCGGAATTACGAACCTCATATCGTTTTCGGATTAACGAACCTTCGGAATTTATACGAACCTCACTTTGTTTTTGGACTAACGAAACTTCGGAATAGCAAACCTTATTTTCGTTTTCGGACTAATGAACCTTCGGAATTACGAACTTTATATCGTTTTCGGATTAACGAACCTTCGGAATTTATACGAACCTCACTTTGTTTTTGGACTAACGAAACTTCGGAATAGCAAACCTTATTTTCGTTTTCGGACTAATGAGCCTTCGGAATTACGAACCTCATATCGTTTTCGGATTAACGAACCTTCGGAATTTATACGAACCTCACTTTGTTTTTGGACTAACGAACCTTCGGAATAGCAAACCTCATTTTCGTTTTCGGACTAACGAACCTTCGGAAATACGAATCTTACACTCTAAAAATAAATCAGTCAAAAACGACTAGTTAATAGGGTTAGCTGGGTGCAACTGTTGTTCTAGTCATAATTGACTATTTTCTATTCATATTTTTCTAGAACACAGAACAGAGTTATTTCTGACGAGAATATACGTCAGAAATTTGAACATCAGTGATTGCCATATCAGTTGCTCGCAGCTGACTACTGGTCTAGTCAATTTGACTGATTTGTTTTAAGAGTGTAGGAATAACGAACCTTCGGAATAACGAAGCTTCGGTATTACGAATGTATGCGCATATGGTGACCCTTATCACGGGTGAAGGGTTTGCACAGCAGACTACCCTGTAGCTTCGGCCCTGGATGGGATTGAAAACTTCCTGGTTATTACACATGTCCTTCACGGTCAAGTTTAATGATTGGGTCAATCAGGAAATTACCATCAAAAATTTTAAATGACTGGACTAATCACACAATGACCCCCCCCCCCTCCCCTTGGGGATGTTCCGGTATTTTTGTGAGGGTGTGTGTCTGTGTGTATCTGAGGTATCACAGGCCTAAATAATTTACCATAGACTCGTGTGCTAAAGTGGCATTTTAATAAAATTCATAAAAAATAAGGAGGATAATCGAGGTTTAAGCCAGTTCGTAGTTCCTTTCTGCGCATGATCAAAAGATTCTACGCATGATCAGAGGAAGGTCATTTGTACTAAAGTGACATGGTGGTTTAAAATCTAATGAGTTAAGCACCAACTTTAATGTCTTGATTATTCATATATTCTTTTGAATTGTGGTTTTCATTTACATCCACAAGAAACAACAATGCTTCCACGAACGACTGGTATTTCACAGTTTGCCAAGTACATTGTGCAACATGCTATGATATGCATTCAAAGTAGAAATGCAACAAATACCTTCATAAAGTGTACACTGGTGTGTTATTCTAGTCACCTGGTCTATTCAATATCTTCATCCTGCTATTTTAGGCAAGCTTATGTAATATCTTGCTTTGAAATCTGCATATCATAATAAAAGAAATGAAAGGTCATTTGACCAAAATTGTCCATGAAGTAACTACGAACTGGTCAATTGGATAGGATATATGTCCGACATTCCATATCTGACCGAAAATGAGTACCTCGACCGGCTCATTTTAAAAGTAATCGGCATTTATGAAGACTAAACCTGACATGATCAAATTCATCACTTGAGAGAGTAAAATGGCCCTAATTCTTCCGCCAGTAAAAAAATAGTTCCAAAGTGGTGATATATCTATCCGATTCGAAAAAAAAAGAAGTTCAGTAGGTACCCTCCCTAGAATAAGTGTTAGATTGTCAGTCATATCCATTCATTTTTGTCAATCAGCAATATCATATTTAAAAATTGAGAATGGGTTGTCGAATGAATATCTTTTGCCTAACAGTTGATATTAGGCCCGTGTAACCCTCACTCAGCCACTCACAGTTACTGAAGGGGGTAACTTGGGCTGAAAATAACATGATTTGAACAGATGAAGAAAAATCAGACAAACCAAACACTGAAAATTTGATCAAAATCTGACAAGGAATAACAAGGTTATGGCATTTAAAAGATTTGCATTATTCTGGTGAAAAAGTTCTATCCACATTAACACGCGTAAATTGATGACAATCTTGTTGACTGAACCTGACTACTTAAACATGTTAATACAAAACTTGGATGGAGAGGTTTCCTGATGTGTAATGAACAAATGCTCCTATCTTTGTTATGATTGAATCATATCACATAAAACTTAATCCAGTTTTAGGAAATGAATTATTGTCATTTATGGACGTAAGGTTACAAGGGCCTAATCACTAGTGGCAGGCCATAGATATTCATTCGAGCCAACCCATTGCTATTTTTTTTATTTTGATATGGCTGATTGACAAAGTGTATGCATATGATTGTCCATCTAACACTGATTCTATTTTTGGTAATTACTGAACTTCCTTTTCCCAAATTGGGAAGAAATATCACCAATTTTGGACTATATTTTGACTGGCGGAAGGATTAGGGCTATTTTGCTATTTGAGGTGATGAATCTGCTCCCCCCGAAGGTGTCTTCAAACACGCCAATTTATTTCTAAAATGAGCCGGTCGAGGGACCCTTTTCTGGTCAGATATGGATTGCCAGATATATATCCTATCCACTGGTAGTAAACATTCGACCCCCGAATTTCATCCTTATGTTTTATGAATTTTTTAAAGTGCCAATTTAACACATGAGTCTATGGGGAATGAATTAGGCCTGTGAAACCGTAAAGATTACAAACAATATTATAATGTTTTAATTTTAATGTATACCCATATCTAGAGTGCCATTTACATGCCAGTGTTTTCCGGGGAAGAGAGAGTTACAAAATCCATATATAATGCACGGTGTAGCACTCGCTAAAAAACTTTAATTAGTGCCTAAAATGGGGAATTCTAAAGAATTTTGCACTGTTTTATGCTTCTTTCCCTTTTATGCCCTCATTTACATGTCAGAGCGCTGTTATTTTATATTTTCTCCACTAACTCCATATCATAATCCTAAATAAATAGTTTTAACAAAGTGATATTCAGAAGGATGAAACCTTTGGAACAAGATAGCCAATGTGTGAAAACAGGAAAATCTAAGAACCAGATCAAAGAAAGCTTGAGAAAAATCGGACAAATAATGAGACAGTTATGAGCATTTGAATATTGCAATCACTAATGCTATGGAGATCCTCATATTGGCAATGCGACAAAGATGTGTGATGTCACTTGTGAACAATTCTCCCAATACTTAGTATATATTTCACTTAAACTTCCTCTTTTATCACATCTAGATCGTGTGTTATTTCTATAGGAGGGCATGTAATACAGATTGTTAAAAGAATACATCATGGATAAAGATTTTGTATCACCATAAGAAAAAGCAAAAAGAGATATATTTTGGGTGTATTTTATAGTCCATCAAAGGAAAAGTTGTTCACATGTGACATCACACATCCTTGTCGCATTGTCAATGCGAGGATCTCTATGGCATTAGTGATTGATATATTCAAATGCTCATAACTCTCTCATTATTTTTGTCCGATTTTCTCAAACTTTCTTTGTTCTTATTCTTGATTTTTCTGTTTTTACACAGGCCTACTTGTTTCAAAGGTTTCATCCCCCTTTAAGTTGCGGGTAAGGGTAAAGCTTTAAGATATCATGTCATACAGTGATGTATAAAGCATATAGATATATGCGTATATCACTACCATCATTATGATGTTATGCTCTACCGTATTACTGGTGGGATGCTAATACCGCATACATTCGTAATTCCGAAGGTTCGTTATTCCGAAGGTCCGTATTTCCTAAGGTTCGTAATTCCGAAGGTTCGTTACTCCGAAAACAAAATGAGGTTCGTAATTCCGAATGTTCGTTAATCAGAAAAAAGAAATGAGGTTCGTAATTCCGAAGGTTCGTTAGTCCGAAAACTATTTCGTTTTCGTACTAACGTACCTTCGGAACAACGAACCTTCGGAATAACGAACTTTCGGAATAACGCCACAAATGTTCGGATTAACGAACCCTTTTACGTTTTCGGATTTACGAACATCGAGGTATAGGCAATTTGCGTGTTTCAGAATGACGAACCTTCGGAATTACGAAGTATAACCGATAAAACAGCCCCCCCCCCCTCTCCCGCACATTCCCCCAGGATCGACGCCTATGGTTAAAAATTTTTTTCGAAAGCATACAGCATTAAGTCTCCCCTTCTTTCATTGTTCTTCTTTGGAACCATAGTGAAATAAAGTTCACTTCAAACCATATTCACAAAACAAGTTAACATTGTTTTTGTCTTGTCGATCTGAGACACTACATTCATAAGAGCATAGGCGGCGGAAACGGGGGGGGGGGGGGGGGGGGGACAGGTACCCCCAAAAATTAGAGGTGGGGGGGGGAACGATCCCTCCTAAATTTTTAGCTGATAACCTTTTTTTTTTGCTTGTCAATTTTGTTTCCTGCGTCCCCTAAATTCTGGTGGACCCCGCTTAAAATGTCTCTTGTCCCCCCTAAAATTTAGGTTGATTACTTTTTTTTTGCTTGTTAGATTTATAATTTTTTTACATGTGTCCATCACAAAATTTCAGGTAGACACCCCCTAATTTTTTGGGCTTCCGCCGCCAATGCATAAGAGGTCTATTGTCTATCAACCTATTAATTGTAAACTTATTTTACATATGTACACATTCTGCCCATGCAACCAGCCAACTCAAATACCTCACTCCTCTTTCCCCTCTCTCGTTCTCTCTCCTTTCTCACCTATTAATATGTAATAGAGGGAGCTCTGGGGCCATGCCCACCCCAAAAAGTTCAAGCACCAAGATAAAATTGAGGAAATGAAAGAAAGGAATGGAAGAGGAGTGAATTATTATTTTCTGGATATATTTGTCTCAATCTATCCCAAAATAAGCTAAGAGTGTCAATAGTTTTGCTCGCTCTCTTCGCTCCCTTAATTGACCTTTTTTAAAATAAATATAACTTCATGTAATAAAGAACAAGTGGGGATATGACATCACCAGCCCACCTAATGAATACTCATGAAGACATTTCTAGAACTGCTTCACTGGAATAATGAAAATCTTTAAAATTCAATAACTTTGTTATTTTGTTATCAAATTTTGATGGCATCCGGCATTTTTCACTCTGAATTTTACTCTATTTATTGAAATATGAATATCTTCTTTATCAGCATGGAGCATCCGTTTAAATTTTAACAAAATTTGGCGAAACTGTGATCCAGTTCACCATTTTTTGTCAGAATATCATTCAGAGTAAAACATTCTTGCAGCTGGGTAAAAAAGAAGGAAAAAAACTGCATCTAACCTGCATTTGTAATTATTATCTACTGTATTAACCTAATAGTACAAAATAATTGAATTGTATTGTGTTGTTCAGAATGGAATATCCCATATAAGAGATATTCCACGAGTTTTGTATCGTATAGCCTATGCGGAGGATATCAGCCCTTTGTTCAATATGCTCTCATAAAATATTGAACAGGCAACAACGGATGCAGGCAAAAATACACATTGAAAATGCATCGCTGAAACACTCTGTAGATTATAATCCTTGGTATCATTACTTAGCATTATTAATATATGACAACTTTTGTCAGAATCATGGTCAGCTATCGTTATAACTGTCAATATCATGTGCAAAATCATTATTATTACTATATGTATGGTGACTTCGATCTTTCATTATCATATTTTTAAAAAAGATGTTTTATTGTATTCTCTCAAACCAAAATACACATTCACATTCCATAAGCAAGTTGTAAAAATTATTTGAAACATGATTATATATTATACAATAAACCCATAACAAGTATGATTATACAAATTATACATCAAACTTCAAAGATACTGGAAATTGATGAAAGTGACGTTTTACCGTCCCCAAGGTTAGGATCACACAGCAAAAACTGTGGTGTTAACCGGTGTACATAGAGGACCACACCATGGGGGTGTTTCACAAAGATTTAAGTATGACTTAAGTCGCACTATACAAGATATGCAACGCGCGATCTTATTGATAGATACGCATTAGTGCGCGTCCTCTTGAGACGATCTGACCAATGCGGTCAAGCCTTTCATACCGTACGCAACCCAGTATTTAAGTGCGACTCTAAGTCATACTTAAATCTTTGTGAAACACCCCCAGTTATTTTACACTGGTGTTAAATTGGAAGTGTTAGTTTACACCTATAGGTGTTATTACAACACCTTTTGTCGTTACCTTTACACTCTTTGGTGTTATGTTTGATCTCTAGGGTGTAATTTTAACACCTCAGGGTGTGGCCCTGTATTAACACCAATTGGTGTCAGTTTTAACACCGTAGTTTTTACAGTGCACCCTCCCCTTTATGCCTATACTCTACATGGAAGGGACTCCAATTTTCCTCATTGTTTTTTTTTTTCTGTGTTTTTTCTTATTTTTGGTTTTGTTTTGTGGTTTTGTCTCTCCTTGTATATATACCTTTGCCTCACTCTCACTATGTATTCCTTTAATTAAGGTTTTCCCATTTCCTTAAATGTAGAGACATCTTACCTCTACCTAAAGCCAGCCTTCTTTTTTCCCACTTTTTCTTATTTAAATTTCCTTTTAATTTCATCCATGGTTATAAGTGCACCCTTTTCCCTCCCTTTGAATATTGAAAAATTAACAAAGTTTACAAAATGATTGACTAAACGTTCCTTTCCTTCGTCCTTTAATTCTACACCTACAAGAATTTCCTCCCAGCTTAAATTACCCGTAGAAATAAGACCAAACATCTTCTTACAATTATCCCAAACCAAACAAGCATATTCACATTCCAAAAAAGATAGCGATATTTTTCCTCCTTCCTTTTTTACAATAACAACAAAGGTTATTTTTTGAGATTTTAAAACGGAACAAGCGATGATTTTTATAAGCAATGCCGTGCAAGATTTGAAACTGAAACTCTCTTAATCTACTGTTCAGAGTACATTGTCTTGGTCTCATTAAAATGTGTTCATTCTTTTCATAAGAAAAACTTTGTTTTTTGATCTTTCGAAATCATCAGGTATTGCGAAGTTGCATTTCATAAAATTTGCATTAACGTTTTTAGATACTAACTCCTCTATTGACAAAATTCTTTTTCCAGATATAAATGATATCTCTTCCCTAAGGGAAGCCTCTTTGCTATCTATTTTTTATATTTCGTTTCCAGCGGTCTGGAATAGTTTTATAAATTGACTCTATCAAATGAAAATCATTTATGTTTAAACCCTGTCTTTGGAAGTACGAAAATGACCTTAAGTTTCCATCATAATCCATAATATGTTTCAATTTGTAAATACTTTTTTCATATATTTTTTGGTTAGATATGCATTTCCCTTCAATTCGTACAAATTTATTGTGAAAAAATATCTCACTTCCTTTAAATGTTTTAGATTATAATCGAAAATCCTTCGTCTTTATCCATACTTGTAACACATCTATATAAAATTGCGACAATGCTATCTCCAACAATCCAAGCAAGAAATCGCATGAAAATACAAAATTTCCTCCCAGGTGTTTTTGTGGCATAATTGAAATATTGTTTCCATTTCATTGCATTATTTTATTTTAGTCTTTTAATCCACATAACTCTCTGTGCCTTTATTAACCATTGAAAATTCATTATTTTCAAGCCGCCTTGATGGTAATCTAAATACATCGTTCTTTTATTAATCTTATTTCTGCCACCCAACAAAAAATTAAAAGCCAACTGATTAAGTTCAACATAAACCCATCCTGGGATTGATGTGAGAGATTCCACATATATTAATTTTGAAAAGATAAACTGGTTTAGTAATTGTAAATATAATCAAAATATAATCAAAATCATTATCGATTATTATGAGGACAACAATGCTTGCCACCCCTGTCAGTAGTACTATTATTATGGTAATATTGGTCATCATTGTCATTTTACATACAAAATAATTAAATTATTTAAGTTTAATACAGAATAGTTTATAGTAAGTACAAATTTTTAAAAAGCCTTGAAAATGCCTTGCAACGTCAGGCTCGAAATCCTCAAGGCCAAGGCCAATGCTTCGAGAAAGTAGGCCTTAAGGCCAAGGCCGAGCATAAAGGCACTACAACACTGCAAGGGAGACATATCAATCACACATTTATCCATATCGGAAATATGCTTCGTTCACAACTTCGACATATTCGAGTCAATAAACATCAAAATACCACATCAAACATATAAAGCTGTTATTACATGAAAATTTCCTACACCTTAGTGAGATCATTCTCCGCTTACTCGTCCGGGACACCCGCCCCCCCCCCTCGGGATCTGTGTGCGGTTGGGATTGTTCCAGACATTTAAAAAATATATATTTTAACTTCCTGCAGCACTTTGTAATCAAGCCAATTATTGTGAAGGACGTTTTTGATAAAGTGGGAAGTTCGTTTAATCCCATCTCATATTTCTTTTGCCATCTTGTTACTTTGAATTCTGAAACCAAATTATGTGAGGGGCCCAGTGGCGGACCGTGACCCGGAGGAGACAAAGCATTGGAGGGGCACAGCCTTGTTCACAAACAATACAGTGCCCTTCCAATGCTTTGTCTCCTCCGGGTCACGGTTCACCACTGTGAGGGGCTGGGAACGATTTTTTTCACAGGGGGTGCTGATGTAAATTTGACGAGCAAAAAAAAAAGGGGGGGGGGGGTTACAACAAAATGAAGGTCATTTGGGTCCAGAGAAATTAGACAAATAATTGCCACACCTCTCCAGAATTCCAGGAGGTGCTAGCTGCCTATGGAGAATTACATATGCTACACCCCCAGTACGCAGTGCTATGGGGGGGGGGGGCTGAAGTTTATACAGAATACTAATACCTTTTGACACTGTTTTACAGAGGTTATCTCTATGGACGTTCCATAACAGTTCATCATCTCTATCTGAATAAGAATACCTAAAACTTTAGTACAGTGAACTCTATCTCAGAGTCTGTTTCGAGTGCCAAACAACATATTTTGTTTATGAATAAAAAATAGTTACTTAAAGGACAAGTTCACCCCAACAAAAACTTGATTTGAATAAAAAGAGAAAAATTCAACAAGCATAACACTGAAAATTTCATCAAAATCGGATGTAAAATAAGAAAGTTTTGGCATTTTGAAGTTTCGCTTATTTTCAACAAAATAGTTATATGAACGAGCCAGTTACATCCAAATGAGAGAGTTGATGACATCACTCACTCACTATTTCTTTTGTATTTTATCATATGAAATATGAAATATTTTTATTTTCTCGTCATTGTCATGTGAAATGAAATTTCATTCCTCCCTGAACACGTGGAATTCCATTATTTTAACATCTTGTGCTTCAGGCAAGGAGGTCCTAATCGTCAAATTCGTAAAAATTGAAATATTGTATAATTCAAACAATAAAAAACAAAGGAAATTGTGAGCGAGTGACATCATCGACTCTCTTATTTGGATGTAACTGGCTCGTTCAAATAACTATTTTGTTGAAAATAAGCGAAATTTTGAAATGTCATAACTTTCTTATTTTACCTCCAATTTTGATGAAATTTTCAGCATTGTGCTTGTCTGATTTTTCTCTATTAATTCAAATCAACATTTTTCTGAGGTGGACTTGACCTTTAAATAAGTTTGCTTCCACGCTTGTTGGATTTCCCTTGATTCCTCACCTGGGTTCCCCCGTGAATCATTGTTGACTAATGATTTCCTCTGAACGATTACTTACACTTCTTTTTGTTAAAAGTATATATATATATATATATATTGTAAAGAAATGGATGAAGAGAACAATGGTAGGCGTGGCTTATAAATCAAGGTTCCCCAGAGATATCTACCCTTTGGAAAAATTGGTGATGCCGAAAAAATGTCTCTGCCGGGAATCGAACCCAGGGCCCCAGCTTTGAACGCCGGTGCCTTAACCACTAGACCACAGAGACGGGTTAGTGGCTAGGATGAGCCCGATCCGATTGACCGTCAGATAGACAAATTTTCGACACTATACCAATTATATTTTCCTTAGTCGGGTGAAGGTGAGTTTTGAACAATGACAAGCCCCGGTTCGATTCCCAGCAGAGACATTTTTTCGGCATCACCAATTTTTCCAAATAGCTCTGGGGAACCTTGATTTAAGCTACGCCTACCATTGTTCTCTTCATCCATTTCTTTACAATATTTAAATAAAAAGAGTTGCCAAAAAGCTGTTGTACATGAAAAGCTTTACAAACACACACCCTCACATACACACACACACACACACACACACACACACATATATATATATATATATATATATAACGAATCGAAAGATTGGCAATTGCTTGAAACGCTAGGACTGTCAGGAACAATGAACAATCAAGATCAGCATGAGCAAAATATATCATAGAAGAATAGTTAGGAAACCAATAATCAATAAATCCCGACATATTCAACAATTCCTATTTTGTATAAATATTGAGTAGTATGATGATTTTAATAAATATGCATTAGTTCCCTTTAAGGAAACTGCAGGTCCGACAGAAATGGAAGGGCTTTTTTCAAATTGAATGCCATTATTTTGTGTCATGATTGTCTCTAAAGATTTTTTTCAAACTCTTCCCAGGCAGTATTCATGGTGTCTGCTTGTAGCTGTAACTTAACGTAATCTACGGGCCGTTTTTGAGGATGAAGTTTTTTGAACCAACCTACCCTGTCTCTTATTTCAATGCCCAGCGCCTTTAAAAGTATCCCGCAGTAGACATCATCGAATGGAATTTCGGGCGGCAACTCCCTAGAAGCTTCATAAAGCTTTTGTGTAACCTTATGCGATAAAATAATTCCATGTCCGAGGGGAAAGGGCGGGTACCTATCCTCGGGGTACAGTTCCTTCGGGCAATACCACTTGCTGTATTCATTCCGATCAACGGGGTTTCCATTCTGCTTGCCAGAAACGAAGTTTGTACGTTCCTCTAACGGAAGACCTTGAAGGTCTTTGGCGAGGGTCACGATGTCGACCATGATGTCGTCATCCGTCGACATCACAAAATCACAATCGCAAAATTTCGCTGCCCACTTCAAACCCATGACGAATTTTTTGGTGAGATTATAATAATGTTCGGCATAGTCTGCCTGTAGAATATCCCCGTGCAGTCTGGCCTCCTCGTTGATTTTTACCTGTTCCTTTTCCTTGTCCGGGTATCCGAGATTAAAAACCACTTTTGCAGACATATTATACTTGGTGATACCAATGACGTACGTATTTCGGATTTTGTCCCTTAAAGCAAAGTGGTAAGTTGCTGACTTTACGAGGACAAGCAGCGTGACACGCTTATTATTATCTCCTACCTTGCACTTATCGATAGGATTCTGTATAAAATCGTATTCATCTGCCCTAGCTCCCGGTATCCACTTGACCCGCTTCAGCCATCCAAGTGCTGGCACATGAAGTTCTCTCTTCGACTGTTCGGGCTTCGATATTTTTTCAGCCACTGTAAATTTATCCGTTTCGTTTTTTCCTTCACATTTCCTTCGTCTCTCTGCCACAATAGATTGATCAGTTTCATTTTTTCTTTCACCTATTACCGCGTTTTCTCTCGGCGTTCTAGAAGATGTACTGCATTGGCATGTGCGTTTGTTTAGGACGGAAACCAACCAGCTACATATCAAAATCATACAGAACGTCTGTAAAGTCCACTTCCAAGAAGACGTTGGCACCCGCATTGTCAGTCGTAGCGCAGATCACAATGAAATACGTATTGTTTCCACCACTGTTTTCGTCTCAAAATATGAACAACGGTAGTGTACCGAAACAAATCGTATTCCTTATGGTATTAATCAGTTGGAAATCTTTTAGTTTTACAGGAAATTTAGTTTTACTGAAAATAGTTAAGTTGAAACTCACAATTTTCTGTAGTCACGACGCATCGCGACGTTTCACCAACCAATGCTGGCTTCATCAGGCGAATGAAACACCAACACGTCTTTTTATCTGAATCTGCTTAAAAAACGCCACTTGGTTCCAAAGGAGCGGGAAGTTAGTCACGTGAGAGACGGCTTTGAACTTTCCGCAGAACCCCTCCCAGCTGCAGGCAATCGATAGCAGAAATCGTTAGTTTAGTTCTAGACGATTTCAACTGAATTCTATTCTCCGTCGTATCATACTATCCCGTACGTACGTGATTAAGCCCAAGCCGAGTGAGCGCGCAAATCCGAGAACCTGGACACCCGGATTTGCGCGCTCACCTGGCTTTGGCGTACGCACGTAATACCACTACTACTACTACTACAACTACTACTAATAATGATGATATGGTTAAATTTATCCAGGAAAACCACTTCAGTTCTGAAAAGTGTTCTTTCAGCGGGCAATGTTATCATTATTACCCCGGCTATCGGGTTCCCTTTCTCACCTGGGTTGAGTGCAGCACAATGTGGATAAATTTCCTGCTGAATGAAATTACGCCATGGCTAGGATTCGAACCAACGACCCTCTGTTTCAAAGACAGAAGACTAATCCGCTGGTCCACGACTCTCCACACTTACAGGATCGATAGTACGATACGACGGAGAATAGAATTTAATTGAAATCGTCGAGACTACTTCAAAGTCGGCTTTTTAATGGATTTTACGTGGATATTCACGTGGGTTTACGTTTCTTATGCTTCTAGAATTCCCACTCATATCATTCATTAAATATTGTTGGGGGTACTTCCTAGCTGTATATCAAACGGTTGTAACTTTGTTGGTCACCTACATTTTACAGACAGGTACGGGCGTATATCCGAGAAAAAATAATTAAATGCCAAATCGGATCCAGTCGGTGCCCATAGAAACACAACTAATTATATCTGTGTTTTATGAAATATTAAGCTCATTTGCCAATTCCATGTCCATACTCGTAATGTCACGCTCATGGAGAAACAATGATGGGAGTTGCTATAGTAACTTCGGTGGCTGTCGCGTGACTATGTTTCTAATTTATTAGAGTCCGACATTAAGGCTTCTCCACAAACATTTAATGATCGGCTCATAGCGATGATTCCAATGGCATGAGATGAATCGTTCTGTGAGGATGTCTGTGTATTAGACAGCTGGCAGCCGTCTGTTTCGAGGAGTTTTTAATTTTTTTTAAATTTCTCCTCGTACACACACGGCTCGCTATCGTGCAGCCACCATTAGGGGACTTACAATGCAAAATCCCCCCCCCCCCCGTCGGCGCTCTTCAATTTTTGTCTTTAATGAATCAAATTTTTGCAAATTAACGCGACCGAAATGCAAGTTAGTAATCCCTCTTGGCATTAAAAAAAAAACGGGGAAAATCAAGTTAAAAGAAACAAAAACAGTGACTTACCTCGGCTGTCGCGCTGGAACTTCGGTCTCTGTATTTGGTGAGTGAAGCCAACGGAGTTCAACTGAACAACCAACATAACAGAGACCGAGGCTTTTGGTCTACCTGTGTATCTGTTTGATCGATGAACATAAGGGCTCACAGGCCTAATTAAAATTATCATAGACTCGTGTGTTAAAGTGGCACTCAAAAAGAATTCATAAAAATAAGGAGGAAATTCGAGGGTTGAATGTTTACTACCAGTGGATAGGATAAATGTCTGACATTCCATATCTGACCAGAAAAGGGTACCTCGACCAGCTCATTTAAAAAAATAAACCAGAATTTATGAAGACTACACCTGACGGGACCAAATTCGTCACTTGAGAGAGTAAAATTTCCCTAATTCTTCCGCCAGGAAAAATATAGTTCAATAGTGGTGATATATCTTTCCAATTTGGAAAAAGGAAGTAGGTACCCTCCCTAGAATCAGCGGTAGATTGTCAGTCATATTCATTCATTTTGTCGATCAGCAATATCAAGTTTAAAAATTGAGCAATGGGTTGGCTCGAATGAATATGGCCTGCCAGTTGTGATTAGGCCCGTGCAGCCAAAAATAATGGTCTAATTCTCAGATTAACGCCATCATTAGGCGAGGAGCCCTGGCCGAGTGTTCTAAGACACTTCACTACACCATGGAAGTCCTAGGATTCGATTCCCGGCATTGCCACGCAGGTTGTCTCCATTGCCCTCACGTTACTGATGCCAACGTGTGCATATTCTTGACAAAATAATTGATGATATATACCTCGCTGATATTGAAAATGTAACTCGTACATCGTACGTCGTGGTGTAGCGGTTCTGACTCTCGCCTTGTAATCAGAGGGTCGTGTGTTCGAATCCCACCATGGCCTAGCGTCCTATGGCAAGGCGTTAATCCACACTTTGCCACTCTCCACCCAGGTGTTAAATGGATACCCGGTAGGATGTGAAAGCCTATATGTAGTATGCCTAGCAATTGAGTCTTGGAACTCTTGTTGGAATGCTCCCCAGGGAGTGGAGAAGGGGGCATACATTGTATGCGGGCATGCAAGGATCCGATGACCGGGGTAATAATATGTCTGTAAAGCGCTTAGAGTCGTTCCGATGTATTAAGCGCTATATAAATTCGGAATATGTTAATATCCATTCACCATCGACAACATAAACACAACAGAATGAAGACTCACACACACACACATGTCACTTTCAAGGTACCGTTTATTTGATTTAATGTCTTATGTTTCCTGTATAATATTTGTTCATGACACAAGATGGAAGCTGTTCTTTTCCCACATATTTCCCGTTACATAGATATTTTGATATTGACATTATTGGAAAACTTGCTTATTGGCTAAGCAATATGAAACCCTTTTAGAAGTCCATAAAGAGGTCCCTATAAGGACGATACGGGACATTTTGACCCGCATTTTGACAAAAATTTATAGTCTATTAGCTGAATGCTTAAGCAATAAAACTAACGATGAAGTTGAAGCGGGTAGTGATATGAAAAAGTGATAACCAGCAGAAAATGAGAACGAGTGAATTAAAGGTGAAAATGCTGTGTGTCGTACGGGACTCAGAAATGTCCCGTACGACACGTAACATTTTCACCCCTAATTCATCAATGGAAAACATATTCTTGTTGGTTGTAATTTTTTTACAGGACTACCCAGTAGTACTTTATTATTACCACAAAAAAATGAAGTTCCTCGTTTGTTTGAACAGTAGGGGAAATGGGCTGATTTTTTTAGCAAGGAAATCGCCCATATTAGGGGTGGGGGGGTGCATTCTCATCTGAAAAAGAAAACAGTTTAATTAAAAATAAACATGATAAATTATTGCTAAAAATTAAATATTTCATATCATTCAATAACAATCATTTTGCAATCGGTACCGAGGAGCCAATTTCTTACACCCTACTCGATTTTTTTTCATAGACCAGCTATAGGCCTAAATATACTTGTCTCGTACACTTTAACATTGTGTTTAAAATTATGTGCACATTATCTAAGTTCATCAATTTAACAACTATTTTTTTTAAGTTTTGAACAAGTTGCTTAAAAGTTTAAACAATTGATTGAAATAATTTGTTGTAAGCGTATTTTTACTGCGTATAATAGGGAAATTATGACTTTTCAACTCAAACAGAAAATAGTTTAATTAAATATAATCTAACATAACAAGTTAATGTTTGATAAAAACAAACAATGTAAAACATGTCACATGCATCACTTACAATCGTTAAAAAGATATGGTTGCGAAACTAAGAAGTTATTTGTTACGTCCCAATCGACTTTTTTTTTCCGCATAGCTGCAACAATCCCTGTCTTGTTCATTTAAAAATGCTGTTAAAATATTGAAGCACGTTGTGTAAGCCCGTCAGTGTAACAACTATGGTTTACAGTAAAAAAAATTGTTGAAAAAGTAAAAATAATTTCGCAAAAGTTTACACAAATTGTTGTTGGAGTGTTTGTTTTAAACAATCAACGAGCTTCAAAAATTTTACAGTGTATGAAAAGTCTTTGAATAAATCATAAAATCTCTAAACACACCATTGGCTCGCTATATAAAAAAAAAATAAGAGACTAAAAGTCTTTGTTCGGTCTTTTGTCCTGAGTTTCAATCCAGCAAGGTTCAGACTAATACTGGGATTCGAATCCACAACTTTCCCATTCAAAAGCCAAGGACTATAGGCCAACCACCGACCACTGTGCCATGCTGTCGAGTGGCTCTTAATGTTGCAAGTTTCCTTTAAAGCGGCTGCATGATCTATGCAAGTTTTAGGACACAGTGTGTTGACCGTGTGTTCCGTGTGTTCACAGTGTGTCCGGTGTTGAACACATTGCGAAAGCACTGTGAATACACAGACGAGCTAGTTGCTCAATTAGCTTGCAAGTTTTCTTTAAACCAACACGATCTAAAGTTTTAGTACACAGTGTGTTCACAGTATGTTAACTGTGTATTGACAGTGTGCGTTAACTGTGTGTTCAGTGTATCCAGCATTGAACACAATGTGGACACACTGAGAGTTGCTCATTAGGTTGCAGGTTTGCTTTAAACCTGCTGCATGATCTACGCAAGTTTGAGTGCACAGTGTGTAATTCACAGTGTGTTGACTGTGCGCGCACAGTGTGTTAACAGTATATTGACATTGTAAAACACAATGCGATTCATGCATGCATATTAACACACTCCAGTTGTATGTGAACACTCTCAGTGTCAATATGTGCACAAATCCATTGAGCCGTATCTTCACACGATATAATTATGTAAAATTCGAGCATTTTAACATTGTGACTCATCACGTATTCACACGCACGATACACTGCGTGAATACACTGCATGTAGGTGATCTTTAAAAGCAGCTATACACAAAATAAACGTGCATTGCACGGTGGCTTAATTTCTTTGGTAAAGATGCGTTGCACAATAAAAGTTCGTTGCACTGTGTACCGTGCGATGTAGTAGTATATACGCGTAAGAATTGTTTATTGGTTATATTCTTAAAGGGGAATGAAACCTTTGGAACAAATAGGCTTGTGTAGAAACAGAAAAATCAAATAATAAGAATAAAGAAAGTTTGAGAAAAATCGGACAAATAGTGAGAAAGTTATGAGCATTTGAATATTGCAATCACTAATGCAATGGAGATCCTCACATTGGCAGTGCGACAAGGATGTGTGATGTCACTGATGAACAACTTTCCCTTTGGTGGACTATAAAATACCCTCAAAATGTCTCTTTTTGCTTTTTCTTATGATGATACAAACTCTTTATCCATGATGTATTCTTTAAAAATATGTATTACATGCCCTCATGTAGAAAGAACAGTATGATTTATGGATAGATGTGATAAAAGAGGCAATTCAAGTGAAGTATATACTAAAGTAGTGGGGGGAGTTGTTCACAAGTGACATCACACATCTTTGTCGCATTGCCAATTTGCTATCTCCATAGCATTAGTGATCGCAATATTCAAATGCTCATAACTATCTCATTATTTGTCCGAATTTTCTCAAACTTTCGTTGATCTGTTTCTTTGATTTTTCTGTTTTCAGACAAGCTATCTTGTTTCAATGGTTTCATTCTCCTTTAAGTACATGTCCTGCATGTACATGCATTTATATCATATTAACGATAGTAATAAGGCAGTATCATTCCTAGTAATATATTTTGATAAAACATCATGAATTGTTTTTAAAATAATTTCTCTGTTGTAATAGTATGTATGATAATCTTATTTGTAGCGAGCCATAGAAAAAAGTAAATGGACGAAATTAACTACTTTGAAATCAATACTCCTCTTTCCTCGAGTAGTTTGAAATAATAAAAAAAGAAATAGAGATGAATAAAAACAATCTTTCGTGTTACACAACGATTGTTTGATCATAGGAAGTCCACTGTGAAATGAGGTTGTTTTTATTGAGAAAAAAAAATAAAAGAAACTTTTTTAGATCCATGAAAATCCGTCTATGAACAGAAAAACAATTTTCGTGACGTCACATTCGAACAACAGCCCCGTGATAAGATAATTCTAAATGAGAAATCAGTTTTATGGTCCATTATGACCGAAAATAGTTACATTCACAAGCATGTCTGATGAAGTATTGAAAGCACGTGTTAAATCGGTATTCGGACTTAACCGTCAGAAAAGAAAGATTGAATTTTACGCCTATGGACCTTCTCCCGTCTGACGTCACAAAAATTTGCTAACCGATAAATCGCACATTCCCTGATAGATTCTCTCCAAATCTTCGTTAAAATGCATTTCTTATTTCACAAAATTTTCATAAAATCAATTTGATGGCAATTCCTTAAGACTTACATGGACCAGTTCCCGTAATAAATGTGACCATAATTTTTGTTTCGTTACGTCACACACTTAATTATGCCATACCTGAGTCAAATGTTACGGAAGCCAGCTTTATGACGTCACACTGCGAGTTGTTTTGCTCTATGAATCAGTGTTGTCAACAATTTTTGGCAAATTCAATCAATTGAACACTATTTGCGCAATCAAATTTGAAAGCAGGCATGTAGCCTATACAATCAGGACAGAAAAAAGCGGTAAAACTATGCAAGCTACAAAAAGTAAAAAGATGGCAAACGTAGTAAAAATTCAACACATATTAGGATTGCACTTAACATTCCTGAATCAAATGAGTTGGGATGCAACGAATCACAAGCAATAAACACTACGTATTGCGCGACATTTCCACAATTCACGGAATGTCATAATTCTTAAATTAAAAAAAGACCCATAAAAATCATGCATGATATATTGAAAGAAACGGTACTTATACGTGCCTTCTATATCAAGTTTTAATATCTCCCATTCAAATCAAACATTTCAGTAGCTTTAAACTGTTATTGAACATTTGTTAAAGCAAATTTTGTTAAAGGGATCCCAGTACTTCGCTGTCATTGCAAATTTAGACATTACGGCCCTTATTCTCAAGTCAGGTTTAACTTAGACCATGGACTAACTCTGTGCTAAAATTATGGGAAGCCAAAAAAGTCAAAATTTGTATTAAGTCGTATGTTTGCTGTGCTCTTTCCTGATTCATCGAAGGTGAAGGCAATCATTTATTTATACTTCCTAGACAATTATGAATGATAAAGAGCAAAAATGAGCTGAAATATGATATCTCTATACCGTTAGTGATTTATGCAACAATTGGCTTTCCATACATAAACCACAATTTTAAACCTAAGTTTAAGTTAAACCCGACTTCAGAATACAGACTAAGTTTTTGTTGACTTCAAGTCCCACCTCTCACTGCTTTATTATCATTTATGGTAATACCGTATAAAAAAATTGTAACTCTATGGAAATCCGTTAGTGTTACAATTTTTTTTCAACAGTAATTGGGCACCGGCAGGAAGTAATTCTTTAAAAAGCTGTGCGCACCGGAATCGTTATACTTGCTTATAGCCAGGGTAATATAGGAGTGCCTTGAGCACCTAGCAAGGTGGACACCATCGCTATACAAATCCTATATTATTCATTATTTTATAACAGGAAATTTGCAAAATGCCCACTATAAACAAAGGCAGACAAACAAAATTGTCAAATAACAATTTATGAATATGCATTCTCGTTTAGAAAAAAATAGCATATGGTCAGTTCCACCATGTCGGCGCGGTCTCCCAAGTCTGCGCACCCGCGAATCTGCGCGATTCTAGTAAAAGAAGATACGCAACGAGCACGAACTTCCCAGAAGGAAAACCAGTTAGACCAGTAATTCTTTTACTGGTTTCCAGTATATTTTAACTGGGCCAGTTGATTTTAAGTGGACCAGTAAAAATCAACTGGAGACCAGTTCCAACAATTGCATTCCAGTTGAAGCAATTAGTAATACCGGTTAAATTGATTTTCATTAAACTGGTGTTACTGGTCCAATAAATGGTTTCCAGTAGATTTTTACTGGTTTCCAGTATATGTTTAATGGACCAATTGATTTTTAACTGGACCAGTAAATATGACCTGGAGACCAGTTCAAACAATTGCATTCTGGTTACCGGTCCAATAAATAATGACTTTCAAGTCGGATCATTTTGCAAATTATGAAAAATTAATCTTACAATTCAGAGAAACTTATTATCGTTATCATTTATCATTGTTATCATCATTGTTCTTATGATCATCACAATTATTCTTATTATGATTATTATGATCATTGTTTTGATCGTTCTTATTACTGTTATTATTGTTATTGATATTGTAATTATTATCATTAATATTATCATAATTATCAAGTATTGATATTAACATCAGAATAATTATTAAGATCAAAGCAAGAAGTATTCCTCGGACATATAGTCAACTGGTCTAAAGTAATTCAATATTTGACATTAAACTGGTCAAGACCAGTAATACCAGTAATTCTGATGATGCTGATCATGTGGTTTACCTCATTTGCATACTTCCTGTTTTTTAAGAAAAATCAGGATTTATAATGGAATATCCTTGCAATAGCACTGTGTTGTTTGAACACCTTCAAAATAAGTGTGTGAACTAATTCACAATGAAAATGTGTAATTTCATACATCACATTCAAAATAACAGCAGAAAGATTAATTTACTAACTATCTTTTCCATCACATTTCACTGGCCATGGTATATAACAAACCAAATGCTTGTAATAAACTGATCCAGTAAGAGGACCAGTTCGACCAGTTAGACCAGTATGAAGACCACTGAGACCAGTATAAAGAACAGTGAGACCAGTAACAACCACCAGAAACAAGACCAGTAAAAAATTCTAGTATTCAAGACCAGTTTAATTTTTAACTGGACCAGTAAAATTTTTTACTGGATCAGTATGACCAGTTAGACCAGTAAACTGATGTTCCAATTTCCATGATTTCCAGAGTTACCAGTTAAAATTATACTGGTCTAACTGGTCCAGTGGAACTGGTTTTTCCTTCTGGGCTTACACATGCAATACATAGACAGGTATTCATAATATCGCCGGCAAAAATCCGACTCAAAATGGTGGAAAAATATTGAATTCAGAGCATTTCACGTGACGACCTCAAAATGCAGCCTTTCATCACAATCCCGAATCGTGTGCAAAGTGAATGAGTGCGCAGACATGGGGTACCATTTTTCCAATCTGAAAATGACTGCCCGAGGTTTTTGCAAGAAATTTTATATTTTCTTTCATTTTTTAATGAGAAATTTGGTACACTTACTCTTAATAATATAAGGAACACTATTAACCAAAATATTTTGTGAAATAAGAAGAAATTCATGTTAAATCTTAACTCAAATTGTTTTGTGCGCAGACTTGGGGCCACCATCATACATTTTAGTTGATGTTGCTGGTCGTCCATAGTTGTGGTTGATTGGATCAATCGCAACTCTTTGTAGGACGGGGCCCAGGTGGGTGTTTCATAAAGTTGTTCGTAAGTTAAGAGCGACTTTAAGAAGGACTGGCGACACTTTGTGGTAAATGATAGTATATTCATTGGCAAATGTTAACCGCCTTTACCGGTCGTTCTTAAAGTCCCACTGAACTTACGAACAGCTTTACGAAATGATCACCAGGGGCCTGTTGCAGAAAGAGTTGCAATCAATGGCAACTCTAAAAATCATGCGCAACTTGATTTTTAACCAATTAACAGCGCGCATTTGGGACTTGCAATTGATTTTTTGACTTGCGTTTAAACGCAACTCTTTCTGCAACGGGCCCCAGGTGGGTGCTTCATAAAGCTGTTCGTAAGTTAAGAGCGACTTTAAGAACGACTGGTGAACCCATCTTATGCGCTAAACCATCGTCAATTCAATATATACCGCAAGAAAAGAATCACCAGTCGTTCTTAAAGTCGCTCTTAACTTACGAACAGCTTTATGAAACGGTACCCAGGTCTCATTGTAATGTCATATTGCAAATAGGTTAAAATAACCTAAACTTTATAAGAAATCTTTGTAAAAACTAAATTTGGTCATGTTGGTGTGTGTACGTAACAATAAATTAACGGAGCCCGACTTAACTCAACATCGAAGACAACATTTCAGTACACTGTTAAAGTTATAGGCCCGTATTCTGAAATCGGGTTTAAATTAAACTCTGGTTCTACGTTGTGGTTAAACTATGGAAAGCCAGTTGCTACGTAAATCTATAACAGTAGAGGTTCAATGTATCAGCAGCTCATTTGACTCCCAAGTATGACAGTTGTCTCCACCATTATAGAATTAATGACGAGCAGAGTAAACATGAGAAGCATTCACTGTAAACAAAATTTTGAAAAGTTCGGCATCCCATAATTTTCGCACAGAGTTAGACCATGTTCGAAGTCAAACCCTACTTCAGAATACGGGCCTATGTGTTCAGACTGGCAGTTCGTGTTCAGAGAGGATTCCATCATCAAATGTGTCGTAAAATGTTTGGTCTTTTCCTCTGTTAACATCATTGATCTGCAAGACTGCCTTAGACTGGTGATCTGGGCCTTGTCTTACAAAGAGTTCCGATTGATCCAATTAATCCGTAACTCTGTGGAAATCCATCCGTGTCATATTTTTTTCTACAGAAAATTTGCAAAATGTCCTTTTTATAGTAAACAAAGAACACACCAAATTGTCAAGAAATCACTAAATTTGTGGATATATATTTGAATCTAGAGCGCCATAATTTTTACATCTAATTTTGATGAAATCTCCAGTGTTACGCTTGTTTGACTTCTCTCTTTGTTTCTATTCAAATCAATATTTTGTTGGGGCGGACTTCTCTTTTAATCAGGAATGTATGTCGCTGGGGCAGCATAATTGGCTGCTCTCATAAATGCAGCAATATGACAAGCACTCTTCAATAATCTAGTGTCAACGGAGCGTCATTTATTCTCCTTGAAAGACCAAGACACTCGATGCTAACACCCTGTACGACTATTGAAGTATACATCCCGCTTAGTAAAGGTGTTATTGTCCGTCATTATACATTCATTCACCATAATATGAAAGACTAATTAGACACCGATGTTGGTTAACACCGTGGCCTTTGAAGTGTAGATAGCTTCTTATTCGAAAGCTTTTGATCAAGTGTACAAGGGTGTTATCGTCCTCCACATCCATTCACAATTGAGGAAAGTCCGAGTTACTGATGTTAAACACCAATACTTTCGAAGTGAACAAAGGTGTTATAGCCCTGTACAGTCATTCACTATTCGGGAAAGCCCAAGACAAGACGACGATGTAGAAAGCATGGATTTTGAAGTGTACAGATCCTCTACATGTACTCACTATCGAGGAAAGCGCAAGGCACTGATGTTAACACCATGACATTTGAAGTGCACAAATGTTATTGTCCTTTTCATCCATTCTTTTCATGAAAGCCCAAGATACTGGCATCAACACCATAGCTTTTGAAGTGTACAAAGGTGTAGTCTTCTACATCATTCATCATGCATGAAAGCCCAAGGCACTGATGTTAACACCATCAAGGTGTACAACACTTATAGTATAATAATGATAAATACGCTACTGCCCTTCACACCTTGGCCAACGAGGATTCCAAGGTAGCTTCTGGATGTTGACAGAGACGTTGGTATAAAGAGGATGCAGTTCTATTGTCGGTTGTTCATATCTCAAGTTTGATACACCGTCGGTGGTTTTCCTATGAACGTAGTTATTAAGAAGACAAAACCTGTACAAAAGTAACATAATAAAATCGTATTTGTCAGTTAATCGGGAGGGGGTGGTCTACGTTCGTTCATAGTGTTATTGCTGAGTGTATACTGCTGTGTAAACTTCTTAAATATTTATTCTTAGTTTCATTGCAAGTGTTTTCTCTCGACCCCAGCACTAATTATTGCGTATTCAACTGCGTCTGAATAAAGATCAATAATACAATCAAGCAATGTATTCAATCAAACCCCGGGTTTAACAAATAGAGTACACAATCTGTCGAAAGAAAGGAAGTTTTTTTGCAGTTTTTGTAAATAGGTTTGATTTTTTTTTCAATAGATATTTTCTTTTTTTCAACACCCTGTTGTTATCATTCTTATTGGTAAAGTTAAGATTCTCTTAATTTCTTGGTGACAACATTCATTTACACACGTTGTTATTATTTCAATGTATACGCAATCATATCTATAAAGGTAAAGTCCGCCCCAGCAAAATGCTGATTTGAATTAAAAAAAAAATCAAAATAGCATAACGCTGAAAATTTCATCAAAATCGGATGTAAAATATGATATGGCATTTTAAAGTTTCGCTTATTTTTTTCACAAAACAGTGATATGCACAACTCAGTGACATGCAAATAGGTCAGGCGATGATGTCCATCACTCACTATTTCTTTTGTTTTTTTATTTGAATTATACAATATTACATTTTTTACGAATTTGACCACAGGGACCCACTTGACTGAACCATATAGTAATATGTAACTTCAAGGGAGGAATTAGTCACTGTTTTACTTGACAATGAGAAAATTAGAATATTTCATATTTCATATAATAAAATACAAAAGAAATATTGAGTTCAAGACGTCATCAGTCTCCTCATTTGCATACCGACCAGGGTGTGCATATAACTGTTTGTGAAATTAAGCGATACTTTAAAATGTTAAAACTTTCATATTTTACATCCGAATGTTGATGAAATTTTCAGCATTATGTTTGTTGGATTTTTTTATTCACATCAATTTTTTTGTGGGGTGGACTTGTCCTTTTAGATATATACATATATTAAGAAAAATACGACTTTACCTTGCTTCGTTAGTCGGACTTGACTCCTTTTTTTCGTGAACGACGGAATCGAAGTACCCGATCTCCCCTTTGGGTCGCGATCGTTTAAAACCCTTAGCCTTTACCCTCTTTGCGAATTCATCGTCTTCACCACCCCATCCCCAGTAGACATTGGGCAGACCATTGATGTCATAGAACTGTTGTGTGGTAAGCCCCGTCACTCCACCAAAGAGATTTTCGTATATTATCCTGCAGGGAGACAAAAACGACGGAGAGTATTGAGTTTATTTTATACCAGCAATGTATGCATATTTGTTTAATTAATTCATAAGCTACTTACCAATAACTGAT
Source organism: Lytechinus variegatus (assembly GCF_018143015.1). Taxonomy (NCBI): domain Eukaryota; kingdom Metazoa; phylum Echinodermata; class Echinoidea; order Temnopleuroida; family Toxopneustidae; genus Lytechinus; species Lytechinus variegatus. Next base: position 35,365,818 of record NC_054748.1, read on the forward strand.
TAATGTCAACTTATTAGGCATATACTGATTGATTCATTTCTATATTCATCTTAATCAATCATTCAATTGATTTTCATTAATTTTTTATTCATTAATTCCAAGTTTTTCTGCATCCATATTTCGAGAGGCGGCTAATGATATAGAGAGGTCGACATGGAAATGTAAAACGTGAACAGCAAAAATCGTGGGACAACAAGAGAAGAGACAAAAAGAAAGGAAGAGAATAATACGGAGAGGAGTGGTTGGGATAATTATGAGAGCTAATAATAACACACAACAGCTGAATCGTGCTTAATAAATGTTTCTATAAGCGCTTCATACTACGGTAAATATTCGGATTATTCATGTTATTAGCACGGCTACCCTGATCAGATGCGCGTACTCGGAGTATTCAGTGACATCCCTTCCTACCGGGTACCCATTTATTACACCCGGGTGAAGAATGGCATTTGTAGCTTAAGGCCATGGTGAGTTTCGAACCCTGGACCTTGTTCAAAGTCCAGACACTTATCTACTGAACCACAAGATCCCTACAGAGATCGATAGAAAGCAGACTACAGAGAGAAAGTGGGCCAACGAAGAGTGATTGTGCGTGTTTGTGTATGAAAAAGAGAGTGGGCCAAAGATTGAGTAGTGAATGTTTGTGTCTGTGTGTTCGACGGCCAGTGGGCCAATGAGGAGCGTGTGGGAGTCAGTGTGTATGACGCATTTAGGGAGGGTGGGCCAAGTAGGAGTGATTATGGGTGTCTGTATGTATGAAGGAGAGTTTGCTAACGAGGAGTGAGTGCGTATGTAAAGGGAGAGTAGGCTAGCGATGAGTGAGAGTGGGTGTTTGTGTGTACAGGGAAAAAAGCGCCGAGGGGTTTGTGTGGGAGTAAGTGTGTACGATGCATTTAGGAAGAGTGAGTATGGGCGTCTGTGTGTATGAGAGAGAGTGTGTGTGTGTATGAGGTAGAGTGCACGGGTCAGCAAGGAGTGAGTGAGGGTGCCTGTGTGTATGATAGAGAAAGAGAGTGTGTGTGTGTATGTATGAGGGAGAGTACACGGTCAACAAGGAGTGTGTGTTGATGTGTATGTGTATGAGGGGGAGTGAGCAAACAATGAGTGAGTGTGGGTTCCTGTGTGTATGAGAGAGAGAGAGTGTGTGTGTGTATGAGAGTGGACTAATGAGAAATGACTGTGGGTGTCTGTGTATATGAGGGAGAATGGGTCACAATGAATGAGGGTTGGTGTCTGTGTGTATGAGGGAGTGTGCACCAACAAGGAATTTGTGTGGTTGTGTATGTGTGTATGAGGGAGAGTGGACTAACGAAGAGTGTGTGTGGGTGTATGTGTGTATGAGGGAGAGTGGAATAACGAGGAGTGCGTGTGGGTGTCTGTGCGTATGAGGGAGAGTGGACTATCGAAGAGTGTGTATGGGTGTATGAGGGAGAGTGGACTAACGAGGAGTGTGTGTTGGTGTCTGTGTGTACGAGGGAGAGTGGACTAACGAAGAGTGTGTTTGGGTGTATGAGGGAGAGTGGACTAATGAGGAGTGTGTGTGGGTGTATGTGTGTATGAGGGAGAGTGGAATAACGAGGAGTGCGTGAGGGTGTCTGTGTGTATGAGGGAGAGTGGACTAACGAAGAGTGTGTATGGGTGTATGAGGGAGAGTGGACTAACGAGGAGTGTGTGTTGGTGTCTGTGTGTATGAGGGAGAGTGGACTAACGAAGAGTGCGTGTGGGTGTCTGTGTGTATGAGGGAGAGTGGACTATCGAAGAGTGTGTATGGGTGTATGAGGGAGAGTGGACTAACGAGGAGTGTGTGTTGGTGTCTGTGTGTACGAGGGAGAGTGGACTAACGAAGAGTGTGTGTGGGTGTATGAGGGAGAGTGGACTAAAGAGGAGTATGTGTATTTGTGTATGAGGGAGAGTGGAATAACGAGGAGTGCGTGTGGGTGTCTGTGTGTATGAGGGAGAGTGGACTAACGAAGTGTGTGTGTGCGGGATATATTTGTTGGTTTGTCAGGCAATACGAATAGAATAAAAAGTTGTAATACTATTATCTTTATGGTAAAATATATATTACTTATATTTAGAGAGGGGGTTTTACCAACCATTGACGATATGCATAAACTTATTTTAGAATATAAGGATCAAGAAAAGAAAAAAGCTATTAAATGGGGAAATTAGGGCGGCACTTGCAAAAATGGGAAACAGTAAACTTGTGACAAGGTTAAGTTGTAAGTCTTTATTTACTTTCAATATATGTAATGCTTCTCCCGTGAGCTTGTTATATTCAAAATTGTTCATCGAATTGATTTGTACTTTAAAACATGACTTATTTATGAGTGTGAGCAGATCTTCTGGGCAGTGGTGTGTTGTGTGTGTGTGTTGGGGCGGGGGGAGGGGAAGTTTGGTCTTTAAGCATTTTTATAATAACTCGTTTCATTGTTTTCTAAAGATATATATGACTTATGATTTTATTAAGTTAGAGAAAAAAAGTGAAAATATGAAGTGTAAAGTATTATATATGATTCGAAATGTTAAATTGAAATGCTATGTAACTTTTTGTTTATGAAATCAGAATAAAACATTATTCAAAACAAAAAAAAAGTATGTGGGTGTATGAGGGAGAGTGGACTAACGAGGAATGTGTGTTGGTGTCTGTGTGTAGGTGTCTGTGTGTCTGTGTGTATGAGGGAGAGTGGAATAACGAGGAGTGTGTGTGGGTGTATGTGTGTATAAGGGAGAGTGAACTAACGAGGAGTGTGTGTATGTGTGTATGAGGGAGAGTGGACCAACGAGGAGTGTGTGTGGGTGTATGTGTGTATAAGGGAGAGTGGACTAACGAGGAGTGTGTGTGGGTGTATGAGGGAGAGTGGACCAACGAGGAGTGTGTGTGGGTGTACGTGAGTATAAGGGAGAGTGAACTAACGAGGAGTGTGTGTATGTGTGTATGAGGGAGAGTGGACCAACGAGGAGTGTGTGTGGGTGTATGTGTGTATAAGGGAGAGTGGACTAACGAGGAGTGTGTGTGGGTGTATGAGGGAGAGTGGACCAACGAGGAGTGTGTGTGGGTGTATGTGAGTATAAGGGAGAGTGAACTAACGAGGAGTGTGTGTGGGTGTATGAGGGAGAGTGGACCAACGAGGAGTGTGTGTGGGTGTATGTGAGTATAAGGGAGAGTGAACTAACGAGGAGTGTGTGTATGTGTGTATGAGGGAGAGTGGACCAACGAGGAGTGTATGTGGGTGCATGTGTGTATGAGGGGGGTGGACTAACGAGGAATGAGTGTGGGTGTGTGTGTGTGTGAGGGAGAGTGGACTAACGAGGAATCGAGTGTGGGTGTATGTGTGTATGAGGGAGAGTGGACTAACGAGGAATGACTAATCAAGGTACTAATGGATAATTCGTTTTTTCGTTCCGATCATGCTTTGGTTGAAAACACAAAAGCGAAATCACGAGGAAAACGTATTGTGATTTCGTTTTTGTAGATCAAAAAACAGAAAATTGAAAGCATAAATACTTTTGAGCTTTTTCTGTTTTCTAATTCTATATTTGTGTTTTATATATCAAAAACAAAATCAGAACACTCTTTCCGCTCCGTGATTCTGAATTCGGACAATCGCACCGCGAACATCAAAATTGCCGTCGGCTCTCTGATTTGCTTTTCGTTCATCAATATTAAAGAGCGTCATCTACGTCAACAAAATGTTTAAAACGCCATATTTCAAATTTATCTTGATAAATTCAAATTAAACAACATATATACTGGCAAGCTATGGGTGTAGATCTGTATTCATGTTTGGGGCTGTTTTTTTCTTCTGAGGAATCTTTTTTTGATAGCTTTTATTTTATTATTCTTTTAGTTTAGGCGGAGGTGAGGGGCTTAATGAGACTAAAGTTTTAGGGCAAGACATGACATAAAGGGCTAAATTAATTTCAAAATGCTTTTTAAATAGATAAGTCAAACTTTTGGAAGTGATTTTGATATATGTTTTAAATATCATGACAAAATCCGTCATAACAAATTGATTCATATATTAAAAATACATTTTTGGCTCCCTCGGTTCTCTCACTTAATCTTAAAATTTACTTCGCCGTCTTGCCGTGTCTCATTACGCCACTGACCTCCGCCCAAACTAAAAGAATACATGAATAATGAAATAGAATATCAATAAAAAAAATCCCTCACAAGAGAATAAACAGCCCACAGCCATGAATACAGATCGACACCCATAGCTTGCCCGTATATGTGCTAGAACGGTGGTTTACTTTGAATTTTATCAAGATAAAAACAGTTGTTAATGATATGATATTATTGATGATATACAATACTCTTGTACTGCCACATATTTCATATTGCTATGTTCTTTGGGCTGCAACTAAAGTGTCAACTACCAATATATTTCTCTTGCAAAAGAAAGCAGTTCGCATACTGGGTCTGGTTACAGAGACCATACAAATCCCGTATTTGTAAAGCTGAAGTGCTTGAAGGTAGAATATATAATTTTTTTGCAAACTGCTTTAATTATGATTCGTTTTAATGCCAATATGCTCCCTGATTTTTTTTCTTCAATGTTTCAGCCTAATAGCACCGTCCATTCATATAGCACAAGACAGTCATCGAACATACATTTGGTTAATCCCCGCACCGTATCAGCTCATAAATCAGACACCGTGATTCAGATGTTTGCAATTCTCTTCCACATAATATTCGAAATTTTAAAAAACCTCACATTCTTTTAAATTGTCTGTAAAGCAAAATCTCCTTTCAAAATTACAGAATCTGTAAAGTGCTAGCAGGTAATTTTGTTTTCTATTTTTATATTCTTTGTAACTGAAGAAGAATTTAACTTTGATGAATTACTATACCATATATTCATAACGATTTGACACTTAATTGTTATATCTCGGCAGTCTTTTACATTCTTCTCTTTCTTTCCTCTCTTCCTTATTATTACATTTTTATTTTGTTTGCTTTGATGCAATACAAGTTTAAAGGTGCTTCAACTAATCAAGCTTTAGCTTATGTTGCAACACCTTTGTATATATGTTCATTATTTACTTGTTTTTCGTTTATATTTATATATTTATCTGTGTATTCTTTTACATTGTAAATTGTGAACATGCATGAATAAATGAATAAATAAATAAATGATGAAATATGACGCTTTAAACATTTTGTTGACGTAGATGACGCTCTTTAATATTGATGAACGAAAAGCAAATCAGAAATCGTAGTGGGTGTCTGTGTGTATGCACGGGCCAACGAGGAATGAGTGTGGATGTCTGTGTGTATGAGGGGGAGTGGGCCAACGAGGAGTGAGTGTGGGCGTTTGTGAGTGAGCCATGGGAGGGAGGGAGATCGATAAAGACAGAGGGAGAAAAAAGAGTGGAGGCAGGATAGAAAGAGGTAATAAATGCAGAAGGGAGAGGGGAGAGATGTGGGAGAGAGAGAGAGGGTGGATCAAGGGGGGGGGGTGGCGTGTGCATGTTAATGAAAACAAAGAGATCGAGATTGGGATGAGGGAAAATGAGATATCGCGAGGAGATGATCGATGAGCATGCGCAGATAAACACCAGACATGGGAAGAGCGAGAAGAGATCGAGCAAATGACAAAAATACACAATTAAGCTTAACCCCCAATGCCCGTGCATAATGCACCAACACGCACACACTGTACACATATGACTCACAGAAACCAAAACACAATAGAGATGCAGCCATCTTTGGGTAAAATGATGAGTGGGAGAGATGATAAATAGCCGTGATGGTCGGTAATTAATTACATTCCGAAAGTCTCGATTACCTGACAATGGGCTGAATAAATTAAGGAAGTACGGTGTTTTACAGAGTTGTTCATACTTTAGTGCATTGCGTATAACCCTTCGAGATGAATTTTCAGTGTCTTAGAGGCAGGTAGCGTAATTTTGTTTGGATTGCAGATTTCGAGGTGAATATGCAGATATATCGCCAATGTACACTTTAGGAAATGTTTTAACATCATACATTATCCTGGGATGAGGGGAATATACTGGGGGCGGGGGGGGGGGGTGAATTGTTTCTATTCAATAGCGGTAGTAACTGAAAAAGTAAAAATACATTAGTACAAACCAAATTAGATTCAAAATCAATAATCGCTAAGGCTAGGATAGTTGACATTACAGAAATACGGGAAGGATGATTGACGCAAGATTATTTAGTGCATGAATAAATGAAATGAAATAGTGCTTGGGGCGGGCGTCGAAAACATAGAGCTGAACAATGCGTATTTTTTTCTCAATTGATTAATCGTGGTGTCACAGTATAAAACTTCAAACCCTGACATCTTTATCCATGCTTTCTGCATGTTTGTTCTTTTCTTTCCTATTTTTTAAAAGCTTGAAAAATCATTGGGGCATTCGCCTCTCGAGCCCGCCCCCCCCCCCTTTCCGTGGTATCACCCCCTCCGACTAGTTTGCAGGCGCAGACCTTGATGGTATGCCACTGGAAATAGTGTAATAGCTTTGACATGTTTGATTGGTCTGGAGTCGGTTTCGTTGTTGTCACTGTCGCATATTAGTCTTCAAACACAGACCGTTGGTTTTCGCAACTAGCATCGTGCATGATGTAGATTCTGAAGTAGCGAGACTAGATTGACTCTTCAGTGTGATTGCCTCTTCCTTGACACATACTGGCGGTTTGAAGTATAGTCTTCACTCTGGACATGTTTATAAACATGATAAATGGTTAAAATATCAAATTTGAGTCTGTGCATGCAGACTAGTAGTATGTACAAGAGTAGAATAAATGTTGAAAGAGCAACTTACTTCCACTCCCATATTTTTTCTCCGGATATAAAATGTCGGGGCATGTTATCACAGCCAAAATAATTTTTAACATTGACGGCAAGGTGATCGATGTCGTGGAAGATCACGCAGTCGTAGTTCGTAAAATTTAGGGCCTCGACGAAACCAACGTTCATTAACATCGCTCGGTTAAAACGTTCGTCATTTCTCTATATTGAGAGGGAGAGAGAAAAAAGGAATGATTAGTAAGATTTACTCGACTACAACAATGGTCTGTATTCTCTGGCGTGAATCACATTGGTACGTGCCACCCCCCCCCCTGCAACTCCCTAACCTGTGTATTATTGTCCATTGAATCCCCGCTTCGATCCCTTTTCATTTTGTCTTTTATTTCTTGCTTGATGGACAAATATTTTATGCCGCCATATACACGGGTGGATCCAAGATTATCAAAAGGGGAGGGGGCAAATTTTTCGGAGGAAAATTTTGACAAGCAAAAAAAAAGGTTTTCAACCACAAACTAAGGATATTTCGTATCTGAAATACTTTGACAAGCAAGAAAAAAATAAAGGTTTTCAATCACAAAATAAGGATCGTTCGTACCAGATAAAACTTGACAAAAAATAATAAAGGTCTTCGATTTCAAAAGAGGGACACACCTCTGTTTTAATGGCATTTGTGTAGTACAAATTTTAATTATGCTTCTCAAAGGGGGTGGGGACAAGTGACGGCTGTGCCCCCCGGATCCACCAGTGGCTATATATACATGAAAGTTGGATCTGCCCCTTTAAATATGATCATGCATACGAAATGTCATTATGATAAACTATTATTACAATTGTACAAATGGATATGATAATCTAGACAACATAATATCACACATTGATTGTTAGTGACTTAAGTCTTTTTCAAGGAAGTCGTCCATGGAATTTAAGTTATAGGAGTGAAATGACGTGCATATTCACAATCATGACCAACCCACTTCATTGCTTATGTATGTATTTTATATTTTCATATTTGGTATTCTAATAATCATGTTCATTATTACCATCATCATTTTCATCATCATAATTATAAGCATCATCATCCATCTTGATTATTAGTATTCATTTATCATATTTTGTGATAGTAGTACTTAATAGTACACTATCTCTGATTATCATTGTCATATCATATACCTTTAATATTGCTCATCATCATTAGCTTCATAATTGTTGTATCATGATGATTACTATTTCTATAAGCAGTAGTACTACTGCTACTATAGTGGTAGTAGTAATAGTAGTAGTAGTAATAGTAATAGTAGTAGTAGTAGTAGTAGTAGTAGTAGTAGTAGTAGTAGTAGTAGTAGTAGTAGTAGTAGTAGTAGTAGTAGTAGTAGTAGTAGTAGTAGTAGTAGTAGTAGTAGTAGTAGTAGTAGTAGTAGTAGTAGTAGTAGTAGTAGTAGTAGTAGTAGTAGTAGTAGTAGAAGTAGTGTTATACCACCATCATCATCCTTATCATCATCACCCTTTATCATCATCAAACCTATCATTATTATTCATTCAGATCTGCTTCTTCACTTCAAATACAGAGGTCATTACCTGCTCGGCAATAAAGATGGAGAATTCCAGCTTTTGTCTTTTGAGCAATGGCACAATGTGGCGGAGAAAAATTGGGAGGTGATGAAAGCGATTTCTAAACGGTACCACAATAGCGACCTGTGGCAGAAATAAGAAAAAGATTGAATTTAAAAGCAATGTTTTGTAAAACAAAATACATTTATAAAAAAATAGCTTCGAGTTAAGGCATATTATTTAAAGCTAGTTCGGCGCACGGCTGTCACTCTGATGAGGCTAATTTGGCGAGGTAATTCTGTTTATTACTTAAGTGAAACATACGGAAATTAAGGTTTTACCCTATATCTTTGGTAAAGCTCTGATATTTTTGCGACATTTGTTCTATTAGTCACCGCTTTAATCTGTTGATGTCTTTATGTTAATTTCAAAGTTTTGCTTCGAGAAGTGCCAACGAAACTGTAGAATATTCATGACTTCTGAAGTGAAATTTAAAAAAATGGCAAACTTGCTTTAAATAAATTGTAAAATTCTTAATGAAAGTAATGGAAGCCAGCACCTGATGGAAAGTCACGTGACACTGCCTATTTGCTGTCAATCAATCATACGCAGGGATTTCCAGTAGCTTATAACAAACTTCATGAAACACGGCAAATTCGTTATGTTCAAATGCTGCTATATTAGATTTGATTTAGATTTATTTATTTCCGTTCAACGGAATAAACAAGGCAACGGAGCAACGACCGATTTTATGATATTTGCTCCGGTGAAAATTGCTCCGCTGCAAATTTCATACATTAATGGAATGACCAACTTCAAGCCTGAATTTAACACTATACCCTTCCTTAAACCTAACATTAAATCCTCTTGCAGCCCTAACTCCATTTCTTAGACGATATAAAGCCCACAGTAATTGTCACCTGAGCTGCTGAGCAAATGTCACCACCGTGACGTCACCGTTATCAGACCGCATGTAGCCTTGGTTTTACCATGGGGATATTAAAGAGGCAAGAAACTGACAAAATTGTGGGGAAATAGAACCTATAGACCTTCAAAAGACCTATTTATTCGCACACAATAATCATGTGAGCCTGTCAGTCTAATACAATTAAAAAAAATCGAATTTACCGATTTGGGGATCCCTAATTATCTCTTACTTCGAGTTGTCGGAAGTTCTAAACAATCCTCAGTCAGAAAAATCTTTAATAGCAATTGCTTGATTGATTGATAAACCATAATGACGTCATGTATTATGCTTATAGAATTAAAAGTTCAAGCTGAAAAATTTAGTTTTCTTTTGGTTGGAAGGTCTACGACCCATTTCTCCATCGCTTTCTTTTCCAACTGATGTCGATTACGTAACAAGCGCCAGGCCTTGACTGAGTGAGTCTTTGTAATTATGTGTTTTATCAAGGAATCAAAATGTAATACAATATCTTCGCAAAGAAGTATGAATTGATAAATATATTTTATACAAATTAGTATTAGAACGGACACACCAAGAAACACATACCGGATAGTTTGCACTACAAATCACGTTACTCTAGACACAAACAGCTGTTCATACAGAAAAGCAAGTAATGTCTATATATACGTGATTTGCACTATAAATCATGTTACTATAGACATTAATTAATTGCTTTTCTGTATGAACAGCTGTTTGGTTTCATATTGAACGAAATATGAAACGTTGGGCAACAACTCATGGCACTTATCACAGGATAGCGAGTTTTCTCATTGCAACGGGGAAGGTTCCAAGAACATCAGGACAGCAGATCGTCCTAAAATTCTGAGCTGACGAAAAATTGAAAATATCTTGTTTGTCCAGAGTCGAAACTGACCCCTTGATTCACATATTTTCTACAAAGAATGCTTTGCCATAAAGGGCTCAATTTTGACAATTGATTATCTACGTTCCAGTAAGCTTCTACGTAGTGGTTGCAAAAAAAAAATATCCGATAATCCTTGTATCGAACCGAAGCAAACCGCGTCCTCTCGGCTGTGAAAAAAATCAGCCCCTACCCCCCACGATTTCTCGGTTGAGAGCCACTTTGACACCCCTTGGTTTCAAGATGACGAGCTGCATTGGTTTATTCCCTGCAGCTTCAAAAGTAAACGCCAGTTGTCGTAAAGATCTCAAAATGAGTTCGAACAGAATCCCATAAAATGACCACCGAATTGTTTGTTTGTATTAATGTATACGTGCTAAGTGGAATAAAATGTGCAGTTAGTGAGAAGTGAGTAAAATATTAAAAGCACGCAGTTCCATACAATGTCTGGTCTTTTTCCAGGAAATATTAATACACTATCCTACATATGCTTTTCTGTGCTAGTTATCATCAAAATTATCAGTTTCAGCTAAAATTCGATGATTTCGCAAAGATAAATTTACATTAACGTACCAGATCTAGATCTATAATAATATTATGGAAACCTTGATTTCAAAGCCGTTCTCATGAAATAAGTATTACTGCAAATACATTCTTTTATCTTAGAGAGCAGGTAACAGTCAATTGATGCAATGCCATTGAACTACTTTGAAGAGACACCCCGCAAAGAGAGAATATAATTAGTTGTTCGTCTATATATATATATATATATATATATCTATATATATATATATATATATATATATATATATATATATATATATATATATATATATATATATGGTACCAGCAGCGTAAAAACTATATACGAGGAAATATCTTATGATATGGTTATTGACACTAGTGTTATATCCGATGGGGCTAAATATGGGAAAATTCAGTTTAATTGTGGCATTCAGTCTATTCTCAGCATGTTTGGATACTCAACCTCTTCATGATAATAGCAAGTGCGCAGAAATTTTATTCCGGATCTTTCGCATTTACTTCGAAAAAAAAACTCTACAACGCAGTAGATTCCTTTGAAAATTATGCAAGTCAAATCACAACGGAGAGCTTAGAGACTTTCGTCAAAGGTTGGTGGACCGGGCCAGAAACGAAATCTCATGATTCTGGACAACGACAAACTTGCAATTGTTTGTCCGGTGCAAATCTTCGGATGATCTGCTGTCCCAGTCCACCAACTTTCGACAAAAGCCTCTCAGCTCTCCAATGTGATTTCAATTGCGTTTTCAAAGGAAGCGATGCGTTGCAGAGAATTTCCCCTAGTAAATGCGAAAACTACGTATTGGCTATACTGTACATCCCTTAAACATGTTAAAGGGGAATGAAAACTTTGGAACAAATAGGCTTGTGTAGAAAGAAAAAAATCAAGGAATAAGAATAAAGAAAGTTTGAGAAAAATCGGACAAATAGTGAGAAAGTTATGAGCATTTGAATATTGCAATCACTAATGCTATGGAGATCCTCACATTGGCAACGCGACAAGGATGTGTGATGTCACTGATGAACAACTTTCCCTTTGGTGGACTATAAAATACCCTCAAAATGTCTCTTTTTGCTTTTTCTTATGATGATACAAACTCTTTATCCACAATGTATTCTTAAAAAATATGTATTACATGCCCTCATGTAGAAAGAACACATGATTTATGGATAGATGTGATAAAAGAGGCAATTCAAGTGAAATATATACTAAAGTAATGGGGAGAGTTGTCCACAAGTGACATCACACATCTTTGTCGCATTGCCAATTTGCAATCTCCATAGCATTAGTGATCGCAATATTCAAATGCTCATAACTTTCTCATTATTAGTCCGATTTTTCTCAAACTTTCGTTGATCTGTTTCTTTGATTTTTCTGTTTGCACACAAGCTATCTTGTTCCAATGGTTTCAATCTCCTTTAAGGAAAGAAAACCGGGATTCAATCTTATTTGTTAACATATTACATGAATAGTTCACGCATAGCTGAGCAAGAAGAGTTTGAGAAGTTAATGTCAGAGCCATACTGCACATAAAAATGGGTCGAGATTAATAATGGATGCGATGACTTTGCACAATGAAGGGTGGCTCCCCCAGAAAAAAAGGAAAAATCAAACCCCTTTTTATGCGATTTCAGCGTTTCTGAGGTCATTCACTCTATGTCAAAAATTATCGATTTCATAACTAAAATGTGCGTTTTGATGACTTAAAGTTGACAGAATGCGGTGCCACCGCGAGTTCGCCTACGGGGGTCGTGGCCGGCCGATTCGAGGACGTAAATTTCAGGGTGTAAAACCTCCTTCTTACTTTTCTTTCTGTTTAAAGCGTTTCTCTCAAGTTAAAATGAACCCTCTTTCTGCAGGTTTCCCCAAAACAAGGGGCGGGGCAGGCTCCCCCCGGATCCAATCCTGATCGACATTTGTGGGCGCCAGTAGCCCTCCCTCAGAGGATATGAAATACGCACATGTACAAACGGAGAAGTCATGGATGCACTAGCTGCAGATCGCCAAGGCTTACAATAATATTGCAAGGCATTAGAATCAGCCTCTAAGATGGCGACCTGATGACGTCACTGCATGACGCATACACCAAAGCTGATTTCTTAGAATGTTGGTCTCTTATGATGGAATCAGCTGCGCTTCACGATGTATATTTGACAGTCATTATTAACTATTTTCACAAACCTGCATGGGGTCAGTGGAATTACTTTATCCAAACCAGTGCCGCCCGCCCAGAATCGTTGTTAGCCTACCAGAGCGCTAACAGTACACTGTAAAAGCTATGGTGTTAAAGTTGACACCAATTGGTGTTAATAGAGGACCACACCCTGTGGTGTTAAGATTACACCCTAGAGATTGAACATAACACAAAAGAGTGTAAATGTAACAACCAAAGGTGTTGTAATAACACCTATAGGTGTAAAACTAACACCACCAACACTGGTGTAAAATAACTGGTGTGGTCCTCTATATACATCGGTTAACACCACAGTTTTTGCTGTGTACGCCCAGTCACATCTATCGGATTGTGAAGTCATAACATTTATTGGTGGTGATTTTTTTACCTGTTTGCTAAGAAAGCATGAATGCTTGTAAGCAAGCAACCAGAGGACCGACGGCTTAAAGTCCCCTCCGAAAGACCTGGTACTGAGGATTAATGCCTTACAAAAGGGCACTAGTGCACCAAGTGGGAATGGAATACGAATCCCCCGCTCTACCGACTGAGCTATCGCGCCTTTCCTTTTATTTCAGTGTAAGAGTAATGCATCGTTGTAACATTAGGCATCGATGCCACATCACCGGTTGTGACAGGTCCGTTGTGACAGGTCCTTTGTGAGCTTATTGTTAGCGTTTTACTATAGGTCTTCAATTTCGAGGTTTTTAGTGCAAGATCGCTTTTCAAAGGGGCGCATTTATATTACAATAAAAAATGGCTGACAAATTTACTGAAGACCAATGAGAGAGGCCTTGAAGCAAGATGGGCTTGGATTAAATTTGAATTAAGCCCTAGTCACACTTACTGGCTTCCATCAAATTTTTACTCCGGCGACAATTGCTCCGCTCTAAATTCTACACACTAATCGAATGACCAACTTTAACCCTGGATGTAAAATTAAACCATACCCTAAACCTAACTCTAAACCTAACATAAAACCATATTGCAACCCTAACCCTAAATATTAGATGAAACTATTAAAGCCCGGAACGATTATCGCAGGAGCAAATGTCACGTGACCCTCCGAATGACATCCAAAGACATAATGCCTGACAATTCAATATCTAGATGTATATATATAATATTCACCTTCCAACGGGGGTTACACGACAGTGGGATCCAATGACCACCAGGAAGTAGCCGGTAGTCATCGAAGTCGACAGCGAGGTTCAGCTCCGTGAGCGTCTTATCAATCTCGTCCGCTGCTTCCCTGATTGACTTGCGCTTCGTGATGATGCTCGGGAGAGTTTGGTTGGCCACGTCAGTCATGGCTTGTGTCTTTGGTAAGAACTTCCCGAATACGAATTCGTTGACCCTTTGAACGGTCGTAGCTTCTTTGTTTGGTGTAAGCCTCTCATCTTCGAAAATCAAATGAAATGTATAGGACAACATTACAATGGCCTTACAAGAGATAACATTAAACTTTGATTAATGGTGATTTCTATAGTGTTCACATGGATTAAAATAAAACCAAGGAAGAAAAAAAATCGTGCACATTTTTGCAAGATATCTGTGACTAAAAAATCATAATTTTAACTAAAATCCTGAGGAGATTGATATAATACAATAGTGTATTGGATGTAATTAAGATTGATGTGTTTCCGGTTACTTCATATTTCACTCTTTTTAGCATTAAATAATGATTTTGGGGCGGAATATTTTCAGGGCTTCATTTTTGTTTTAAAATATCACAGACACATGTGACCATTCGGACCATGCAGCTCGGATTTTTAAACGCAAATCAACGTTAACTTTAAAGTAGAGGAAGTTACTACTATACAACAGGGGCCAATTGCACGAAAGGGTCTTTCCAAGGACCGTCTTTCGTGTCGCCCATCTTTTATGATACGCTTTAGGCGGGGTGTTTCTGAAATTTATGATAAAGAATAAGATTCGTTAGTTTGCTTTTAAATCAAATTTTATACAATTTCATGATATATCACATCATTTTATAAGCAGTTATTTGGTTTAATTTAACGGAAGAAAATATGTTTGCAGATGATTTATTTCAAATGCGTTTCACATGGTGCATCATAAAAGATGGGCGACACGAAAGACGGTTCTTGCAAAGACCCTTTCGTGCAATCGGCCCCAGGGGTCTTAATGTTACAATAGCGAGTGTTCATAACGTGGCGCTAAACCCTTTCAAGAGCAACCTACATTTACTATTTGCTAAAGTTTGGTGAATCACAACTTCAGTTTCGTCCAGGCCCTGGGATTTCTCGTCAGCTCGGAAACCGAGGACGAAACGGCTTTCCCGCGCTTCACCAATTTTTGACAAAAACCTCTTAGCTTTTCATAGTCATTTTCACTGGCAGTTTTAGTATATCTGCTGTGTTGTAGAATATGTTCTGCGTGGCATTGAAAAACTCGATATCATGTTCAGAGTGTCTCTCATTAAGCCCCCCCCCCCAAAAAAAAAATCAAAATTAAAAACAAAACAATCATGACAAAAAAATGTTTGTTTTCGAGACACTAAAAATAAAAGGGAACCCCTGAACAAATAAGTTCGTACGAAACAGAAAATCAAAGAATAAGATCAACAAAAGTTTAAGAATAATACTGCACAAACAGTAAGAATGTAGCATGTGAATGATGAGAACACTTCCAGATCCTGCAATTTTGATGTGACACAACATTATTCCCTTTGGATCTTGACAACCATACCCCTAATTTGTTTTCCTCACTCCATTTGGAGGGCAAACATTTCATCCAGGATATAACAAGAATAATGCTCTGAAACCTTTATGTCCTATCTATTCTCTCATGAACAAATGAACGTCTGATCTGGCGATAGACTAAATTAAAAAGGAACATTTAAGATATAATAATAATAATAGCCAATTTTTATAAAGCGCTTTTCCCAGAATGGCCCAAATAGCGCTGTACAGCATATTATTACCCCGGTCAGTGGATTCATTTCAATCAAGCACGAAAAGTGCACAATTTCCACTCCCTGGGGAGCATTCCTTGCATTCATCGCAGCCACATTATGGCACTGGCAAAATCAAACATACAATATCTTTCGCATCCTACCGGGTACCCATTTAGCACTTGAATCAAGAGTGGCAAAGGACGCTAGACCGCGGTGGGATTCGAACGCACGACCCTCTGTTTACAAGGCGAGAGTCAGAACCACCACACCACGGCTATTCCGTGTATAAGTACTAAAGTAATCGGGAAGTGATCTTGGAAGGGGAAACCAGTGGGGGGGGGGGGGACTTCACCTACCCCCACTTCTTGTGAAAAATGAAATTAACAGCTTATTTGTTTGTGATTTCTTGCAAGGTTCCCCCCTTACACACACACATTTGGCTCAGCCCGGTCCCCCACTTTCAACCCCCGAAAGCCCTTGTCCATATATAATTATAGAGTCAATTATAGGAAATGGGGGTTTCCGGGCAACATCTGAGAATATTTTAACCAACTTTTATGCATTGCCTGAAGTGTCTAGTTAATGACTCTTGATGTTCCCATTGCCAAATCGTGTCCCACGGGGTTCAAACTTGATAATTTTGGCAGCCATCTTAAAAGTTCATGAAAAACAACTATGTTTACATTTTCTTTTACCTAGACCATCTTATTTTAATGTTTTATTTTACTAAGACATTGATTGATATGCTTCAAAACAGTATTTTGTTTTTTTATTTGCGATCAAAATCTTCTGGAAAATTAGAAGGTTGTATAAAGCATTTTTTTACTACCTCATGGGATTTTATTGATATTTTTTGTTTAGTTGGTCTCAAATTCGGATGAGTGACTTACTTGGGAGGACATCTTGATTTGGGCATGTCGTCAACACCTGTGCTGGTGGAGGTTGTCGAAAGGATGTTTCCGGCTTTAAAGGATTCGGAATACCTGCAGAATAGAAGTATAAATTGAATAATTGAAATGGTTATTACCCTTAAATTAATAATTGAATAGATACAATGAATCAATCGTATAAAGTCCGAACATATTCAATGGTTTTATATAATACATAAATTTCAGTTACACGAAATCCTTTGTAGAACTTTAAATAGATCTTCCCGTCGTTTAAATCTTATTTTTTTTGTTTGTTCTAATTGCGTATTGCTCTTCCAGTGAATTCCGTTACAATGTTTTATTTCCTGCAATTTACGCCTGTTGAAACATTATTTGTGAATTATTCACATTCTTTTATATTTTTTGTGCTCAATGAATCTATATGACTTTATATGAAAATAATGATGTTAACTGGAATATATAAATGTAAAAGGCTATTTGAATTGAATCTGTAATTTTGGGCTTGAAAAAAAAGCATATAATGATTTTTTTCACAAAAAGTAGGTTGAGCTATTTCCCCGCAATTTACTCTAGATTGTAAAAAACGCTGTTAAACACGTTGTTTAAGCCCGTCATTCTAGCAATTATTTAATGAAAATTTTTAAAGAACTGTGTAAACATTTTCAAATAAATGTTTAAAATCTTTAAATTACTGTTTAAAATCTTTTAATAAGTTTTTTAAAATTTTTAAACAATTACCACAATTTTTTTTCATAAACAACTTGTTAAACAATGTGCTATTTTTTAATACTAAAAATACCCATGTTGTGAACCTATTTTTAAGACAATACATTTTAAATAATACGAGTAATTGTATAGCGCACGTATCCACCTTGCTAGGTGCTCAAGGCGCCCTTGACCATGTTGACTAAGCTAGTCTACCAATTCTGGTGCGCACAGCTTTTCGAGAAATTACTTCCTGCCGGTACCCATCTACCTCACCTGGGTCGAGTGCAGCACAGTGTGGATAAATCTTTTGCTGAAGGAAAACAGCCATGAACAGGATTCGAACACACGATCCTCTGTTTGAAAAGCAAGATTCAGAACCACTAGACCACGACGCACTCATCACATTTTCTGTGTTCGCGAATCCACCGTACATCGCGGAGCAAAATCTCCCTAATAGAAACAACCTATCTCCCAAAATATACTGCGTCCCACAAAAAACGAAACCGAGATTTATCATAACTTAATCACAAATACAATAGACAAATGACCTACCATTGTAAAGCTTAGAATCTCCTATTTCATCTGAAATCACTCAATTTATTTCTCATTCACGCATGAGTGAGCAAAAAAATTTGAAGAGGGGATACCAAAAAGTCGTTTGGCGGGCTGTATCTGGGTTTCAAAAAGAAAACCACTTATAAAAAAAGGGCGGGGGGGGGGGGGGGCTATTAATGTATGATTTTGGAAGTTGTGCTGGTATTTTTAGTCACTTCCCTGTCGGGATATAACCAGCAATTGTGTTCACTTGTTTGATGCTATTATAAATGGTGAATTATGCCAGGAGAATTCACGAAATCCGGGTCACAATCTTATTTGAACTGGAGGAAAAACGTAGTTCTTTTTCAGCACACTTATGACTGCTTTCTTTCTTCTTCTTTTTTAGTCACCACAAAAAATATCTATGCCACTCAATCCTTCAAAGTGTCCTTATGTAGTTGAACATTACTTCTATGAAAATTTTGAGAGAGGTTATTTCAGTTAACGACTCTGTTTTAAGCATTCATAATCAACGTATTAACACTCTAGGGGCTTCCGACTATCTCGATCTACACGTTCAAGTGCAGTTTTATATGTTGACCAATGAGTCAAAACATCCCGCAAAACATGCGGTAGAATACTATATAGCATGTTTACATGTTTGGTGTAAAGGGGGTCTTCAATCTACCTGTGAAGGATTTAGTTACAACATAACACGGATATACATGTAGGTTCATTGCGACCAATTTTTACGATACTGTTCTTCATGCACTTCCACAGCAGTATTACAGGGATGCAAAGTAATAATTTTGAAAGAATGCAAAGGAAGTATGTAAAGGAAACATGCTTATAATATAATATTATATCACATACATGTATACAAATAAATGTCAAGTATGTAACTTACTAGCTGGGGGATTTGACTGTGTGAACGATTTGAAAACTGATTTTTACCTTTTTAGAAGTGGTTACCTAGGAAAACACACAAATTTCTTCGATAGTAAGATAATGCAACAGTTCGTTGACTTTTTCGAGCGTTTTTATTTTTTCACCATCGGGGTATCATAGGGTGATTGCCCCATGAGTCCTGGGGTAGAAAGAGTTGCAATCAATCGCAACTCTAAAAATCATGCGCAACTTGATTATCAACCAATCAACAGCGCGCATTTGAGACTTGCGATTGATTGTTTGGCTTTCATTTAAACGCAACTCTTTTTGCAACGGGCCCCCAGTACCATTATTACTCCCTGCTTGAATCCCCCCCCGAAAATCTCACCTTTTTCTTTCTTTACAGCTTTGGTCTGTGCTTGTTCCGTTGAATTATCTTGACCTGTGACATTCAATGTCGATTCAGATGACATCTCAATAGACGTTGATGGTTTTGAACTTCCGGTATTAGTTTGATTACCGCTTTCGGTTTGTGGTGCGTAAGTTGAATTGAATCTTGAGCGGATAGAACTTCTGGAAAAGCCTGAAAATAAAGATTTTTTTTAAATGGTGTTGTTATACACCCGAAAACTGGAGTGTTAAACTTATACCGGTTGGTGTCAAGGACCACTCCTTAAGGTATACCATAGACTGTGTATGTAACGCCTGAGGTGTTAAAAAATGTGTTAAACAGTAACCGACACCAGTCCCGAGAGCAGCACATACTGTCAAGGTGTTAAAATTACAACACATAATTTGAACGTAACACCAAAGGTATTGCAGCCCTCGAAAAACTGGGGCATTAAAAGAAAAACTGGGGTATTAAACCCGGCACCAGATGCTGTCCCGAGAAGAAATATCCTAAGGTGTTTGGCATTACACCACGGAGATTGAACGTACAATGTACTAACACCAAATATTTTTAGAATAACAACCAGACTAGGCAATGATAACAATGATGATGATGATAATAATGACAATCATAGTAGTAACAATAAAAATGACAATAACAAAATTGATAATAACAATAAGAGTGGTAATGATACTAATGATAATGATGATGATGATAATAATGATAACAATAATAATAGTGATAATGATAAACGATAAAGAAATAATCACATCAACATTAAATGAATACAATAGATAAAAGCCCTAAGACAAAGGCACGAAACAGAAAAAACGCCATTTCCAATGTAATTAATGAGTAAACCATATGATTGTATGAGCACCTGGTTTATCATTTGATTTGCAATAAAAAACACCCACGAATGTCATACGTGCATGATGTACATGCCACTTGAAATTGGAAAGTACAACAATAAGTGGTCTGTTTACCAATGGAGAAGAGAATTTGCGAAAAGTTTGGAGTGCAACTCATGCAAACCCGCACCTATTGTTATTTTGAAATTATTATAGAACATGGTAAAGCATTTCTATTCCAAATGAAAACTGCCTCAGTAAAAAAAAATTAGTACAAGGATCACGCTTGTCTACATATAACGTTTGTTTTAAGGTGTTCAATTTCCTGGGAAAATCTGCAGCTACCAATTTCTCAGAAATACTTCACACTGTCTGGGCATTAATTGGTATAGGCGAATTGCATACCAGAGTGTAAAGCAGACTAAGGTAAAGTGAGTTTTCATAGCAAGCCCAAGAAGACCTACATTCTCTGGGCAAGATAAATTGAACAACCGATGCGTTTATGATCATGGTCTGGGCAAGGTCTAGGCACGAGACCGTTAATTTTACCAACTAACAACATAAAAAGCGTATTGCGGGGCGTATAAGCCAGTTCGCAGTTCCTTTCTGCGCATGATCAAAAGATTTATACGCATGATCAGAAGGTCATTTGTACTAAAGTGACATGATGCTTTAAAATCTAATGAGATAAGCACCAACTTTGATGTCTTGATTATTCATATATTCTATTGAATTGTCGTTTTCATTTACATCCACAAAAAACAACAATGCTTTCACGAACGACTGGTATTTCACAGTTTGTCAAGTACATTGTGCAACCTGTTAAGATATGCATTCAAAGAAGGAAT
The DNA here is from genome assembly GCF_018143015.1 of Lytechinus variegatus. Taxonomy (NCBI): domain Eukaryota; kingdom Metazoa; phylum Echinodermata; class Echinoidea; order Temnopleuroida; family Toxopneustidae; genus Lytechinus; species Lytechinus variegatus. The sequence continues at coordinate 35,386,721 of NC_054748.1, forward strand.
GCAACAAATACCTTCATTAAGTGTTCATTGGTGCGCTATTCTAGTCACCTGGTCTATTCAATTTCTTCATCCTGCTATGTAAGGCAAGCTTACGTAATATAATCTGCCTATCATGATGAAAGAAATGAAAGGTCATTTGACCAAAATTGCCCATGAAGTAACTACGAACTGGTCTATTGCCCCCATTTGACCGCAACTTTGTCAGACAGTGTCAAGCATCCAGAACCATCCCTCACACACACACCCTCCTACCCACATACTCTAACACACACACACACACACACACACCTTCGAGGCTTGCAACGTTTACTCACGTCGTCATCGTAACAAAATGTCCCGTGGTACGTACATTCGTAAAACAAGGAAGTGTTGGGTTATGCGACCCCCAAATTGGTGAAATGCTACAAGCAAAATACGAATCATCATGTAACGTTAACAAAATAAATATAAATTTGTCATTGAGAACAGACTAACATCCTCGCATAGCAAACGGCCAACCGCCGTACACAGGTACTTTGGACCTCATTGTTTTAGATTAGTTTTAATTGTGGCCTCAAAATAGCGCTGCCTTTTTTGCTATATCCAGTTTTGTTATATCGATGGGTGCCGGCCCGTTTTCGGAGTACTATTAATGGTCAAGTCCACCTCAAACAAATGTTGATTTGAATCAATAGAGAAAAATCAGACAAGCACAATGCTGAAAATTTCATCAAAATATGGATGTAAAATAAGAAGGTTATGACATTTCAAAGTTTTGCTTATTTTTAACAAAATAGTCATATGAACGAGCCAGTTACACCCAAATGAGAGAGTCGATGTCACTCACTCACTAATTCTTTTGTTTTTTATCGTTTGAATTATACAATATTTCCATTTTTATGAATTTTATGATAAGGACCTCCTTGCCTGAAGCACAAAATGTTGAAATAATGAAATTCCACGTGTTCAGGGAAGAATGATAATTCATTTCACATGACAATGACGAGAAAATCAAAATATTTCATATAATAAAATACAAAAGAAATAGTGAGTGAGTGATGTCATCAGTTCCCTCATTTGCATACTGACCGAGATGTGCATATAACTGTTTTGTGAAATGAAGCTAAATTTTAAATGTCATAACTTTCTTATTTAACATCCGATTTTGATGAAATTTTCAGTGTCATGCTTGTTGGATATTTCTCTTCTTATTCAAATCAAGTTTTTGTTTGGGTGGACTTGTCCTTTAAGTGGGGCCTCGAAATAGCGCCTTGTTGCTTTATCCCTTTTTTTTAATATATATATATATATTGATGGGTGCCGCCCCATTTAACAAACAAATTATTAATCCCAGGAATTGTACCTGGGGACTTACAGAGTTACACGACCAGGACCTCTCTTTTTTCAACTTTTGATTCTCCCTTCTCCTCTCCTTTTCATATACTTGAAAAAAAAATTGGGACAGCTGCCATCTGCCCCGTCCCAATGTTCATAAAGAGCTTGCTCTTAAAAGCCGCATACATTCGTAATTCCGAAGCTTCGTTATTCCGAAGGTTCGGATATTCCGAAGGTTCGTTATTCCGAAGGTTCGTAAGTCCGAAAACGAAATGAGGTTCGTAATTCCGAAGGTTCGTTAGTCCGAAAACGAAGTGCGGTTCGTAATTCCGAAGGTTCGTTAGTCCGAAAACGAAGTGCGGTTCGTAATTCCGAAGGTTCGTTAGTCCGAAAACGAAGTGCGGTTCGTAATTCCGAAGGTTCGTTAATCCGAAACGAAATGAGGTTCGTAATTCCGAAGGTTCGTTAGTCCGAAAACGAAATGATTAACGAACTTTATTTCGTTTTTTGGAACAACGAACTTTATTTCGTTTTCGGATTATCGAACATCGAGGTATAGGCAATTTACGTGTTTCGGAATTACGAACCTTCGGAATAAAGAACCTTCAGAATTACGAAGTGTAACTTTAAAAACTTACCTGGAGATTTAAAGGGCATTAATCCCGTCGAGTCGGTAGTTATCGAGAGTACTACCACGAGAGCCGCCACACAGCATAGACAGAAGACAAGGACTACTTTAAAGGCAGTTTGACTTCCCTGAAGCGTCATTCTAAAAGATTCTGGGAAATTAAAGAAAATGGTGGTGTCGTTAAGAGAGGAATGAAAGGGGAAACAGTTGCTACAACCTGGTGATTAGCATGATTAGTGTTGATAACATCTATATAGCGCTTTCAGATACTATGTTCATAGGATCTGCATACCAAATGACCCCCGGATTTAGTATTTTCTGCTGTGCAAACCCTTCACTTAGGGAAAATAATCTGAATATTCAGCCTCAAGCCCAAGTCAATGACTTGTGTTGAGAATGCTGCTCCTTTTAAACAGAAAGTTCATATGTCTTATGTGAAGACTAGCTTTACAAGGCTACCGTCATCGGGCTTAGTCCGGTATCTCCGGGGACGAGGCTCGCGATAGTTTGCATGATGATTTTGAATCATACGTTTGTAAAACTTTGGAAACTTTGGTTGGAGGTCAAAATCAGTTAGAAATTAATCTCGCAGCCTCAACTGAATTCAACTCTAGGAGAATAGCAGAACTAGAAACAGCTTAAGACAAATTGGAACAGAAAGAAGAGGAGATGAAATCCGAGATGGGTTTACTTCAAGTTGCAGTCGGGAAACAACGTGAAAGTATCAGCAAGCAGGAACGTTTCTCGAGGAGGAACAATTTGAGAATAGTTGGAATAGAAAGGTCTCCAAATGAAAACTGTGAAAAAGGTTAAGATGCTACCACCAGCGTACCTATGGGGGGCAGACTGCCCCCCTGACGAGTCACAACCCATACAAAGAGACGTATCCCTGCCCCCCCCCCCCCTGACGAGTCATAACTGATCCCTGACGAGCCACAATGGCCCCCTACTATGAACTTGAAGACCCACCCCCCCCCTTTTTTTGCTTGTCAATTTTTTTTTCTGGTGCGAAATGTCCTTAACATGCGGTTGAAGACCTTTTGTTCTTTGGGGGAGGGGCTGGTCATTTTTTGGCGGACGAATTTGCCCCCCCCCCTCTGGAAAATCCTAGGTACGCTACTGAGAGAAAAGTTCAACTGGGTTGGAGAGATAAACATCGAGCGGGGCCAGAGATATGGCAAACCAGTGATTGATAAGCCTCCACATGTGCTTGTAAAGATGTTTTCATATCGAGACAAACTAAGAATCCTGAAAGAAAGTAGACAAGCCCAGGGGGGCCGCTTCATAAAGCTGTTCGTAAGCTAAGAGCGACTTCAAGGACTGGTGATCCTTTCTTGGGGTAAATAATATACATAAAAACGTTTCTTGGCGAGGTTTTGCGCGTAAGAAAGGATACCAGTCGTTCTTAAAGTCGCTCTTAACTTACGAACAGCTGCATGAAACTCCCACCTGGACGGTCTTCAGGGGTTTACCACAGATGATCTGACAGCTATTGACCTGGGAGAAAAAGAGAAAGTGGAGGAAAGAAGTAGAGGAACTCTTTGACCAGGGTACAAAACTCAGGTTCTTTACTGGAAAATTGAGATCGGGAAATGGAGCGATTTTCAACTTCTAAAGAAGCGAACAGTTTCACCGAGTCTGGGATCAATATATCTGGGGTTTACTCTTTCATGTGGATATACCCAACAGTGATTGGGAAGTTGCCATGACCCCCCCCCCTCAAAGCTTCGTGCATTATTTCTGAAATGTAAAAAGATAGCGCCGAATAATTTTATGGCTTTTTCGCGCAACTTTTGAAACCAAATTCGCGACATACGGGTACAGCATCGCGACGGCACCTGACTTTTTACGAGACAATTTCATGCCGAAAATGGTTCATTTTTTTATAATCTGTTTACAAAGACTATGGGAGACGAAATTCATAAAAGGGTGATTATTTTTTGTTCTAATTGGTATGCATAATTAGTTTAGGGTTTAATTTAGTTGTTAAATGGTCTGCAATAATTTCCATTGAAAAAAACAATGAAAAACAAAAGCTAAAAAAAATATATGTAATAAATTCGAAAAACGAAATACATAAGGAAAAAATTGGCTTTCGCAATTTCTGTTTGTTGAATCCTTTAAATCAGATTACAAAGATGGCATCTGGGGGAAAAGAAAAAAACTTGAAGTGAAATTGGGTGTTAAATATATGCAAATAATGTTTTTCATGAATAAATTTACTTTATTATTCATAACAAAATGTAAAATAATTATTTTCAGATATACTTTTAATACTGGCTTGAAGTTTATGTGTTAAATGATGTGCGTGCCAAATTTCGGCGCGATCGCACGAACGGCGGAAGAGATCAGAAGGGGGCATCATGCCCCCGTCCTAATATATCTCAAATAGCCCAGTCCTCTTAGAGTTAAACACTGGCGGGGTAGTTTTAACATTACTGTTTTTGAAAAGAGCATGCAAACAAATAATTCTGATTGTGGCCGTATGTTCACACTCCAAATCTGAAGAACAGAAAGGGGTTGTAAACAAAGTCGTAGATCATTGCGAAAACCAATTCAGTTGAATCCACTTTATTATAAATATTAACAGTACAATGTACCCAAAATCCAAAAGTTCATAGCGACATATAATATTATTATTGGTGTCTGAGTTTACAGCAAAGACTCGTTGTAATTGTTAATTTTTCTCTATATTGAGAATTGCGATGAAGTAATTGCAGTAGATATACTAGAGCAAAACATTGATATTCCAACAAGTAAATTCCAGGACGCAATTCGGTAGTGCGCCTGTGAGAAGAGATTAGCTAACCTCTTGTCACAGGCACACTGGTCTCATTAGGAGCAATATTGTGTAATGAATACTTGCAATATCCATGGTATTTGGGTAAAAAGTTATTTTCCCCATAAAAAATTAAAGATGGCCGTCAATATTGCAAATTTGAAATGGTCATCTGCAATTAAACCGTATAAATTTATTTACTAGGCACGTTAGGTGGTAGGCCTATATGTTTTTAATGGTTATTGTTTTTTTCTGCAATGACACACCGGAAACCTAGTTATGACTCAACTATTTCGGACCTGTCTGTAAAAAATGTGAAAATGAATATATTCCTCTTTGTCTGTTTTGTCATACTTATATGAAATTCTCTCTTGCAGTGGGTTGAATATTTTACTTACACGACTAGACCAATTTATTTTTATTTCTTTTGTAACAGCTAGGTTTTGTCCACCATTGGAACAATATTCCTTTTCAGGTCTATTTGTCAAAACTCACATCTCTACGTGCTCGCATTTTATGTATACTTCTATATTCATTCTCAGAAACTACCTAAAATCACCTTTTCGTATTACCTTACATACAATTTCGACTAGCGCTTCGCGCGCGCATTTATTAATAGTTTAAAATATTTATTAACACGTGCATCCTGTTCACGATTACAAAAAGTGCTTAACGTGTCCCGTCTTCAGGGCTGAATATATATTAAAAAAATCGCACTCTCATTAGGTCAATTAATTAATGGGATACATATTTTTCATGAGTTCCTACGAATAGTCTTAGATCGGAATATTAAATAATTCAAGATAGCAAGCACTTCGAGCTCGAATCATTGAAAAGGTGTGATCTTTTTCCTGTCAAATTTTCTCCTTTTCAGATCGTAATATCAAAATTTCTCAGCTCGCGCTCGAACAATTTATCTAGGAAGATATTTATCAATAAGAAGTCTTCAGGAAATGTAGATAAAGTTATTTTTCCGCCCTCCCGGTTGGCGATTGTTTGAAAACATCAAATAATTTTGATTTCATGTAACAGAAAAAGGAAGGTTTGAACATGACATCATGAGCCCACCTTTATATTTTGACGGCGTACGTATAACTGTTTTCTCAATGCTAAATTAAAACTTATATTACTTTGTTATTTTCAGATTATGCCATTTATTATGACACTACGTTTTGCGCAGTGAAATTTTAATTTTTATTCATTTTGTTACATAGATTTATTTATTTTCAGCCTTGATCTTGATTGGAGTAAATAGATAAAACCAAACTACCATAACGCTGAAAATTTCATCAAAATCGGAAGTAAAATAAGAAAGTTATGACATTTCAAAGTTTCGCTTATTTTTTCACAAAACAATAATATGCACAATTCAGTAATATGCAAATGGGACAATGGATGATGTCCCTCACAATTTCTTTTGTTTTTGATTATTTGAATTTATACAATTTAATTTTTTTACAAATTTGACAATAGGGACCAACACGACAGAACCATATAATATTGAACAATGCCAATTCCAAGGAATTATTCACTGTTTTACTTGACAATGAGGAGACAATTAGAATATTTCATATAACAAAATACAAGAGAAATAGTGAGTGTATGATGACTTTTTGTCACCAGTCTCCTCATTTGCATACTGACCAGGATGTGCATATAACTGTTTTTTTTAATTAAACAAAACCTAAAAAGGTCATAACTTCGGGCTTCCAAAGAAGAATAAAAGCACTTCCAATGTGTTATGCAATGAACCAGGAGCCATTTCATAAAGCTGATTGTAAATTAAGGTGCCATGAGCCTAATTACATCATGAGGGCCCAAGATATTCGTTCGACCCAACCCATTCAATTTTTTTCAGTTTGATGTTGCTGATTGACAAAAATGTATGAATATGATTCAAAATCTAACACTGATTCTAGAAATGGTAACTACTGAACTTCCTTCGCCCAAATTGGGAAGATAAAAAAGTGACTTGGAACTATTTTTTGACTGGAGGACTAATTAGGGCTATTTTACTGTTTCAGTCGATGAATTTGATTCATTCATAGATATCTTCATAAATGGCGATTTATTTTTAAAATGAGCTGGCTACGGTACCCTTTCCTGGTCAGATATGGAATGCCAGATATATATCCTATCTAATGGTGGTAAACACTCCACCCTCTAATTTCACATTTATTTTTTATGAATTTTTCAAAAGTGCCATTTTAACACACAAGTCTAGCGATTTAATAACGACTGGTGAACCCTTCTTAGGCGCTAAACCATCGCCAATTCAATATACCATTTACCACAAGAAAGGGTAAAGGACAACCAGTATTTCGAACAGCTTTACGAACAGCTTTATGAAACACCCACCAGGGGCCATTTCATAAAGCTGATCGTAAAATGCTATTGACCTTAAATGTTCATTGGTGATTATTTCGAGCGTAAGGAATGATCATCAGTCGTTCTTAGAGTTGCTCTTAACTTACGGACAGCTTTATGACACACCCACCAGGTGCGTTGCTATGACAATGGATATATTATATTATGTTACCTATACTAGACCCCTCCCCCCATTAGAAATGGTACACTTACATGCATCATTGACCTATGACAGCTGGATATTCATCGGTTAGCTAATTAATTCACTAACCGTCATTTTCATCTGTTTAAATTTCTCTTCACAATCATCCATTGTGATGTAGGTGGTGTAGGAGCGCCTTGAGCACGTAGCAAGGTGGATGCGTGATGCGCTATACAAATCCTGTATTATTTATTTCATTTTTTGCGATCCCATCATGGTTGCCGTCAATTAGACCAAAAAATGAGTTAACAGAAGCTTATCGTGATGAGACATTAACATTGGCGGAAATCCCAGGAGGGACGCGCCCCCCTACCGAAAATAGTATGGGGGGCACAATATCAAAGTCCCCCTTACTATTTTTTGTCTTTTATGATGGAAGGAAATGCATCATTCAAAATGGAAATAAAACATGTATTTTGGACGAGATGACCTTACTTTTTTGGTGATAACTTTTTTTTTGCTTGTCAAATTGTCCAGTCCCTGTTCCCCCTACCTTTGGGGAGGGATTTCTGCCCCTAGAATTAACATTGCACAAAAATTGTACGAGCTGAGGATAATAAATCACTTAAAAACTGGAAAGTCAATGTGCTGTTCTGGTTTACAAATGCTTACGTTACATGGGTTTTATTTTGGAAAATGTATGAACATTTCAAGACATAGAGGCTGAGATTGGATTGATTGTATATGATTCATGATCACATATTTTTAGAAATTTCCTCATAATATTCCAGAGGAACATGGCTCATACAGCTTGTAGGGGACGTGTAACTCTCGTTATTTAGGTCTTTTATTATTATTATTACCCCGGCTTTAGCTCGAGCTGCCTCTCAGCGCTCATGCATTCAAGGAATTAATCCTACCGGGTACCCATTCACCTCACCTGGGTCGAGTGCAGCACAGTGTGGATGAATTTCTTGCTGAAGGAAATTACGCCGTGGCTGGGATTCGAACCCACGACCCTCTGTTTCAAAGTCAGAAGACTTATCCACTGGGCCACAACGCTCCACATAATAAAAAACATAATAAAAATAATAAAAAACGCGCCTCGGAATAGAATATTTATATAATATTGGATGGCCTTGAGGTTAATACAAGGAAATATTGGACGAGCTTTGCATAAATATTGGACGAGTCGAAGACGAGTCCAATATTTTGCAAAGCGAGTCCTATATTCCCTTGTATTGACCGAAAAATGGGACATCCATTATTATGATTATTATTCATACAGAGAATTTTAGCAAATAATTTTTAACTTACCCTCCCGCCCTAAGACTCTGACTCTGCTGTATGATGGGGGGACCTAAAGCTACGCACTTTGTTTTCAAACAATAAAAACTGTCCCAATTTTAATATTTCAACAAATTATATTTCACTACTTTGTGGCAAACATTCTAAAGATCATTAACCAAGTAGAAAATATTACAAAACTCACTAATACGAAAATCCCGTCGTGTTTTTCGAAAACTTCTTAATTTCGCCGCCCGATGTAGAAGGGGTCCTAAAGCTACGCACTCGATTTATCATGCAAAAAATAGTATTTCCTGTGCCTCAATTTCTAAAATATATATTCAAATTATTATAGGATAAAATGAAATTAAAGCAAATATAACTCCAAACTTCCTAACAGTTGTTGGTTTTCTCTGCATTTAGAGATTTACTGCAGTCTCTGTATAAAAAATTTAATAGGAATTGTTCATCACTCTGCAGTCACAGTTCTACACACAGTGCGCATTTGCCATTGAAAACTGCATGCGCGCGCGATGAGTGGTGCGTACATTTCGAGAATTCCCCTTCTAGTCGTCCAATATTTTCAATATTGTGTCACCTCGGAAAAAAATATTAGGCGAGTTCAACAAACTTTTTAAGTGGGTCGAGTGCACCAACAAAATAACACTTGTATTTGGGCTCTAAAATTGTCTGTATGAATAATAATTCTAGATAGATGGCGCTATATAAATGCCAATTATTATTATTATTATTATTATTTAGGTCACCACGGTCACTGTGCAGAAGTGTACGTGCCATCGATAAAACAAATTTTGTATCACAAAAATCGTCTGCTTAATTTTGCAGCTCCAAATCTAAAGCTTGTTGATCGATAGGTATATTCTGATACAGAATATCAGCCAACAAACGCAAAGACTAGGAAAAAAGATTCCTTTCTAAAAAGAAAATACGCCGAGGTATATAGCCGTTATTGTCAAAACAGTTGTATGTTATCATTAACATAATCAGCTAGGATATGGCGACTTATTTTTCTTATAGGTCCATGCGTGTAACATCGAAAACAGAACAACCACGTCAAATAGGTCTATATTAAAAGGGGGAGACCATATCCGAACCTCTTTCCGTAATTCCATCCGTGTTGCCATGACAACATAGGTAAATCAAGGCTAATCTCACTGTTTGCATTTCAAGTACATGTAACGGAGTCATTCATGTTGTACTGAGATATCTAACTGCCGTAGTCCAAAATGTTTAAGGGATGGTATTGCGGACAATTCGATAAATCTCTGATTCAGTGTTAGGATGATATAATATTGAGAATAGAGATTATAAAACATAAAAATCAAGTTAGCTCAACACACGATCATACAAGGCTTTTTGTTTTCTACAATAATTATCACGCATCTGATAAACATACGAAGCGCAAACGTTAAAATATTTGTATTAATTACTTTGGTGACAGTCATAACGTTATTGGCCTATGCATCAATGAAGCCATTGATCGTTTTTTTTTTTCAAATTTGTTCCGAGTCAAATTTGAAAGGTTTAATTAGGTCCGTAAACTAATGCGGGGACTGTATTTTAACCCTGCACAACGGATGTACAATACATGTACAGCAAAGGCTATATAGTCACGGGGGTAGTGTAATGTACCGACTCACGGAATTGTGATATACCAATTGGACATGTGTGTATAAAAAATCGCACGCCCTTGTGACTGTATTGGCCTCCGTGTTACTGTAAGTCCACATCAACAAAGTCTGAGTTGAATATGGAACACTAAATATTTCATTGAAACTATAAGATTTTCGCTTATTTTACACAGTAAAACGCTTTTAAAGTTATATTAATTCAACACTGTTTACTACATGTACCTTACAGTAGTTGGTTAAAAGTTTAAGCAATGCTTAATAAACTATAATGTTATACAGGGCCCGCTGGTAGAGCAGTTTCCTAACTGAAGTGGCTACCCTGGTAAATAAAACGTTATTATTATTATTATTTATTGAGAATTGAATATTTAAAATTTAAGATTTTAAACACTTGTTTAAACTGTTTAAACAAGCACTATGTGGCTCATATAGTTAACAGTGTTATATAGAAAAGGTTGATGGTGTTTTAATGTGTATGTATATCATGCATTGGAGACATATTAATGATGGAGCCAATTAATTCACTTCGTATTTCATTTCTACTTCTAGGTTATTTTAAGTTTTTCCCGATAATAATATTGATGATAATAATGATGATAAATAATGATAATGGGTATCGGCAGGAAGAAATTCCTCAAAAAGCTATGCGCACCAGAATCGGTATAGACTACTTATGCGGGGTAATATAGGAGCGCCTTGAGCACCTAGCACGGTGGATACGTGCG